>NC_141075.1:19636589-20046589 GCF_041138505.1 Cibotium barometz | reverse complement strand
CACGATATTGTAGATACAAATAATTTAAATATTAAAAGAGGAATTCTTGGCATATTTCAAAACATGGGTATTTTTATTTATTTTAAAGAGAAATTTTCATCGTACTTTAATTAGAAAATGCATAAATTAAATTCGATGTTAAAAGAGAAGGTTTCACCATAATTTCATGTAGAAAATTTTGGTATATTAATGTTGAGGATCGAAATGGACAAAAGAATATTTCCATGTGAATAAATCAATAAAATGATGTATGCATATTCACAAATGGATTATTGGAAAAAGAGATCTTTATAAAATTTCATTATTCTCAAATAGAGCTATTTATAATTTTATTGTGGCCTGGAAAGAATAAATTTTCATAATTTTGAATTTTACCCTTTTATGATTGGAAATCCTAGTTAATTTATCAGATAAATAGAAGAAAAATCCTTAGGAATCAAAGCTAGGATTAAATCCGAGTAATTTATGGTTAGACCATGACCACCTGAGAATGGTGGGCTAGTAAGATGCTTACCTATCTCTTGAATCAGAAATTAAGCAAAACCTTATGACCATTCCCATTTCTTCAGTAGTGTACAAAGAATGGATTATCAGTGATTTAGAGAAGTTTTCCTTAGACTGGAATCATTAGAAATAAGTTAGAAATTCATTGTAATTGATGGGTGGTTTACCAAGATACTAGAATTATGATTTTTATTAAGAAAGTCTGGATACTGAGAAAAAGGGTCTTGTGGGATCAAACTCAACGGGAAATTCTTACTTGCATAGAAACTCTGTTTTTTCTAAAGGACTGTCTTACGCCGAAATGTTGGAGGAAGATTTTGGCTTATGGTTTAACCTAAGGAGAACTATGTTCAGCTGGCGGGAAGTCGAAAGACGTTTCCTGCTCGGCAAAGCCTACCAAGGTCTTGACCAGCCCTCGGTATGGTTAAAATGGTGCGCTTCTGGTATGATGGGCGAGGGTCGACGAAGCACTCCCTGAGTGAAGTGCTAGGACACCTAAGGAGGATTCTAGAGGGTTCTGACCAGGCGATACACATGCTCGTGTGGTCGCTAGGACACCCATGCGTATGTCGCTCGCTACTAGGACACCCATGCGTATGTCGAGGAAGGAAGATATGGGTGGACTGATAAAAGGAATTATCTATGTGAACTGGAACTTGAATTTGGATCTCGTTGGTTGACTAGCTGGTCTTCAACGTAGAGTCCGGATGATATTTTGATTGTAAAACAATGGACTGGATATTTTGGAGGATTATGATCGAAATACTATGGTTTCATTTCAATTCTGCTTTAAAGACGATGAATTATGATCGAAATACTATGGAGGATTATGATCGAAATACTATGGTTTCATTTCAATTCTGCTTTAAAGACGCTGAATCCATAAAAGGCAATTTCATATTGGGTGTGTAAGTGGTGTGTCTAAATTGTATTTTGCATGAGTGCCAGCTAGGGGGCCTGGGAACTCTTTTCCTTGGTACCCGAGATAAAACTCAAACAAATTTTTATATAAAGGGATCTTACCAATACAGTGGTTGGTGGGCGGTTCGCTAACCCATGGGCCGATTGGGGGGGTTAGGCTGGATCAGTGGATTCCTGCGATACAGTTAGATACATTATGTTAGTTAGAATAAATCCCACGAAGATTCTTGTTCCGTGGGAAAGAATCAGTGGGGCTGTGCCTCGCTTAAGGGAAAAAAAGTGGTGATTTCTATGAACCAAGTGCAAGTCCCTTCCTTGATTTGGCCATGTGACCTATGGGTTCAGTAGGAATAGAAAAGCTAGTTAAGGCCTTGACTCGTTACATGAATTTTCAGTTAGATGATTTTCTTGGTGGAATCACCCATGCTTTCTGAGCGAGGGAAGTTTTTCGGAGGAACTGCTGGATTAGTCTCTTGTTTTTGGACATTCGTGGGCGAGGCACCGAGTGGGAAACCCTGCCCCATGCATGAGGTTGCTACTCCCGCTGCCAGCACCCTTGAGTTCAATGCACAGAGAGGGCGAGGGTCTCATTGCTGGTATCAGGCTTTGTTGAAAGCTTAAGAAGGAAAAATGAATTTTATTAGAAATTTATAATAAAGACTTAGAAAGATGCATTTTCATGTTGTATTCTTAGATTAAGTTCATTATTAAAGACTTTTAATTGATGAATTGGATTTTATAGATGGACGCCCCATGTTTATCTAGTATCCTTAATCTTAAACTCAGGATATGACTGCTTTCGCTCGAGCGAGTAGGGCAAGGCTTGCTAATCATTTCGAGGAGTTATATTTTCCAGACCCGACTGAGAGATGACATCATAAGTGGTTTGCAGCACAATATGTCCACGCCTCTTGCAACCAGCGCCGCCAAATGCTGAGGGAGAACATCTCTTTAGCCATGGTCCTGTTGAGACTAAAAGTGGTTCGCGGTGTTATCCTTTATCACCCCACACCTCGAAATTTTAGGATTTATTGTTATATTTATAAACTTCTTAGATGTTTTATCCCAAGAAGTAAGATTGTAGCACCTTTAACGATAAGGAAACGATTGTATCACGGCATGTCTGGAGCCCAGTATCGCTGTCTCACTCGTATACCACGGAGGTTTTGATTTTTTGGAGCCATGTTGCTCATAACTATTGAAAAGTATCACCAAGCATTCGCTCTCCTCCTCAAATACTTGCAAACTGCTGGATGAAGAGCAACTCATGGTGGCCAGGTTCATTCAAGGAATGAATGAACCTTTGGACACCCTCGTAAAGAATGCTAAGCCAGTTTCAATGGTTGAAGCAAAGTGGATAGTGAAGGACTTCGCCAAGGCCTTTGTTGTCAAGGTCCCGCTAAAGCCAGCTCCCTTGTCCTAAAAGGTTCCAAACACCGGGAAGTACTTCCAACATTCCGCCTCCAAAAAGACACCAAGGTCCTAATCAGAGCCAGGAGACGGGAAGCTTCAGAATGGAAGGAAGGCCTTTTCCTCGAAGCTCTTTTTCAAGAACTTTGGTTCTTTCGAGAATGTAGAAGGAAGAGCTTCGAAGTGAAAATAGGTGTTTCGGTTGTCAAGGTTTTGGGCACCAGCTCAAGGATTTCCCAACTCCTTCTATGTCAATAGGCCAAGAAATCCAAGGTCCCAGAATTCAGAGACCGATTCCTTCATATCAAACCAATTAGGGTCCCCCTCCTCACCAAAATCAGGGCGACCCCAGAAGAGTTCCAGCTCAGCCTCCTTCAGCCTCAATGCAAAAGCCTCAATGCAAAGTAGTCTCAAAACTCCCTCCTAGAATTGGGGAAACCAAAGAGAGAGAGTTCCACCTCAGACTACAGTAGCTAGAGCCACCATAATAGCTGAGGAAGTGGAGGAAGAAAGAGGACATATTTATGTTGCCATTGAACATCAAGGGCAGAATCGTCAATTCTCAGTCCTCTAGACTCCAGCAAAGTACAAGGGTAAGCATTTCAAGCTTTTGATTGATTCAGGTAGTACACATTCTTTTATTTCCCCTGGATGCTTGCATAAGTTAGTCCTAGATCAGAAAACAGGGAAACCTATGTAAGTAGAACTGGCCAGTGGGAAGGTTCTTTTCGCACACCATGAGACAGACCCCATTCATTTTAATCTAGATGGGAACATAACAGACTGCCAATTTAGAGTCCTATCCTTGGGAATCAACGATGGAATCCTTGGAATGGATTGGCTCCATAAGAATCAGACTGACATTTGTTGAAATATACAAGTGAATAGGGTGTGTGCGGGAACAAGCCCTTACCACAAGAGGCTGTAAAAGAGAATCTGTAAATGTGAGAGAAGCTGTGAAAAGATGAGAAGTATCTACTGGGAGAGAATAAAGGGTAGCATGAGAAGATTTAAGAGGTGTGGAGATATTCTGGGGGAAGAGGTGGAGAGAATCAAGCAAAAGAGGTGGAGTGAATAGATGCTTGGATGTAAACTCTATAAATTGAGGCATTGGCCTAATGAGAATTTGCTAGTTTTTTATTATCCATGCCTACATTAAGCTATCAGTTAATGGAGAGAATCAAGCAAAAGAGGTGGAGTGAATAGATGCTTGGATGTAAACTCTATAAATTGAGGCATTGGCATAATGAGAATTTGCTGGTTTTTTATTATCCATGCCTACATTAAGCTATCAGTTAATTACTCACTAATCACATCTTAATTATTATCTAATCTCTTTTCTTAATTATTATCCATGCCTACATTAAGCTATCAATTAATTGCTCACTAATCACATCTTAATTATTATCTAATCTCTTTTCTAATGATGTTGATTCTAGCATTTGATCCACCATAGCTCATTATAACATGGTATAAGAGCCTAGCTTAGAATCCATCAAATTTATGAGCCCATTATCTTCCTAATCACCTAGCTAATTAGGATAAGTAGATAATCAAGTTTTTTTAACCTCTTTTTCAATTAGCCTATATAGCCCCAGCTAGTGGAGGAGCTCTCTCTCTTTCTTCACACATAAAATTGGCCCAAACCCTTTTAGCCAAGCATAGCCATACCCTTGTGCTTCAGCCCATCCAATCACATCAGCAAACCGTCGGCGCACGCTGCAGATTTTCGTGTTTTTTCAGGTGTCTTTTTTCTGAAGGAAATTTGACATCTTGTCTGCACCAAAAGACATTGCTCTAATTCCTCTTGGCCCTAGGGGTTTTCAAGGATGCTCTACAAGCTGGTGAAGACAGTTTTTGATTTCATCAAGTCTACAGTGAGATCCAAGCTCTCCATCAAATCTACAGGTGACTTTGGTAAAACAGAGATTAAGCATTCAATGTTTAGTCAAATTTTGTGTTTCTTGGCTTAATCCTCTACTAGACTAATGGCTATTGATGGCCTTGAAAGGGGTTGAGCTCATTTGAACTCTAAGGCCCCAGATCTGGACTCCCCGCATACTCTATTTTTTGCACACAAAATAGAGGATTAATTTACTAATCACATTAATCAACACTAATAACTATATTTTGATGCAATTAAGGGTTCAAATTAACCATTGGGTATCTGATACAGATCCCTATAACTTCAAATTGCAATTCGGAGATAGTTTGATACTCCAACCATTCAGTATAGATTTGTTGCCCTTGGTTTAATGTAATTTCTAGTGAATTTATGCTGATAAATCTGTCGTAATCATCACCTAAACACCAAATTGAGTTGTAAAAGGGAAGACACTGCCCTTGAATCTTGAAATTAGATCAAGAGGTAAGACCCCCTTCACATCATCATGAGCACGGCACAAAAGATAGCCAAATTTAATGAGCAGTTTTATACATGGCAAACAAAAACCATGTATTTGCTCATGAGGAAAAATCTGTGGGGGCTAGTTGTGGGAAGAGATGAATGCCTAGAGGTCAGTGGGAAAAATGAGTAGAAGAGTAGGAATGAGAAAGCATTAGGACTTATCGCACTCAGTTTAAATGATGAAATCATTCATCACATCACATGGATACAATGGGCAAAAGATGCATGGGATGAACTCAATAAATTATTTGGCACTCAAGCAAAAAAATTCAAAGATAAATATGTTAATGTAAACCTTTAATCACACACTTGAACAAATATAAAAGTATTAAGCAACAACTGGCAGCCATTGGCAAGAAGGTAGAAGATGATGAGGCACTAGCAATGAAGAGTGTAGACAAAGGTGAATATGAAAACATTGTAGCAACATTAAAGAATGTACCTGAATTGAAGCTACACGAGATAGAAGGAGCTCTACTAGAGTAAGAGACCAGGGTCAAAGAGAAGAAATGGCTGGACTCAACAACTGGAGAAGAAAAAGCATTCTTCACCCAAGGGGGATTCTCTCAAGGAGGACGAGGACGAGAGAGGCAGAATAGGAGGAAGGACCTTCATTTGCCACAACTGTGGAAAGCCAGGACACATGGCAAAAGAGACTGCTACAACAAACCCAGTGGAGAAGGAACGACATCGACAAACTTCATGGAGGTTCCTAAGGAAGTGGAGTCAGATCATCTTTTCTGAGAGAGAGAGAGAGAGAGAGAGAGAGAGAGAGAGAGAGAGAGAGAGAGAGAGAGAGAGAGAGAGAGAGAGAAACCCCACAACCCAATGTAACCTGCCCCAACAGAATAAAACCACCTCTGAGCCACCGATGATGTAGGCCATGTGGTTAGATGTATGTGTGAGCACTTTAGTCAAGGTCACGGGCACTTGTAGTAGCCTTGGACACATAGAGAGAGAGAGAGTGTCAAGGACTATGAGTTTAGGGACTTGAGGCACTAGTCGTGGACTACCAAGTAAGAGGGAAACTTGGTATAGGGTCCAGGTGTGCTAGGATTATTCACTTGAGGGGAGGTGTTGAAATATACAAGTGAATAGGGTGTGTGCGAAAACAAGCCCTTAGCAAGAGGCTATAAAAGAGAATCTGTAAATGTGAGAGAAGCTATGAAAAGGTGAGAAGTATCTACTAGGAGAGAATAAAGGGTAGCATGAGAAGATTTAGGAGGTGTGGAGATATTCTGGGAAGAGGTGGAGAGAATCAAGCAAATGAGGTGGAGTGAATCAAGGAGAGATCAGTGGGATTAGATGCTTGGATGTAAACTCTATAAATTGAGGCATTGGCCTAATGAGAATTTGCTGGTTTTTTATTATCTATGCCTACATTAAGCTACCAGTTAATTGCTCACTAATCACATCTTAATTATCCATGCTTACATTAAGCTACCAGTTAATTACTCACTAATCACATCTTAATTATCGTCTAATCTCTTTTTTAATGATGTTGATTCTAGCATTTGATCCACCATAGCTCATCACATTGCTGCAAATTTAACAACATTCACTATCACAATGGAACCATTTCTTTCCTTGACTTGCACGGGAATTAAGTCCAAGGAACTGGAATTTCTGGATCCCCAGTTCTGCAATTAGTCAAAGCTTCTAAATTGCTAAAGGGACTCAGAAGAGGTAAACTATCTATGTCATTAAAATGAATCCAGTAGACAAAAAAATGCAAGGCTACGAAACCAGAATGGCTAAGTGAGAACGCTGATGTATTCCCACCAGAAGAGCTGACTAAGATGCCTTTGACTCATAAAGTAGATCATGAGATAGAACTAACCCCTGAAGCTCAGCCAATAGCCTGTGCATTCAAAATACCAGTTTCCTGAAGCCATCCTGAAGCCATAGAACATAAGGACCAGTTAGGACAACTGCTAGAGCAAGGATTCGTAAGATCATGTTTCACCTTGGGATACGCCCGTTCTCTTTCAAAAAAAGAAAGATATAATGTTGACTCTGTATTGATTACAGAGGATTAAATCAGTTAACAATAAAAAATAAGTATCTTATCCCTAGGATTGACGAACTTCTGGATCGGTTAAGTGGAACTCAAATGTTCACAAAGATAGATCTGAAATCCAGGTATTACCAGATCAGAATCAAGGAACAAGATATCCCAAAGACAGCTTTCAATACTCGCTATGGGCATTATGAATTCACAGTCATGCCATTCGGATTAACTAATGCCCCACCAGTGTGACGTTTAATCGCCTCATGCAAGACATTCTCAAAGATTACTTGGATGAATTTGTTCTTGTCTTCTTTGATGACATCCTGGTATACTCTAAGAATGCAGCAGATCATGAAGACAATGTGCGTAAGGTCCTGGAGATCCTAAGGACGTACCAACTTTTTGCAAAGAAGAGCAAGTGCACTTTCTCTGCTGACCATGTAGAATACTTGGGATTCATAGTATCTAAAGACGGGATTTCTCTTGACCCCGCTAAAATCCAAGCAGTTGTGGAGTGGTTAGAGCCCAAAACAGTGAAAGAAGTCAGAGGATTCTTGGGACTAACCAGATGGTATAGAATCTTTATACCGAGGTATGCTCAGATAACATCTCCTTTAACTAACCTTCTCAAGAAGAACACCCTATTTCAGTGGACTGCTATGTGTTAGAGTGCTTTTGATAAGCTGAAGACAACTTTAGTAACCAACCCTGTCCTTAAATTGCTAGATTTTTCTAAACCCTTTGAGGTAGTTACAGATGCCAGTGGTTTTTCCCTAGGAGGTGCTCTTATGCAGGAAGGTCATGCAGTAGCCTATGAATCCAGAAAGCTCAGAACGCATGAGGAAAATTATGGTGTCCATGACTTAGAGTTACTCTCAGTAGTTTATGCTCTGAAGTTGTGGACACATTATCTCCTAGGATAGAGATTCACCTTGATGACAGATCATCAAAGTCTGAAGTGGATCTTCACCCAAAGGGATCTCCACATACGTCAAAGAAGATGGATGCAGACCTTGTAGGAATTTGACTTTGAGATAAAGTACCGACTAGGGAAAGAAAATGTGGTAGTCGATGCGCTCAGTAGGAAATCCTCCTTGCTTGCAATAACATTGGTGTCAAATCCATTGATCAGTGAAGCAAGAGAGAAAATCATGCAGGATAGATTCTTTGCCCCTATTGCTACCCTACTGATGCAGGAAAGCAAGACTCCTCAGGAAATGAGTCGAGTTCTTGGGTACAAATTGGACGAAGGATGCATGTATTACAACAGTCGGCTAGTGGGAGAGGATGTAAGGTTCCTACTTAGCTCTAAAAGAGGTATAAGCTTTCATCTCAGTCACTTGTAATCATCCCCTATTTCAGAATGTAAGAAAACATTGTTTTCCCTTGTTTTTTACCTAGAGAGAGAAAACTTTCTAGAGAGAGATAATACAAAATTTAGATATTTTTGGATACAAAGTTTCTCCTAGTATCTAAGATAAATTCCTTTGAAACAGAAGTTCAAAAAGAATTTTTCAATACGCATTAGAAATTAATTGAATATCTGTATTAAAGACCTTAGCCTAAGGGTCCACATTTTCAGAAATTTTTGACTCAGGTCCAAATAAGGTTCTAAAGGGCCAATACGATTAATCCAAGTGTTGGGATGACAAAAATACAAAGAATAAAAGAAAATATCCTAAAAATGAGTAAATGCTCATATAAGATGAAAGAGTTGACCAAGTACTGGGTTTATTAGTTAAAAATTAAGGTTTATTAGTAAAAAAATCAATTTTTGATACCTCAGTAATGGAGGGAGAGGGCTCAAGAAGTAGGCACCTTTTTCTCATCATTACCTTGCATTTTTAATTCAAAAAAAGAGATATTTTTATCTCTCCTCTCTCCTCATGCAAACTGGATCAAAAAGTGAGCCAAACTGGTCCAAATCTTGTTCAAATTGGGTCAAACTAAAGCTTGAAGCCTCTAGAACCCAGTTGGACTTGGTTGGTGACCTCCCTCACCTATAAATAGACTCTCATTCCTTTGTATTTTCATCTTTGCGTATTTACATGCTAGTATTATCTTCATTTTAGTGTAATTTTATTCTCTCTCTATTTTGCCTCTACTTTGGGAAGCTTTGGAGCTTCACAATTCTCCATCCTCTCTTGGAGATTACCCTCCCTAACTTGGTGGCCAAATCTTGCTTTGTGGGCTTCACTTCTTTCTTTAAAGAATCAAGCCAAAATCAAAGGTAAGCCTTAATCCAATGGTTTTTCTATCTTTCTCAATGGTTATCTCCTTCCCAACCCCTCTAATGCTTGGGAAGCTTTAAATTAAATAGTTTTTTCTTGAAATCAAGCTTTCTAATGATTCATAATGTTTAAATGGTTTAATACTAATATTTATGCTTACTTATAGTATTTTTATTAGTAAATCTCTCTTTTTGAAAAGATTAATTATCTTTATGGTTAGATCCTTGTTAGAAGGATGGTTTTTTAATGATAATCTCATTATCTTAATCAAAACTCTAGGCTTGATAAGCTAGAGAAGAAGATTAAATATTTTTATGATTTTAATCTAATAAAAAATGATGATTAATTCTATTAAGCTTATTTATGATTTAAAAAATCATATTAATTCATTTTATGATTGAAAGAGAGTTATGCTAACATTTTGTAAGTATTTTCATATAATAATGAATGAATAGATATTTTAAGAATAATCAAAAAGTTTAAATATAATTATGCTATGTATGCATAATAAAATTTTAATTTAAAAGAGGAGTTCCTATCACATTTTAATTATGAGTATTTATTTAAGATTAAAAAATTGAACATTCTCTGAAATTGTAGTGAAGCTATGGTAAAATTTTCTAGAAGAAAAGATGAATCTTAATTTTTATGCATAAATTTAATAAAGCAAAAAGAGGAATTTCTATTATATTCTAGGCATAGATAATTTTATGCTAAAATAATGATTTTTGTCATATTTATGAAAGATACTTTTATAGTATTTATGCATAATTGTTTAAATAGAGAAATTTTTTTTTGTTATATTTATTTTTTCTAGATACAAATAATTTAAATATTAAAAGATAAATTCTTGGCATATTTCAAAACATGGGTATTTTTATTTATTTAAAAGAGGAATTTTCATCGTACTTTAATTAAAAAGTGCATAAATTAAATTCGATGTTAAAAGAGAAGGTTTCACCATAATTTCATGTAAAAAATTATAGTATATTAATGTTGAGGATCGAAATGGAGAAAAGAATATTTCTATGCAAATAAATCAGTAAAATGCATGCATATTTATAAATTGATTATTGAAAAAAGAGTTATCTTTATAAAATTCCACTATTCTCTAATAGAACTATTTATAATTCTATTTTGGCCAAGAAAGAATTTTGGATTTTACCCTTATACGATTGGAAATCCCAGTTAATTTATCAAGTGGGCCAGTAAGATGCTTACCTATCTCTCGAATCAGAAATTAAGCAAAACCTTGTGACCATTCCTATTTCTTCAGTACAAAGAATGGATTACCAATGATTTAGAGAAGTTTTCTTTAGACCTGAATCATCGAGAAATAAGTCAGAAATTTATTGTAATTGATGGGTGGGTTACCAAGATACTAGAATTGTGATTTTCATTAAGAAAGTTTGGATATTGAGAAAAAGGATCTTGTGGGATCAAACTCAACGGAAAATTCTTACTTGCATAGAAACTCTATTTTTTCTAAAGGACTGCCTTACGCCAGAATGCTGATGGAAGCATTTGGCTTATGGTTGAATCTAAGGAGAATTATGTTGTAACAGCTGGCGGGGAGTCATCGAAGGATGTCTCCCGTGTGGCAAGGTCTTGACCAGCCTCGGTATGGTTAAGATGGTGCGCTTCCGGTATGGACGAGGGCCGATGAAGCGGTCCCTAAGTGAAGTGCTAGGACACCTATGGAGGATCCTAGAGGGTTCTGACTAGGCGATGCACGGGCTCGCGGTTGCTAGGACACCCATGCGTATGTCGAGGAAGATATGGATGGACATCATGATAAGGAATTATGTATGTGAACTGGAACTTGAATTTGGATCTCGTTAATCGACTAGCTGGTCTTCAACGCAGAGTCCTGGATGATATTTTGATTGTAAAACAATGTACTGGATATTTTGGAGGATTATGATCGAAATACTATGGTTTCGTTTCAATTCTGCTTTAAAGAAGCTGAATCTGTAAAAGGCAATTTCATATTGGGTGCGTAAGTGGTGTGTCTAAATTGTATTTTGCATGAGTGCCGGCTAGGGGGGCCTGGGAACTCTTTGCCCTAGTATCCGAGACAAAACTCAACCAAATTTTTATATAAAGGGATCTCACCAATACAATGGTTGGGCGGTTGGCTAACCCATGGGCCGGTTGGAGTTAGGCTGGATTGGTGGATTCCTGCGATATAGTTAGATACGTTCAAGTTACGTTAGTTAGAATAAGTCCTAGGAGGATTCTTGTTCTATGGAAAAGAATCAGCGGCGACAGTGCCTCACTTAAGGGAAAAAAAGCGATGATTTCTATGAACCAAGTGCAAGTCCCTTCCTTGATCTGGCCATGTGACCTACGGGTTCGGTCAGAATAGAAAAGCTAGTTAATTAAGGCCTTGACTCGTTAGATAATTTTTTTGTTAGATGATTTTCCTAGTGAAATCACCCGTGCTTTCCGGGTGAGAGAAGTTTTTCTAGTCTCAAATTCGGAGGAACTGCCGGATTAGTCTTGTCCGGACATTCGTGGGCAAGGCCCCGAGTGGGAAACCTTGGCCCGCGTGAGGCTGCTACTCCCGCTGCCAGCACTTTGGAGTTCAATGCGCAGAGGGAACGGGGGTCTCACATACACACACACACACACACACACACACATATATTTATATCATGCATATAAATGTATTTATAAATATAAATAAGTTTTACATACATAATTTTAATTAATTAAATTAAATTTATATAGCACACAAATTAAAATTAAAATTTAATAGATTAAGATGCGGGATAAGATGTACTCACTTTGAAATAAACATATATATTTAGACATATATACTTATACATACATATATATGCATTTAATATATATGTATGTATATCATATATATATATATAATATTTTAATTAATTAAATTAAAATTTAATGGGTGAAGACACATGGTGAGGTGTGCTCACTCACAAATAAATGCATCTTACATGTAATGTCTCTCTCATTCTCTTTGTCTCTGTCTCTGTCTCTGTCTCTCTCTCTCTCAAAAGTACACACACACACATCCTCCCTCTCTCATACACACTCAAATGCTGAGACTCTCTCTCCACACACACATGCACCGTCTCTCTCTCTCTCTCTCTCACACACACACTCAAATGCTCCACACACACATGCACCGTCTCTCTCTCTCTCTCTCTCTCTCTCACACACACACTCAAATGCTGAGACTCTCTCTCTCTCACCCACACGTACACACCCACCCACACATTCTCAAATGATGAGACTCTCTCTCTCTCACCCACACCCACCCACACATTCTCAAATGCTCTCTCTCTCTCTCTCTCTCTCTCTCTCACACACACACACACCCACCCACCCTCTCTTCTCATACACACTCCCACACAAAAACTCTTACGAACGCACGCAGACACACAATCTCTCAAACACACGAATACACATGCAAATATACATTCATGTTTTATTATAATTAGACACATACCTATAACAATAAATGTTAAAAACAAGTTTTTATGTACACAATTTTTTAATTCAATAGGTGAGAATGCATGGTGAGGTGTACTCACTCTTAAATAAATACATACACATTGAAGTTTTTATCATGAAGCTCTCCTTTTAAGAGGAACTCTTAATTTTCTTCTAAAAAAATCATTAGGTGGTATGAAGGGATAGCTCTCCTTTCAAAAATCGAAATGACAAGAGGAAAGAGAATGTGAATCTAGTGAATCTGTCCTGTTTTCTCCTTTGGCTCTCTCCCTCTTCTTTGGCCACCTGGAAAGAAAGAGGAGCTCGTGTTTAATAAGAGTAATATTTGTGTGTATGTTTCTCTTGCATGGGCATATGTGTGTTAATAGTCGATATTTTATTGGTGGAGCGATGCTTATCCTAGATCACTGTAATTTTAAAAGAAAATCAAATATTGAAGTAGATATTATCCTTGGCAACAATAGGGGCGAGCTCATAACCAGCACACAAAAAACATTTAAGCGATTTAACCACAAATGATAACCTATCTGTGTTGTAGATCATAATACAAAGTGTACCATATATATCATAGGTGCCAGGGGTTCAAACACACGCCGGCAGGGTGGTTAGATAGCCTTTCAGGCTACAGAGCCTGCTGACTCAAAATACAAAGTTTACAAAATCACTCTAAAATATGCCATGAATTTTTTGCATTGACTGTTGTGGAACAAAATTTAAACTTACGTACATTGACTTAACAAGCACAAACCAGTGTCTTCGGCATCAGTGCCTGGTAGTATAACTCAACTAAGAAAAAAATTAGGCATCCCCAAATATTCCTTCAGGGTATAATTCTTGCTTCTTACCATCTTGGTTAAGTTCTACACGGCGAATGTATGAGCTTCTCCCCACCAATGCATGGTCACGTATCCAAAAGGGGAGCTTATACACCCTCAGTTTCCCTTGTATAGTATTACCTCAGCACAGATATCAACATGTATAGAGCATGGCGTACAGAGTCATATAATCAGATCCACTGCTCCATGCTTGCCTCTGCATCACAGAAAGCCTTCTCAAGCAGATCATCAATTGAAAGAAGCTCCTCACCCCACGGCTGCATCTTATTTTCCATGCTTGTATGTGAATCTACCATCTTCGGGGTGTCACAATTAGATGCCTGCATAACAGGTAAATTCAGAGGTAAGCCTTGTCCCAAGGATTCTTTCACTCCAAGCTGAGGTCGAAAACACAATTCCATAGGTGAGGGGTTCTCGAATTCACCCGGAAAATGGAAAACTAGCTTAGGTGAAGCTGAAGGTTTCAATTCAACACCACTTGCAATCTGACTGCCAGATTCCTCGATTATTAAGCCCTTCACATCATTCGCTGGCAGAAACCCCAACTGCTGCACAGGTTTTCCACTTCGCTCTTGCAAAGGGCATACCTCTTGAGCATTCCTGCTTTCTTGCAAAAGTCCTAGCATAGTTTTACTTTGCCCTTGCAGAAACCTAGGTTCTGGGCGGTTGCTACTACGCTCTTGAGGGAACCCCAACTCTTGCACTGGTTTTCTGCGTTGCTCTTGCAGAAACCTCATCTTTTGCTCAGGACTTCGGCTTTGCTCTTGCAGAAACCTCAACTCTTGCCCAGGTTTTCTGCTTTGATCTTGCAGAAACCCTACCTCATGCACAGGTTTTCTGCTTTGCTCCTTGTGTGCCATGGTGCCTGCTGCAGCTTTTGTCAGGTACAAACTGTTACCACAAGAAAGAGTTGACTGCTCTCTACTCCTCCTGTTCTTCTTCTTTTCACTTTTACACATATCTTCTTCAATTTTTTGCATCTCAAGAGGAAAATTCAGTTTTGCCTTCTTGCCCCTTATCCTCAGGGCTGCTTTGTCATAAGCACGGGCAGCTTCCTCTGAAGTATCGAAAGTACCCAACCATACGCGCATGCCCTTGCCAGGATCACGGATTTCTGCAGCGTATTTACCCCACGGCCGCCGTCTAATACCTCGATAGACATGCTTTCTTTTCCTTTCCTTGGGAAGTTTAGAATCAGCCTCAGAACCCTCAACAACAGGAAAAGTGAGGGGTGTTTGAGGACTATAGCCCGGTGCTGTGGCCAAACACAAACAAAAAGTTCAGCAAAACCAGCAAATTGCAGCCCAGTAGTCGCACATCCATTTACTATGGTATGACCACTTTGCACACACTACGCATGAGTTTTTTTTCCCTAAATAGTTACATGCACATGCATCATGAAGCTGGAGCATATGCATACATACATACATAAATACATGCCAAACGCATGGCTTCAGCCTGCATGCAGGACCACACAAGATGCAATGGCACACATACGCTAAGCCCATACAAATGGGCACACATGGACATAGAAACATCCATGTGCAAGAATGTGCACATATTAGTACATAAAACACACAAGGATGTACAGATGTATGCCATATGTACATATGAGTGAAAGGTTTACCTTGAAGCTGAGCTTCGCTGGGCTCCTCTTTGATGCCAGGTGACATCTTGAAACCACCATTTTGGGCTGCTAGAAGTTTAGCTGAGGACTCGGGCTGGGAGCCCTTGTCAGGGCAAACCAGGTCGAAGTCGGAGAGGTCAAGATCGATGGTGTCGAAACTCTGGAAGGCAGGCTCACCCCAGGCATCAACGGATGGGATCTGCTCATTCTGGGGGGGAGGGAGGTCGAAGAATTTAAACCAATCAAGCTCCGGTTTAGCGGAACCAGGGGGGGCATTGAGGGTGCGGGCAATGGGGAGGAGGGGGCCACTGAGGGTGAGGGCGATGGGGAGGAGGGGGCCGTGGCACATTTTGAAGGGCGATAAAAGCAGGCAGGCAATGGATCAAACAATGGACATGGAGGACAAAAACCAGTGGGCAGCAGAGCAGAGAGAGAAAGACTGGTATTTCTGGCTATGGTGGAGTGGTCTGACAAAACATGGGCTCTTGGGTGAGGAAGATGATGGTGGAGATGATGACGGGCAGGTAAGTAAAATAGGGAGTTGCGCAACTTGCCGAAGTAAAAGACGAAAGGGTGACGATGGTGGAGGTGACGAAAGCCACGGAGATGCTAGCACAAGCGATGAGCGATGGTGCACTGCTGGTGCGGGACTGGAAGGTGCAGACGGCCGCCGTGGTTTCTTGCCCCTGGTTTTGCCAAATCAGTTTTCATTTCCCAGAATTGCACTTGGCCCCATATATATATATATATATATGTATGTAAATAAATATAAATATAATATCATATATACACGTGTGTGTGTATGCATAAGTGCATATGTATGTGTATATATATGTGTGTATATACTTAATTATGTGTGTGTACATATATATACACACATATATATGTGTGTATATATATATACACACATATATATATGTATACACATACACATACATAAATATGTGTGTGTACATATATATGACATGTTACACACATATATATGTATACACATACACATACATAAATATGTGTGCGTACATATATATGACATGTTACACACATATATATGTATACACACACATATTTATGTATATGTGTGTGTATACACACATATTTATGTATACATGTATATATGTATATGTGTATGTATACACATATATGTGTACATGTATATATGTATATGTGTATGTATACACACACATATTTATGTATATGTGTGTGTATACACACATATTTATGTATATATGTATATGTGTATATGTGTAGGTATACACACATATTTATGCATATGTATGTGTATACACACACACACACATATATTATCAATGTTTTTAGTGTATGTTTTAACGTGCATTTAAAAAACTTGCTCTTAAAAAACTTTTAAATTTGATAAAAACAAGTAAAACAGTAGACAACAATCAAGACATGCCACTCCATGGACGAGACTTTGGTAACATTCCCTAAAATACTAGTCAATTAATTTGACGATGAAACTAATGACCACAAAAGTAAATATACCTATTCAACCACTAATGACCAATAAATCACACATGGGGGGCTTTGGCAACTTTTGAAAAAGGCTTCCCTTATTGGTCAATGAGATGGTCATGCGATGTACATGCTACTCTAGTGCATTGTACAATTTCACCATGTGGTTACATTGGTAATACAATTCTTAGAAAAATTTTAAGACACTTTTGTACAATTTACCATGTAATCGCATTGGTAACACAATGATTAGAGAATTTTTAAGACGATCGTTATACAATTTACCATGTGGTCACAGTGGTAAACAAATTTTCAAGACGCTCTTTGTACAATTCACCATGTGATCACATAGGTAATATAAATTTTAGAGAACTTTGAAGGCTTGGAGGCCGCACTGAAAATCATTTAATAAGGTGCCAAAACACATGATTTTTAAAAAAAAATGTAAAATAGTCTTCTCAAGAATCTCACAATATTGTCTACCAACATTTTAAAAAAATTAACTATATAAACTCTCTACCCAAAAAATAATGACATTGCAACATGCCATGGGAGAACATTTACAAAACTACACTCCAATTATGGCACAGTGAAATCCACTAACAATCAAAAGCTACTTCAACAAGTTTTTTCCCTTTATTGGAGCTTTGCTAACGTGTGTCCCAAGTACACTAGAGATAAACCAAGGCATGGGGGGGTGGGGGCCTTGGTAAGGTTTCCTTATTAATTCAACCACTAATGTCCATAAAGGTAAAGATACCAATTCAACCCCTAATGACCAATAAAGCCAACACCTTTGATCCAAGGGGATTTTGCATCTTTTTAAAACTACTTTGTCAATCAATCTAATCATGTCATGCAGCAATGTATATAATACGGTGGCTCATTATACAATTTTTACCATGTGATCTTATTGGCAATACAATTCTAAGACATTATATAATTTACCATGTGATCACATTGGTAACACAATTCTCAAAGAATTTCAAGATGCTCATTATACAATTTACCATGTGATGTGTTATGGCTTGTTTTTCTACCCCCGAAGGAACTCTCAACCATTCACTGAAGAAAGGAAATAGACAACAATCGTCGTGGGGATGCTTACCTTGCTTTAGAGCTCTCGGAATCTCTATAGCCTCCAAGATCCACTAGTGGTTACTGCCTGCACTCTTTCGAGCATCATCTCTTGTGGTCACCAAGAAGAAAACATGCAACAACTGTTGTGGGGATATTTACCTTGCTTTCGAGCTCGGAATCTCCCCCAAAGGAACTCTCAGAACCATTAACTTAAGGAAGAAAATTGGCATAACCATTGTGGGGATACTTACCTTGCTTCTGAGCTTGGAATCTCTATTGCCCAAGCTCCACCAGTGGATAGCTCGACTCTTCTCTTGATGTCACCAAGAAGCTGTTGCATCACCTTGCAAAGGACACAACTCTCTCACTCTCTACACTTTCTCACAGAGCATATAGGGAGGCACATGTACTAAGAACAACAAGCTAATCCTCTCAACTCTCTCTCTCTCTCTCTCTCTCACACACACACACACACACACACACACATAATACAAAGACCAAGGAGTACACAAGAGCTCAATTAGCACCAAGGGGGATTGTGCCTTTGCATTATTTGCAAGTGTCTTTGCTCAATCCACATTGGATGTTGGTGGCACCATCTTAGTTATAGACTATCATGTATGTGACCACTCTTATCTCTAATAGGTCTTGCAATTGGGAGTTGGCCAACTTGTTCTCTATGCTACATTCTCCCACAAGGTTTCTTCCCCTTATCTCTAGTAGGTCTTATAATTGGGAGTTGTCCAGCTTGTGCTCCATGGTAAATTCTCCCACAAGGTTCCTTCCCTACCATTAGCATCACCTCTTCCCACTCTAGCATTAATGTTCAGAGTGGGTAAAGGTGGGTTCCTTCCCTGCCATTAGCATCACCTCTTCCCACTCTAGCATTAATGTTCGGAGTGGGTAAGGTGGGTTGGTGGCATTTTTTATTTTGAGATGGCCATGGAGTGTGTGAGAGTTGCAAGAGAGAGCTAAGGTGGATAAAAGATGAAGGAAGACATCATTAGAGCATGATATCAACACTAATGGAGTGTGTGAGAGTTGCAAGAGAGAGCTAAGGTGGATAAAAGATGAAGAAAGACATCATTAGAGCATGATATCAACACTAATGGAAGTGATTAAGATATGAGTCAAGGCTAATCCAACACCTCACATTTTTGCATTATGGGAATGAGCATGCTACATCCATTTGTAGCTTTCATAGAGCTCTCATTCACATGTTCTATGTAAACTTGTGCTATCCATGTGTTCATAAATGCTCACATGCCTTGTGCACCCTTGCACCTTCCATGTGCCTACTTTTCGACCATTGAACACCTTTTACATTCATCCATTCATATCCCCTAATAACCTTAGCTCGCACCCCTTCCAATTTCATAGCATCCTAATCTTCTTCTACCTTATCCCACATACATGTGCCCCATACATGACATGACGGGCACCATATTTCCTTGTAGAGGCATTGATTGATGTCCAATATGTAGCTGGTAAACATGTGGCAATGGACTATTCCTTCATCCATTTCTTCATCATCTACCTCTGGATTCTTTGCATAATCTTCTATGTCCATGTAGCGATTGAAGAGGCAGTGCTCTATCACCCTTAGGTAATTTTAGCATTTCAATCATGGGTAAGTCCTTGAGGTCAATAGAGCATGGAATGCAGAAGGTAGCACCACTTGTGGAGGCTAATCTTTGCATTTTTATTACTCTTTTTTGGCTTCCTCTTCATTTCCTTCACTGTCATGTTTTCTGGAAGGTCTTGCTTCATCTTCTAAAAGGAAAATGGCATTTGATCTGCCTCCTTTTTTGTTGTTCTCTTGACCTACTTTGTAATGCCTTCTTCTATTCTAGTTTCTTTAATTCTTGTTTATCCTTTGGATGTTGCTCCTCCAAAACTACTTATTCTATAGTTGTTGTGCATTCCCTTCTTGTACCCTATCTTTGTCTAGCATGCCCTCAACTTTTGGTGTTTTTTTCTCTTCAATGCGTGGTTATACTTATGTCATTACCTCAACCTCTAGCTGTTTGCTACATCCCCCTCCAGCTGTTTCTGTTCAGCTATCAGAGCTTTTGGTACCGTTTCATGAATGTTCATCACTTCAATACTTGTTGTGGGATTAATACTTATGCTCACCACCATTCATTTGGGGTTTGCCATATATCGGCGAGGGCAGTAGATCTTCCCATTCTTCTTCTTCTTCCTTTGCTTCTAGCAACGTACCTTTTGGGTGGCCTACTTTCGGTTTTCTCCATGCATCATTTCTTAGCCTTTTCTTGTGCCATCTGTGCCACAATCTGTAATCATCACACTCGTCTATTGTAGCCTTTGGCTGCCTCCTCATCAAACTTTCCGGGGCTTGTAGGCTCATTTTCTTATGTTGAGAGAGGTGTTCTTCACTATGGTACTCCCATGGGCTTCTCTTGGTGGGTGTGGATCCAAGCTTTTCTTTTTTGAGGTCAAGGTATCTGATGATATGTACTCATACTCTGAGGCCTCTCTTGCCTTTTTGGAAGACATCCTAGAAACAAACATTCCAATTGTGGTTAGCCAAACATAGGCTGGTAGGGGTGTTGTGCTATATTCTCCAACTTTTGTTGAGGTGCCTTTTTGGTTTTTGTGGAGTTAGAAGGGTGCTAGTTGAAGTGAGTTAGCAGGGTGCTAGTTGAAGTGAAGTGTGTTAGTCACTTCTTCTTTGTGATGAGTGCTTGATGATGGTATTGTGCAGTGCGAATGAGCAAGGTGAGACTAAATAGGTGCATTATGTTAGTCGGTGTTAGTCGTGAAAAACTACTAGAGTTAGTCATGGCATGACCAAGGAAGCCTTTGTCTCACAACAAGAAAGGTCTCATGCTACTCCATGCTTTGACAATGGCTACAATAAGAGGGGAAGATAGTGCCCTGATACTTGCCTCTGTGAACAAAAATTGTGTGCTGGGTAGCCACCCCAATCTCTCCCAACATGGGGTGTACATTTGGAAATTTGAGAAAGGAAAAAAATTCTTCCAAGGCTCGATGCTTGGTAGGAAACCTCTAACCATGAGTTTGCAAGGTAACTCCCTCCAAGAAAATTGTGGATTGACCTCCACAAAATTGACCAATGCATGCAAGAGAAGCACCAACAAGAGGCAATAAACCAAGCTAAGGCAAGAAATACCTAATTAGCCCCACCAACAAAGAAGCTTCTTCTGAATACTTATAAGTATTGAAGCAAACTACTATGGATGAGAATATATAAAATCCAACCTAGCATCCCAAGTATCTAGCAGTGCATCCTTTGCTAATTTAAGTAAGACCAAGCTCTGCACCCTAAAAAACTCTCGGTGAGTCATTAATATAAAAACCAATAGATTTGTGCCAATTAATGAGGGCTCTTGCTGCCAAACAAAACTCTTCTAGTGCTGCATGGAAGGAACATAAACATATGTGTGAGGCCTCCAAGAACATGGTTGTGTCGTCACTCAGAGTCAACCAGCTCCTCCTGACTATGAAGGGGGGTAACCTCAATCTAGAAAAACCAGCAAACGGAGTGGAGGAAGACGCTCATGCCCTTTGCAACTATGATATATAATAATGGGGCTAAAGGGCATCCCTATCGTACTAGGCGAGAGATCTGAAACCGATCTCCTCTATCATCGCAAGCAAGCACACTACTGTGGGCATCACGATACATGCATGAAACTCCCCTGATCCATCTGTGAGAGAAACCCATATGGCTAAGAGTACCCTCAAGGAAGTCCCAATCCACTCTATTATGAGCCTTATCAAAATCCAAAAGTAGAATGGTTAAAGGCTGATTACTCGCCATTCCACGGCCTATCAAAGATGCTCTGCCCATGCAAGAATCCATTCTAAGTATCATGAATGACATCCTACAAAATTGGCGGCAATATAATGCTCACTACTACCATAGCAAGTATCTTTATATGCAATCCCAAGTAAGGTGATAGATCTCCACCGTCCAATCAAGGCCTTATCCCCACTCTTAGAGATAAGGAAGATATGCCCCTCAGTGAGAGAAGAAGGTATAAAACCTGTGTCCCACATCTCCTGGAGAGCTGATGTAATCTCTGCCCCAGTCTCATCCTAAAAAGTAATGAAAAAAACACGAGAGACCATCCTCCCCTGGGACACTTACCATGAGGCAAGGCATAAAGAGCATGACTGAACTTCTGCATAGAAAAAGGGACATCCAGAACGGCACACATCTCCTCAATAATCAAATGTGGCAATGCATTCCAAAACTCTGTGCCCTATGTCTCAAATCAAAATGAGGCTCAGCACTAAGAAGCTGGCAATAGAAATCGGTGGCAATCTGTCTAAACATAAGAGGATTTGAATGGAGTGCCATGTGAATCCTACAACATTGCTTGACACTATCTCTGGCATGAGATGGTCTATGAATAGCAAAGGAGTGTTTGTTGCATCTACCACCCATCTGGGTCTAAAAGGATTCATGGGCATATGGTACTTCACATGCTGCTTAAGAGAATGATGAACCTCAGCCCTAACAGCACATAAAGTGTTTGTAACCTCCTCTAAGGGTGCCGGGCAAGTATGGGGGTCCAAGGGTGCTTGCCATCTCTAACCACAACCCAATGTTGTGTGGTCTACTAGGGCATAGGGGCAACTGGGGTTTTGGCAGTTGTAGGAGGCATCTACTGGGTAGGACCATGTTGCCTCCTAGCATGGCCTCTGTATCTGGGACAGTCTCTAGCAATGTGTCTTGATGAAAAATTTGATAGTGGTCACGTTTGCTTGCAATCTCCATCCTCTGACGGAAATGAGAGCCGTCAGGCCTCTGAAGCGCACGATATGATTGTTAGTAATTGATGTATCAAGAACAAGCACAAAAACCCGAGGTACACCATCAAAAGTGGTGGTGACAGCAATGGAAGCTGACGTGGTAGATCCCCGGAGGGCCAGTACTTCTAAAACCTGGCCAAAGGATGCCCCTATGGAAGCTAAGAGCTTCCAATAAGACCGAGGAAGAGTAGGGAATCGGAATGAGACTAGGGTGAGGTGCTGATCCTCCATCATTAGATTAAAATCTCACCTGGTAGTACTGAAAGAAGAAGATATTCCTAGGGCCAAGTGGAAAGGGGTTGCCAGCTACCTGCTGAGAAGTAGATTTTGAAGAAAGAAAGTCCACCTGGAAGAAGCCTTGACCATGCAGACGTGTATCCTATAAGTGCACAATCAGCTTTGAAGGGAGAGTTTCCAGAAGCCATTCACGGTTGTGCAAGCGAGAGGGGTGGGAGCCATAAACCCTCGCGATAAGGGTGGTCTAGACCTCAATGTCAATGTCGTGCTAGAGAGAGGTGAGCTCGTCTTGTGAAAACTTGATCATTCTCCCGGCCTGGGGGGTGAGGAAGGATTGGCTCTGGTGGAAGCCATAAAGCTAATCAATGGTGGGTGACCAACTCGAATATGATTAGAAACAACTACTGCTGAAGGAAAAGAAGAGGGCAAAGAAAGAGATAGAGAAGCAGGTAGGAGGCGTCAGGGGAAAAATGAGAGGCAGAGGAGGAGGCAGGGGCAGAAACACTGGCAAAGGAAGCCATAAAGCCAATCAATTGTGGGCGATTGACTCAAATCTGATTAGAAACAATTGCTAGTGAAGGAAAAGAAGAGGGCAAAGAAAGAGATAGAGAAGTGGGTTGGAGGCGGTGGGGGGAAAATGAGAGGCAAAGAAGGAGGTGGGGGCAGCAATACTGGCAAAGGAAGTGAGGGGCATAAGTGAGGGTAAGGGAGGAGGCGGAGTAGAGGGTAAAGGAGGAGGCGGAGTAGAGGCAGGGAGCAAGGCAAGGGTAGAGGTGGGCACAGCAGAAGCGGAGGCAAGGGGCAACGTAAGCGGGTGCAGTTGGGGGGGAAAAGGTAGGGGGAAGAGGTGGGGGCGAGGGCAGAAGTGGTGATGGAGGAGGAGGCGGAGACAGCATAAGTGAGGCAGAAGGCGGGGGTAGCAGAATCGAGACAGAGACAACATAAGTGAGGCAGAAGGCGAGGATAGATGGGAGAAGGCGGGGGTAGCAGAATCGAGGCGTGGAGCAGCAACATGGGCTCATAGTCTCAATAACACTAGCGAACATGTGTCTGAATGGGCTTGGCAAAGAATATAAACCATTCAAGATCTCTACTGTTGTAAGAGAGAATGTTCCCAACTTTCAAGATTTGGTGTTTGTTAATCACATAAGAGAAGTCTTTGGGTAAGGACTCTTCCTCCCTCCCACCAAAGGAAGAACACTTCATAAGAACGTGACTTCTACTCAAATTCAGGTAGAGATAGAGGTAGAGGTTGCAGTCTCGAGGCTAAGGTGGTGGTCATTTTGGAAATAAAAATTATAGGCAGCGCAGTCCAATGATTCGTAGAACACAAAAAATACACAAAGTGGAAGTGGCGAGTCTTAAGGTAAGGAGAGCCATAGAGCTTGAGGTAACTGGAAAAGATAGAAATCGAAAGCAGGTTCAAAGGATTATTTTTATCGTGGCAAACCAGGTCACTTTGCAGTAGAATGTCACAAGAAGTAGTGACATATAAAGTGGCATATTGCAACAAAACAATTATGCATCTTCTTCAAGCAAGCAGGGTGAAAATAGATATGAGCAATTGCACATGTTGAATTCAGTGACTGTAGATGTATCCACATGGTGATGATATATAGTATATGGATTAAGGGGATGACATGGCTCATCCTATTGCTCACATTAGGACTGTGCCATTGGCTATGCCTAATGACAAGATGAGGTACTTGGCTGATATACTTCATATGCTAACATAACAAAGAATTTGGTTTTTGTGGGCAGATGGTTGATTAGGGTTTATAGGTATGCTTCAACTCATAGGGTTGCTATGTTGAGGACTTAGCAGCAAATGTCATTTAGTTGAAAAGGACAAAATAGTGGGTAGAATGTTTATTTTGGATGTAAGCATGCCTGAGGTGAAAGCTTCTATGTTTGCACAATGTGCAAGTGTTGTGGTCGATATAGATATCTAGCATTAACGTATTGGTCATGTGAATGAGCAACAATTGAAGTCTATGCCTGAGGTGAAAGCTTCTATGTTTGCCAAATTTTAAGGTAGATGGAATGCATAAAGTATGTGAATCATGTTACTTTGGAAAGCAAACAAATAATGTATTCCCACATGATAGGAATGTAAGTAAGAGAGCACTTGATGTGGTGCACTCAGATGTATGGGGGCCGACAAAGGCAGCATCAATGGGAGGATGTAGTTATTATGTATCTTTTATTGATGACCACACAAGGTGTGGGTCTATTTCATGAAAGAGAAAAGTGAAGTGTTTGTTGCTCACTTTCATAATTTGAGAATATTGGTTGAAAAGCAGACAGGTTTGTACATTAAGTGCCTAAGGTCAGATAAAAGGGGAGAGTACTCCTCCAATGAATTCAGTGAGTACTTGAGAAAGCATGTAATTCAGAGACAATTCACATGCAAGTACACTCCATATCAAAATGGTGTTACTAAGAGAAACAATAGGCACATTGTAAAGGTTTCTCATGCATTTGGTTGAGAAGAGTTGAGAAGAGTTGAGAAGAGAATGCCTCACCATTATTGGGCTAAAGCACTTGTAGTTTACATTATGAATAGGACCCCCATAGTGGGTGGTAATGCATGGTGTGACTCCAAAGGAGAAGTATACTAATAGAAAACTAGATTTTTCACACTTGAAAGTGTTTGGATGCAACATTACTGATGAGCTACGGAATAAGTTGGATCCAAAGGCTGAAAAATGTGTGTTCATTAGTTACTTCCTTGAACAAAAGGGGTACATATGTTATAACCCTATCACACGTGAGATGAGGGTGAGCAGGGATGTTGTGTTTGATAAGATGAGCAATTGGTATGATGATATAAAAGACTCGATTGGGGTTGATGCATAGGAGCAGGTGGTTGCACAAAATATAGGTTAGCAATCACAGTTATTGAGTGGACCGAGAGAGTTCTCTAGTAGTAGTAGTAGTAGTAGTAGTAGTAGTAGTAGTAGTAGTAGTAGTAGTAGTAGTAGTAGGTGGGTCTATTGATAGACCATGGAGTGGCAGGCTACATTAGAAAATCAATCCTATAAGCTTAGCTAAGTGCATCGTATAAAGGTTAAGAGAAGGTTGACGAGTCTGTTAGTATGACTGACATTTTAGCAGGGTGTTCATATGTTGATGGAGAGTCTAGTGGCTCAGAGTAGAGCCTTGATGAGGAGTTTGGGATTCCAGCCTATCACGACACCTGGTGCAAGAAAGACTAAGGCAATGCAAGGACACATCAAGGATAATCTAGGACCATGCATGTCGGGTAGGATAAAAAAACCTATTTTGAAATTGATGTATGATTGTTATGTAGCTCACATTATGCATATATGGCAAAAGTTGTGTAAGAGGTTGAGCCCACATGTTTTGAGGATGCTATTAGGCATGCACATTGGGAAAAAGCCATGGATAAAGAAATGGCTACATTGGATGCAAGTAAGACATGGGATTGGTGACTTTGCTTGAGGGTAAAAAGGCTATTGGATGTAAGTGGGTCTATAAAGTAAAGCACAACTTAGATGGAAGCATTAGCGGTACAAGAAGGCAAGATTGGTTATGCTTAGACCTATAACATTGATTATGAGGAGATATTCAGTCCCATTGTTACCAAGATGGCAAACTATGAGAGCTGTTATTGCAGTGGGGCTACTTCAAAAGGTTAGATTTTGCATCAGATGGATGTAAAGAATGCATTATTGCATGGTGAGTTCTAGGAAGAAGTATATTTAGAATTGAGGATTTAAGTCACCCAAATTATGTGTGCATGCTACGTAAAGCCTTGTATGGCTTAAAGCACTCACCAAGAGAATGGCATCATAAGATTTCATAGTATCTTATTAACATTAGCTTTTATATGGTAGATGCTACTCTATGTGCGAAAGAGTGATAAGGGAATCATTCATTACCATCTATGTGGATGACTTGATTGTTGGGTGTGATAAAGCCTTGTATGGCCTGAAGCAAGCACCAAGATCATGGCATGATAAGATTTCACAGTATCTTATCACTATTGGCTTTCATATGGCAGATGTTGATCACTCACTCTATGTGCAAAAGAGTGATTATCACTATCTCTATGGATGACTTGATTGTTGGGGGTGACAATGAAGAGGAAGTTGAGAATGCAAAAGGCTCTCCTCAAAAGAAGTTTAACATGAAAACGATTTGGGTGAGTTGAGATAATTTCTTGGAATTGAGGTCATTAGGATGCCTGAGGGCATATGGTTATCACAGAGACAACACGCATTCCGACATGTTGTCTCTGAGGGCATATAGTTGTTTCAAAGACAAAATGTATTGGACATTGTCCAAATATGGTATAGCTGGCTGTAAGCCCATTTCTATACTATTGGATTTAGAATGGCAAGCTAAGTGTAAATGCATGTAAGATTTTGGAGAATGCCACTATGTACATGAAGATAGTGGGCATCTTGATTTATATGACAATCACCAAGCCAAGCATGAACTACACTGTTGGTTTGGAGAGTTAGTTTATGCAGGTTCCTTGGAAGTCGCATTTGGATAGTGTGAGGTGCACACTACGCTATGTGAAGTTCAGTGGATTATGACCCAGCCCCTCAAGATGTCCAGTATCTTCCCGCCCTGTAATCAAATCCCTCTTCAAAAATATAAAAGATCTTGTTTCTACCTGTTTTTGCCTAGAGAGAGAAAATGTTTTAGAGAGAGATTATTCAGATTTTAGATATTTTTGGATGGAAAAATATCTCTTCTTATTAAAATAAATTCCCCCGAAACAGAAGTTCAAAAAGATTTTCAGAAGGTGCATTGGAAATCAATTATAATATGTTCTCAAAAGGCCTTATCCTAGGGGTCCAGATTTTCTGAAAATTTTAAATTAAGGTTTTGAGGGGCCAATCAGATTCATCCAAATGTGTGGAGGAGATAAATAGAAGAAATAAAGAAAATCCCCCCAAAAATGAGTAAATACTCACATAAGATAAAGAGTGGACTAAGGACTAAGGACCAAAGGAAATACTAAAAAAATGAAATTTTGACACCTCAGATGTGGGGATCCCCCCTCATGAAGGAGGCACCTATTTCACATGTGTGGTGGAGTTTCAAATTCTCAAATATTGAGATATTTCATCTCTCCTCTCTCCTTATTCAAGTCTAGTTCCAAAAAGTAAGCTAAACTGACCCAAAAATGGTCAAAAATTGACCAAACTGATCTGGAAAATTCTAGAATCAGTTTGCTTGGTTAGAAGCTCACTTTTTCCTATAAATAGAAGCCTCCCCCTTTGTTGAAGCTTAATAGTGTTTTATGCACTATTACTCTACTCCTCCCCAAAGCCAAAAACTGTGAATTTCTTAATAATTCATTAGTTTTTGACCATTCCCTCTTCTAAAGAATTGGTGGCCACTCTTGTTGCAAACAAGAGTAGAACCCTCAAACCATCAAGCCAAAGGAAAGCTCCCAGAATTTCATGTAAGTTAGAAATCCTACTTTTTCTTATTCTTTTAATGGTTTTCTAAATTTTTATTATCTTTAAAATGATAATCGATACTATGCCTTGCTGGAAAGGCTTTTCCCCTCTCTCATTCTTAAATTCAGCCCTTCTTTATCCTAGTTAAGTAATCAAATTGTTTGAATCAAACTTTTCATATTGTTTCTCTTTTAAAAGTGAAATTTGATTAGTTTAAAATGCTTTAAACAAATTGGAAATAATTTTTAAGTAAATTAAGAATATAAAAAATTGAAAAATGATCAGCCATACAAAGGAGGTTATGGTAAAATTTTTCTTAAATTTTGTGAAATAAGTATTACATTTTATTATTCAAAAAGAGTAATCCCCATCGTTTGTGTATTCTAAAAGTGTTATTTTCATTCTATGCATAGAAAAATGCATAGTAGAAATATTTTTATTACAAAAGTGTTATTTCTATTAGATTTAAATTCTATGCACATAAAAAGATGCATATTGATTTTTATGCATAAATAAATGCATAAAAGAATTTTTTTAATTATAAAAGTGTTACTTTCATCAATATTGATTTTAATGCATAAATAGATGCATAAAAGATTTTTTTATTATAAAAGTGTTATTTTCATCAATATTGATTTTTATGCATAAATTGATGCATAAAAGAAATTTTTTAATTATAAAAGTGTTACTTTCATCAATATTGATTTTTATGCATAAATCGATGCATAAAAGAAATTTTTTATTATGAAAGTGTTACTTTCATCAATATTGATTTTTATGCATAAAAGAAAATTTTTTATTATAAAAGTGTTACTTTCATCAATATTGATTTTTATGCATAAATAAATGTATAAAAGAATTTTTTTAAATTATAAACTGTGAGATCCCACTGCCCCCTCTGTGCATCGGATTCCCGGATGGTAGCAGCGGAAGTAGCTTCCTCTTGTGCGGGGCAAGGTTTCTCACTCGGGGCCTCGCCCTTGAATGTCCGGGCACGAGACTAAGCTGGTGGTCATTCTGAAAACCGAAACCGGGAAAATTTTCCCTACTCAAAAAATGGGGACAATTCCACCATTTTTATTTTCTTAACGAATTTCTCTAACGAGGTCAAGATACTAAACTAACCTTCATCTGATTAAATCAGATGATGAAGGTCAGTTCAGATTAAACCTTCATCTGATTAAATCAGATGAAGGTTAGTTCAGATTAAACCTTCATCTCATTAAATTAGATAGAAGGTTAGTTCAGATTAAACCTTCACATCTGATTAACTCTTCTATCTGATTAAATCAGATAGAAGGAAAACTATTACACAGACTTAACTTGAAGGAATCAACGCTTTTTTCCTAATTGAATCAGGCACAGTCATTGATCTATTCATCAGAGAAGTCTTCAGGCTTTTAATTAACTACTCGAGTTCTAAGCATATTCCTATTGATCAATTTTATTATTAAAACTCTACTGATTCCAGCCTAACCCCATCCGGCCCATGGGTTAGCCACTGCCCAACCACTGGAATTTGTAGAATTTTGTCCTCCGAGCTTCTTTGAAACTAAAATGAATGAGTTCTTGGAACTAAAGCAGGATAGCTTGGACAATTGAAGAGTACCATCAGGCTTTTGCCCTTCTCCTTAAATATTCTCCGCAGTTGGATGAAGAATAGCTGATGGCCAGATTCATTCGAGGAATGAACGAGCCATTGGACACCTTAGTGAAGAATGCCAAACCTGTCTCAATGGCCAAAGCAGTAAGAATGGCAAAGGACTTTACCAAAGCCTTCGTAGTTAAGGTCCTGCCGAAGCCTGCACCATCTAATTTTAATAGATTCCAAACCCCGAGAAGTACTTCAAACTTTCCTCCCCCACAGAGGCAGCAAGGCCCAAATTAGAATCAGGACACTAGGAGATTCAGAAGTGAAGGAAGACCCTTCCCATAGAAAAATTTCTCAGGAGTCCCACCTCTTTCAAGGATTCAGAGAGATGAGCTCAGAAGTGAGAACCGGTGTTTTGGATGTCAAGGTTTTGGTCACTAGTTGAAAGATTTTCCGACTCCTGCCATGTCAAGGGGACAAGGAAGTCAAGGACCGAGAGTGCAGAGACCAGCCCCTTCCTATCAGTCAATCAGGGTCCATCTCGTCAAAATCAGGGAAATCTCAGAAGAACTCCAGCTCAGCCGTCTGCCTCTGTACAGAGTAGCCTCAAAACTCCTTCCCCCAAAACTGGGGCAACCAAAGAGAAAGAGTTCCGCCTCAGACTGTAGTAGCCAGAGCAGTCACAATAGCAGAAGTAGTGGAAGAAGAAAGAGGAAAGATTTATGCAGCAATTGAAAACCAGGGGCCAAACTGTCAATTCTCCGTCATTCATACTCCAGCTGAGTATCAGGGTAAGCCTTTTAAGCATTTTGATTGATTCAGGCGTACTCATTCTTTCATTTCCCCTGGATGCTTGTGTAAGCTACTCTTAGATCAAAAATCAGGGAAACCTATGCAAGTTGAATTGGCAAGTGGGAAGATTCTTTTCACTCACCTTGAGATAGATCGTATTCAGTTCAATCTAGATGGGAATTTAACTGACTGTCAGTTCAGAGTTATACCTTTGGGAGTTTTCGACGGGATCCTTGGAATGGATTGGCTCCACAAAAATCAAGTTCAGAGTTATACTTTTGGGAGTTTTCGACGGGATCCTTGGAATGGATTGGCTCCACAAAAATCAAGCTGACATTCACTGTCATAATGGAACCATTTCCTTCCGTGACCTTCACGGAAATAAAGTTCAAGGAACCGGAATCTCATGATCCCCAAGTTTGCAGGACTTAGAAAGAAGCAGCTCATTTATGTTGTCAAAATGAATCTAGTAGACTCAAAGTTAAAAGCTAAAGAACCTGAATGGTTAAGTGATTATGATGATTTATTCCCAGCAGAATTATCAGAGATGCCTCCAATTCAGAAAGTAGATCATGTTATAGAATTGATCCCCGGAGCTCAGCCAGTAGCCCTGCGCACGTATAAAATGCCAGTTCCTGAAGCCATCGAACTCAAGGAACAGCTTAGACAACTGGTAGAGCAAGGGCTTGTAAGACCCAGTGTTTCACCTTGGGGTGCGCCAGTTCTCTTTCAGAAAAAGAAAGATGGAACGCTAAGACTCTGTGTGGACTACAGAGGTCTCAATCAGCTCTGCTGATAGTTAAGAATAAGTATCCTATCCCCAGAATTGATGAGCTTCTGAACAGGCTAAGTGGAGCCCAGATCCTCACAAAGATAGATCTCAAATCAAGGTATTATCATATCAGGATTAATGAGCAAGATATCCCGAAGATAGCCACCATCAATACTCGGTATGGGCATTATGAATTCACTGTCATGCCGTTTGGATTAATAAATGCCCCAGCTACATTCAATCGATTAATCCAAGACATTCTTAGAGAATACTTGGATGATTTTTTTCTTGTTTTCTTTGATGATATTCTGATTTACTCAAAGAATGTAGCTGACCATGAAGCTCATGTCAGAAGAGTTCTTGAGATCCTAAGGAAGCACCAACTCTTTTTGCAAAAAAGAGCAAATGCACTTTCTCTGCCGACCATGTTAAATACTTGGGCTTTCTGGTATTCAAAGATGGAATTTCTCTAGATTTCGCTAAAGTCCAAGCAGTCATAGATTGGCCTGAACCAAAGACAGTGAAAGAAGTCAGAGGATTCTTGGGATTGACTGGTTGGTATATAATAAGTTAATTATCATTTTATTATTTCTCTCATATGTTTGGTGCTAATTAGAGAGAATATAATAAGTTAATTATCATTTTATTATTTCTCTCACATGTTTGGTGCTAATTTGAGAACATGTTTATTATAGGTCATTTTGAAGGTTCATTGGTTCCATACACAATACAGAGGCAAAGATGCTACCGTGAAAAGAGAACCCATGGGTTTTTGGTCTATCAACTCCTTGAAGTTGCTACAAGGTAGCAAAGAACCTTACCACCTAGAGCAGGTAACTGATCTTGTAACGTCAACTTCTCCTATACCACCTAGGCTAGACCTAACAAAAGAGGAACAAAAAGAAACTAGCAAGGACAAAGATGAACCACTCTTTTACATCATTGACATTTTTCCTGATTCTAGTCCTTGAAACTCAGGTATAATCCTACTTCCTACCCTACATTGAGATTAGAGAAAAACTACCCAGCATTAAATAGGTGAGTGAGTCTATATATAATGGTGAGTGAATATGTACAAGAGCCCTCTCACATGACGTGACTACCAACATGTTGGGAGCTCCCAATGCATGTCAGGTGTTACTTGAGTATGCCCATAGCTATCGACGTGCACCGAGAGCACCCAATTCATGCCGCGTACTACTTAAGTATGCTGGTAGCTATACTGACATGCACTCAGAGAGCTACTAGCATGCACAGAAGTACCCAATGCATGCCAGGTGCTACCTAAGTATGCCGGTAGCGCGATTTCGGAATTTTTTGGCCTTTTCTAGGCAATTTTGAAGCTTTTTAAAACCTGTAAATCACTTTTCTGCACCCAAAAATTTTCAGAATTGAAAACCTTTGAATTTCTCCTCAAATTTGAAAATAGGGAAAAGTAGAGTTTCAAAAAGGAGTGATGTGACTTGCATAGGGATTGGGAAAAGTGAAATTAGGATTAAGAGAGAGATTAGATTATGGAGTAATTAGCTTTGAGCTATTTTTTTTTTATTTCTCCTCTCCACGCGTTTTTGCGCCGGCAGGCTGCCGCCGTGCGCCTCCTTGTCCAAAAGCTTTTTGAGATTTATTTAATAGCTTTTTACATGCTTAATCTGCTCCATCCATTATAGGTTTGCTCAACCTTGAAGCTTTTTGATTTCTGAGAGATACCCGTGAGGTTTTTGGCTATGAGGATTTCATCCATACGGTCAGATTTTGATTTCACTGAGTATTTGGAAAAATCGCTTTTTGATAGAGAGGGATGGTTTTGCAGGGTGGTGAGTGGGTTTGAGAGTAGATATAGTTTTGAATCTTTGACCTTTGGGTAAAGACCTGCAAAACACCCTTCTGTCCACTGGATAAATTCCAGCACTTTCTTGATTTTTGAGAAGTTGAAGCCCTTTCCTACCTTCTCCACAAATCTCCTAGCCCAAGCTCTGATACCACTGCAACCGGAATCTTATTCTAGGAATTGATTGTGGAAAGTAGAGAATTAATTCAATCATAAAAACCATTGCTTGTAAGCTTCAACTAAATCAAATCAATTGAAAAATTAAACACTTAAACAAAAGTACTTAGCTCCAAAAAGACCATATTGGGTGCAATCTTCCCCCCTCTTGTGCGTGGCCTCTCCCCACACAAGAGTATTTCTTTATTAGCTTTCCTTTTCACCAAAATTAGGCCATAGCCCCCAAAATACAAGATGTGCTTTTTAGAGAGCACGGCACTCTTCTTTAACAAAAATAGAGTGTCAAATTGGGACTAGGGTAAAGCCATAGGCTTTAATAAATTCCACATAAATAAATGTATCTTTCCTAAAGTTCAAAATGGAAAAATCATTTAATAAGATTACAAGCTACTATGCTTGCCAAAAATGAAATGTGATGATCCAAGACATTTCTTCCAAAGTAAACTCTTCAATCTCCATAGTCTTCATCACCTGAAAATATAAGCCCAATTAATTATTAAATTAATCCCACAAATATTAAACAGGTACAAATCATCACCAACTCATGACTACCAGGCGTAAGTACCCCAAGAATCACCCTGCCATACAAACCTAACTGAAATAATCATAGGTGGCCTCAAACATACGTCATATACCGCACGTATTAACATTTATAGTGGTGTCACCCACGATATTAACCTAGCCGGCATGACGCAAGAGTAATCTAGGCGTCCCCAAATTACTCAAGAGGGGATAAATAATATTTTTATAGAGGACTTAAAATATATTCTCATGACACACACACACATCACACTGATGTTAAAATAATATCAAATGCCATAGTACAGCCACACAAAATATTGTGAACATAATAATGAGATCTGTCCACACGCCACGATTCAATCCACCATCCGTGCGACACCTAAATCGGTACCCTCGCACTGTGCAACACCTAAATCGGTACCCTTGCACACCTCATCACCTAAACTCATAAACATAAACCACGTCAGTAGTAACAATCAATTGACATCACATCAATCAATCCTAACAACGTGTTCATGAGAAATAGGCATCATAAAAAAATATATAAATTTAAATGACCATGATTATCATTCGTCAAATAACATGGGTCATAACAACACATTTCTTACATGCATTACACATGTCACAGTTGGTTGGATTCACTCATAACCAAATTAATCACACATGGGTCACCCAAGATATTATTTTTACTTATTGGATTACCCAATAATAAATTAATTACCGTAACATTCTCTCTTGTTTGGGTTGCAACCTCAGTTGCATATTTAATTAGCAAGTGAAGAGAGTCAGAATATAATATCCATCACAGATAGAATCTCTCTCAACACTAGATTGTGATAAGTTATCCATTCACAAATAAATATCACTTAGATTATCCGTTCACAGACATCAAAAGAGAATCTTTCACATACACCAATATGAGTATCTTTCACAGACACTAACACAAGTATCTCTCATAGACACCTAGTTAACCTTATTTAAAATAGAAAAGAGAATAATTTGAAGAAAGTGTATTAAATGAGGTGTTAAAGTTTAAAGGTTGAATGTGAAATAACAATAAGTTACATACATTCTTCGGTGATCAGTCGCGATAAACATAGGTGATCAGTCGTCGATAAACATAGGTACATCATTGTTAGGTCACTAAAGTCCTAATAAAGTGATGGTCTAATATGTATTTTCTTCCACATATAGACAGTACATAACAGTCATTGAATTATCTTCGACTATTATATTTGAATTTAACTATAGTTTTTAATAATAATTTAAAAAAATTAAATAATGCATAAGTATGAGTTTTAGACTTACCTCTCTAGTGGTAGAAATCATGATTGGGAGTACTCTCTTGTTTAGGTTGGTCACCTTGTATTCTTCTTCAATCATGTTCACGACCAAAAATTTATTCTTTTTCTTTTCTAGACACTCATGTGCATAGCGTCCTTCTTTATCGCACATGTAGCATGTAATCACACGAAGTTTTTGATCCCCATTATTGGTCTTTTTTGCAGCTTCAGTTTTCTTTCCATTCACTTGTGGACCATTATATTTCTCTACTTTGTCTTCGTGCTGCTGAAACTTCTCAAAATGTGTAGATCGAGAAGAGTGAGGAATATGAGAATCTATCACTGTAGTGTCCCTTGAAAATCTATTTTTTCTCCCGCAGTTTGTTGCTAGGAGATGGCATTGCTAAGAGAACGAGGATGAAACATGATCACTTCTGATCTAATAACTGGCTTCAGATCTACTATGAACTTCCTCCTTTGCTCTTTTTCACACTTTCTCTATAGCTTGAAGTTGTAATAAAGTTTGCCAAAATCTGTCAACATACGCTAATATGTTCTCCTTTTCAAGCTGTGTAAAAATATCCCATTGCTATATCTAGCTTTCTCTTATATGAAGGAGGCAAGAAATACTTCTTGATCAGCTTTTGGAATTCTTTCCATGACTTTGGTTTGCGTTTTCCCTGTCTAATAACATTACACCAAATTGCTTATAAGATCTTGGATCAAAGCTAAGGTCACTAGAAATGACTAGAGATCTAGTCAATGTGAGATGACTAGAGATGATTGTGATCTAAGATAACTTTGTGAGTAAGTCATACCTCAGTCATAGGTGCTTACAAGGTCTTGAGATGATCAAAGATAAGATTACCTAAGACCTACAAGATCCAGTGTAGCTTGGAGAGGCACCCATCTCGATCACCATTAGCCTAGCTTGCAAGTGTACAATTGGATGCACATTATATAGCTATAACAGGTTACACTTTATATCAATATTTGTTTTGGTTTTAAAAATATATGTTGCATTATCTTTATAAATATATTTATATGACTATAAAATATATTTTGGATTATTTAGGTGTATATGTACACAATTCACAAAAGCTATTATTTATCTACCCCAAGTCGCAATTCATAAAACTGCTTCTCTCTCTCTCCCTTAAAAAGGCCATGATCCACCCGAGTTCAAGTCCAATCCTTGGTCGTATATGCCCTCGTGTTGCATTCTACCGATGTTAATACCTCTCTCTCTCTCTCTCTCTCTCTCTCTCTCTCTCTCTCTCTCTCTCTCTCTATATATATATATATATATATATATATATAAGTAGTATCTTTGTTTTTCATGATTTTTTTTAAAAAAGAATCCATTAGATTTTTCCCATTTTTAAAACCATCTAGTTCATTTGGCCGACTGGTTGTCGCCATTTCTTGGTATCTGAGCACCAGATCACGGCTATGGGCATGGACAAAGGTCGACGAAAATCATGCCGAGTCTACTAGAAATGGTAACATGAGAGTGGTTTCGGCTGCAACATGATCCCACTCGTCATTCACAAGTAAAAACCCTCTCTTGTTCTCAAAATTAGGGTCTTTTAAGTTGAAGCAAGGTGCCAATGGGGATCTGGATTTGAGAAGAGAGGAAGGAAGAGAGACCAGCAATGTCTCTAGGAGAAGAGGCTATTACGTGACAAAGGTCGCCTTGGATTGTTCTCAAGCTCTTATTTATATAAGATATTTGGATGGGGACCTCCATGTCTATTCTTTTGAGATGGTCATCCCCCAAGTTTTTGAGATATTTAGCTACTCAATTTCCCTAGTGGGGGTAGCTATCACTAGGGTCCTAGTGCTTGTTGAGTTGGTAACTATCACTAGGGTCCTAGTGCTGGTTAAGTTGGGGCTGGGAGCGTGATGCCCGCAACCACCCCCTCCCTATTAGCTATTCTCAACATTTCTAGTGTTAGCCCTGCTGGGGTTGGAGCAGGGGAAATGATGGATGGAGGAGCTAGGCCAGGCGGATAATAGACCATTGGAGTGAATTGCAAAAGCTTTTTTAAAGAAATAAACTTATGACTGTATCACAGGAAAAAAGAACAAAAAAATAATAATATCAATTTTCTTTAACATGTCGTGTCTTGTCTGCGTTTCCTTCTATCACAAGGAGGAGCTGCCAGATTGGGTCTAACATATGTATAATATATGTATATGCATATAATATATATATATATATATATGTATATACATATATACATATATATACGTATATATATATATTATAATATATATGTATATACACGTATATATATATATAATATAGAATATAGAATATATAATATATATAATATAATATATATATATATATACATACATATATATATATATAATATATATATATATATATTATATACATACATATATATTATAATATATGTGTATATATACATATGTATATATATGTATATATATGCATAATATAATATAATATATATATATATATATATTATATATATTATACTCTATATAATATATATATATATATATATATATATATAATTCGTGATATACGATGGAAACTCTAGCTGTTAATTAATTCCCGCCCGTTTATACACCTACCCGCCGCTTCATCTGCCCAGCTCATTTCAACTCCAGCTCCAATATTGTGTGGGATTAGCAACTCCAGCTTGCTCCATTGTGTGAGATTAGCTCATTTAATATTTCAGCTCCAGCTCCATCCTGCAGCTCGCGCGCCCGCTGATCGTGTCTCCTACAATTGCGGCTAGCTACTAGCTATTGCCTTGGTGTTACTACTCTGCGCTATTGAGACAGCAGGTGTTCCCTCGTGGCCACGTCCAGCTTTGGTCGACGCTTGCACGGCCAACTCCTAGCTATCGACGCCACGCATTAACGCGCCCGGCCATATTTCGTTTTGCCCTCGATCTGCAACGCGGCGCGGTCGGCCAGGTAAGCTACAATTCATAATTGTTTTTAATTTAATTAAATTTTTTACTATATTATAATATATATAATATTAAATTATATACATATGTATACACACACACACACACATATATATATATGTATGTATGTATAATATGTATATATATGTATGTATATATAATATATATATATATACATATATATATGTATATATATTATATACATTATACATATGTATAATGTATATAATATATATACATATATATATATATATATAATATATATATATATATATATACACATATATATGTATATATGTATATATAATATGTATAGTTAGTGTTTTAATTAATATGTTTCGAATAATAATTAATATGTATAATTTAATATAATATATATATATATACATATGTATATGTATATATAATATGTATAGTTAGTGTTTTAATTAATATGTTTTGAATATATGTTTTCCACCCATGTTGGTCTATTAATTCAAAGGAGATTAGCTTACATCATTGTGTGGGATTAGCTTATACCGTTGTGTGAGATTCTTTCTTTAACAAAGTAGAGAGAGAGAGAGAGAGAGAGAGAGAGAGAGAGAGAGAGATGTTATATGTTGTATTTTTATAACAATACTACATTTCCATTTCAAATGGCAACAATAGATAATAGTCTACGGAGATATAAATGTAATTACAAGTGCAGGCATTCACATCTTGGTTATGAAGATGTGAGCAGAAGGACATATTATTCACATTGTCACACCAAGACTTACGTGGAAATATACATCCATCGGTTTTGGTAAATGTGAGTGAGCTTAATTCTATGGAAAATAATAGGTCGATGCATGGAGAGCCACCCAACTCATCTATTGGACGAAGGAAAGTGTGGTGTAGATGTAGAACATATTGCCATGGTGGAAGAATGGTTGCTCCATCAACTTATGCAAGGCATATGCTAATTGATGAGCGATTTGAAACTATTGCAACAAATCTTGGGTTGCAAACTTCAAGATTTGGCTCTTCAGAACTTAGAGAAGAAGACAATGGACCTTTGCATGGGATGATGCATGAAGATGATAATAATGTGTTTATTGATACACATGATGAACATTATCACCAATGAGGAGGAGGAGGAGGAGGAGGAGGAGGAGGAGGAGGTTGACATGGAGTTGTCTTTGGTTGATAAAATCATACAGAGGGTGATTGAATTGCAAGCACTTTGGGATGAACATCAGGCTTCAATGGAATTTCAAGATAGTATGCTTAGGATTCTATTTGGAGACATGGGTGGTTCTAGGAATAGAGTAGATCAAGATAAAATCAATACACCAAGCCTGAGTAAACTATTAGTGCAGTTGCCAGAAACATGGGATGGAGATCTAGATGGCATAAGTGTTCCCACATGTTGGGAGCAGTTAAATACCATGTTTTCGACACTTGGTATGGTTCATGCAAATCAATATAGAATATGCCAATGATTAGACAATTCTATACATGATGCTGAGCTCTATCCACCAAGTAAAGAAGACAACTACATTGGCGACACTCTTGAATGTCAATGCAATAAGAGGTAAGAAAAAATTAAAGCGTGATTGCTTAACATGCAGTGAGAAGTGTTCAAAGTGTGCCAAGCTTAGAAAGGATATGTTATGTTTCGTTTATGTTCCCATTGGTGAACAATTGAAGCTTCTTGTTGCGAAAAGTAGATCTTTGTGCCATGACTTGTTGGAAATGTGGTGAAATAAAGAGAGATGGTTGGTATCTAATAGCTCTAATGATTCGAAAAAAATTTATGATTTTTGGGATCCACAATCATATTTTGAGTTGCCCTTGATATGTGATAATGTCCATTGTAAACGAGCATTGCCTTCTTCACTAAAATCAGAAGCACTTCTAGAGGGTTGGAATAAAAGTGAGCAAATGTACAAGTTTATTTGTAAGGGTTGTCGAGCTCCAATACAAGGTCTCAAAAGATTTTGTAAGGTAAGACTTTTGTTATATGTATATTCTCTAGCGTTATATATATTAAAGTGTGTTACATACTACTACACCTTAATGTGTTACATACTACTACACACCCTAATGTGTCTTCTTTTGAATGGACAGGGAGATCCACGTAACTTTGCTTTATTATTACATTGGGATGGCTTCCTGGTGTGGTTGAGATCAAAGTTCTCAATTGTGGGAAGAAATCTTTGATTGGAGTGACACTGTGTTACTTATTCCATTCAGTTGTTGCAAGAAAGTTGTTGGAAGCTCGAGCAAACTTTTCCATGTTTTTATGAAACCTTTGATGGATGAGTTGGAAAGTCTCTTCATACATGGAATTGACTTACACTTCAATTATCCTGTGTCATCTATCTTTGCATATGACCACTTTTATAACCAAAGATTCCAAGCTCGTGCTATGCTAATGATGGTGACTAGAGACCATCCAGCTCAATGCAAGATTGGATCATGTAAAGAAGGTGGTCAAGCTTTCAAAGCAATAGCCACTTTGGACAGTGCAAGCTCAGGGCGGTACTTGTATGATCAAAACAGGTATCAATTCATATATGCTCCAATGAAAAGATCTACCAAAGAGATGTCCAAACATTTAATTCTTGCAGAGCGAGCAAGCACCCAAGCTCAATGTGAAGAGATACTAAAAGAGGCAAGTCTTTCAGGTAGATCAAGTTTATGGAGACTTTATGATCTATATGGCTTTGACGTGTCTCTTGATTTGGTATATGATTGCATGCACATATTAGCATTGAACTTGTTTTCAAAGTATATGTTATGACCCATGTTATTTGAATGATAATCATGGTCATTTAATATTTGATTTATATTTTTTATGATGCCTATTTCTCATCATGAACACGTTAGGATTGATTGATGTGATGTCAATTGATTGTTACTACTGATGTGGTTTATGTTTATGAGTTTAGGTGATGAGGTATGCAAGGGTACCGATTTAGGTGTTGCACAGTGCGAGGGTACCGATTTAGGTGTCGCACGGATGGTGGATTGAGTCATGGCGTGTGGACCGATCTCACAATATTTTGTGGCTGTATTATGGCATTTGATATTATTTTGACATCAGTGTAATGTGTGTGTGTGCACGCGTCAATTTATTGTACAGTGTGCGTACGAGCACTAGTTGATTTATTTTGTAATGTGCATATGTGCACAAGTTAGATTATTGTATTAGAAAAATAGTGTAAACCTTAGAAGGTTTGAGGACAAAGGTTAATTGAGGACAAAGGTAAATTGAGGACAAAGGCTAATTAAATGGCAAAGTCCAAATATGGATATATACTTTATTTTTGGCTTAAAGCCTGCTTTTTGGAATATATAAAAATACCCACGCGAGAAGAAGCCACTCACGTTGGGGGGGGAAGATTGCACCCAGTCTTGTGTTGCCTTGTGTTGATGGTGATGTATTTCTTTTCCTTGGCTCTATGTTTTGATATGTGCCTTAATTTTTAATTTAATTCAAGTAATTGTTTTGATGTTTGATTTAATTATAAGTCTTTTGATTATTCTCTTCAAGAAAATTAAAGGTCCGGTTGCAGTGGTATCAGAGCTTTGGTGAAATTTAATTTTCTTGAAGGCCGTGAAAAAGAGGTGAAAGAGACAAAAAGAGGCCGTGAAAAAGAGGTGAAAGAGACAAAAAGAGAGGTGATTTTGGTAATTTTTTTGAATTTTAATTGAAGTAGAAGACGTTTACTGATTTTTGTTTATGTATGGATGAAATGAAGCTTGTTTTTGACCATTGGATAATAAATCTCCATCAACCTATTGCCCAAAGGATAAAGAAAAGGTGGTAAACCATTCTCTGAAACCATGAAACCTCTTTCAAAATTGAAAAGCGGTTTTGCTAAATTCTTGACCTCTTTGTGATCTGTCTGTATGGATGGGTTTCAAAATTGATAGTCAATCCAGCTTAGCAATCCAATTGCTAAACCATTGAGGGAGGAAGTAATCTATAATGGATGGTGTATAATTCACCAAGAGCTAATTTATAGAGAAATAAGCTCTGTGAAAGAAAATTTATGAAATTGATTTTTTTTTCTTTCTCTCTTTCCTTCCTTCTTACCCCGGCGGCCAGCTCTGCGAATTCAGAGGGGGGGAGATATTTTTTTAGACCCAGCACTTCTCTCTCCATCCGGCCGACGGCCTGCGCCCCTGCGCATCCTTAAGGGTCAGTTCATAGATTTTTAAAATATATATATATATATATAAATTTTTAATTGATTTTTTTTAATCTCTCTATCTCCTTCATACCAGGCGGTGAGCTGCGAATTCAGGGAGGCGCTGAATTTCTTCCCACCCTGCCGGCGACGCCTGGCGCTGTGAATTTCAGGGGGCTAGGAATTTTTATTTGTGTTTTTTTTAAAAAAAAAGCTTAAAAGCTTTGTTATTACAAAGCTTATATTAGCTATAAGCTTAAAATACCTATTTTTATTTATTTTAAATTAGATGCTGTGTGAAATTCAGTAGGCGCTGAATTTTGTTTTTATTTCTCCATCCGGCTGGCTGCGGTTAGACCTGCGAATTCAAGGCAGGGAAGAATTTTCAGAATCCGTGCTAATTACTTAGTGAAGTTTTCAGATTTGCCCTTTTTGCTTATTGAGCCTAAAAGCTTTGATTATTACAAAGCTTATGTTTAAAAGCTTTATAAGTTTCCAATGTTTACTTTTATTTTTATTTTTATAAGAGATGCCGTGAGAATTTTTCTTTAGTGGGCTGTTTCCTTTTTACGCTCCAGCCTTTGGCGTGCTAGGTTACAAGCTTTAAAAAAGTAAAGCTTTCATAAGCTTTTTAATAAGCTTAATAAATCTAATATTAAAAGCTTTATGAGATAAAGCTTAGTATAAAGTTTTGATTTTTTTTAAAAGGAGACCATATCTATAAATATATGACCTTTTCTCTAAATTTGGGTTAGATGAGCTCATAGTTTCAGGCTGAAAAATACTTGAAAAAGCTTTTATTATAAAGCTTTGTTTTTTTTTAATAAGCTTTGTGGAATATGATCTTTATGTAAGCTTTTTCACGAGTCGACCATGAGGATGAACTAACTAACAATGATGATTTAGTAAAGTTACTTCAATTTTGCACAAGTGATTGAAGCTTTAATTATTCAAGCTTATTATTTCTTGAAAAATTATGCATATTGTATATTGAGCTAACTTGGCAGGATTCTCATCTAGTTCGACATTCCATATGAGATAAGAAACCCTATCTTTTCTCTTGTTTTAAATTTTTCTTATTCTTTTAATTGTCAAAAAAAAATGGGTGAATATCCGCACCATCGTACTATCCAGGAACAGCTTGACACCGAAGCGGTTAACGCACTCGACACACTAACCAAAGGTGGAGGTATGTGTTAAAAATTATTTATTGTACACAATTTCTTGTTTGCTTTTGTATTTGTTTTCTGAATATTCTTTTCTTCTAGACCTAGTTAGAAAACTTTAGCTCCTGAAAAGAATTTTAGATACAGTGACCTAACTAGAAAGATCAAGACAAGATTAGCAAAAGTTATCTTCAAGATCTAGTTGCCCCAATTCAAGTAAAAAAATGATTGCTAGACATTTCATAGAAGATTAAGACCAATTTGAAGATTCAAGAGCCAAGCAAGTTCCTCAAGTCTTTGATTCAAGTTATCAATTGCTTCACCATCAAATTTAGTGATGATGAGAAAAGTAAAGAAATAGTTCTCAAGTGACTAGAAACCAAGCTTAAGTTGTATGCCAATCACAATTACGAAGTTTATACCAATTCAAGTAAAGTTTTATCTAAATTTTCAAGTGTTCTAGTTTAAGATTTATCTGAGTACAAGATTCTTTCAAGTAAAGTTTTGTCTAAATTTTCAAGTATTTAAGTTTAAAGATCTATCCAAGTACAAGATTCTTTCTAGACCAAGAATTGCTCTAAGTCAACCACAAGATTTAAACCCCTTAAGAACAAGATTTACTCAAGAATTACAATTATGATCTTTCAATTTTCGTCAATTCAAGTATTTTTAATCTAAGCCAAGATTCATCAAGTTCTTGCTAGCAGCTAGGGCACAAGATGTTTAATTTTATCAAGTTTAAGATTAAGCTTAAGATCAAGATCCCCTTTAGATTTCACAAGTAAGATTTACAAATTCAAGAATTATATACCTATTCAAAGATTATAATTTTTGAATTTAGTATAAGATTAAGATCAAAGACAAATCTCAAGAATTCATCAAAGATTAAGATCAAGAACAAATCCCCAAAATTCATCAAGTTATTGACAGTAAAGTAAGTGATTATTTTTCAATTCTAAGTTGATAAGAATTTCTATTTCGACCTAATTTATTTTTAGAATAAGACTTGTAGTTTAATTTTGAGGATAGAGAAAAGTTATGTCGGAATAAAAGTTTCAGAGGGAATTAGCTACTCCGTCTCAAACTTCTATTCTTAAGGTAGTGTCGTGTGGAATTAATCTATGGTATGGGACATTATATTGGTTTTACATACCTACCCCAGACGTATCTATGTCTTCTATCTTTTACCAACGAGTGTTTGTATGTGGAAGGTACCTATGTGGTATGGGACACTTAGATCCCTTTTACATGCGTTCATTTGTTTGGTTTTATTTTTTTTTAGAAATTGTTTGATGTGATGATCTTATCCACCACTTGTGCCATGAAGCCATCCACTCATTGATTGTACAACTGAGGACAGTTGATTCCCAATAGGGAGGACTGTTATGACCCATGTTATTTGAATGATAATCATGGTCATTTAATATTTGATTTATATTTTTTATGATGCCTATTTCTCATCATGAACACGTTAGGATTGATTGATGTGATGTCAATTGATTGTTACTACTGATGTGGTTTATGTTTATGAGTTTAGGTGATGAGGTGTGCAAGGGTACCGATTTAGGTGTTGCACAGTGCGAGGGTATCGATTTAGGTGTCGCATGGATGGTGGATTGAGTCATGGCGTGTGGACCGATCTCACAATATTTTGTGGCTGTATTATGGCATTTGATATTATTTTGATATCAATGTAATGTGTGTGTGTGCACGCGTCAATTTATTGTACAGTGTGCGTACGAGCATTAGTTGATTTATTTTGTAATGTGCATATGTGCACAAGTTAGATTATTGTATTAGAAAAATAGTGTAAACCTTAGAAGGTTTGAGGACAAAGGTTAATTGAGGACAAAGGTAAATTGAGGACAAAGGCTAATTAAATGGCAAAGTCCAAATATGGATGTATACTTTATTTTTGGCTTAAAGCCTGCTTTTTGGAATATATAAAAATACCCACGCGAGAAGAAGCCACTCACGTTGGGGGGGGAAGATTGCACCCAGTCTTGTGTTGCCTTGTGTTGATGGTGATGTATTTCTTTTCCTTGGCTTTATGTTTTGATATGTGCCTTAATTTTTAATTTAATTCAAGTAATTGTTTTGATGTTTGATTTAATTTATAAGTCTTTTGATTATTCTCTTCAAGAAAATTAAAGGTCCGGTTGCAGTATATCGATTGTCTAATGAGAGAAGTGGACAATAAAGTGAGGAGAGAAATAGATGATGCAACTCACAAAATGACAAAAGTGATACCTTATTCGATTCAATATGGTCGATGGCCGAGGTTTCCTAGCAAGTATTTTGAGAGTTATAAGGCAGAAGAAAATCAAAAATTTGTGCAATGGTGTTTGCCATATATATTGTGTGAAGTCAAAGGTATCCCTAAGAAATTCTATGACTTGGGTCTCTTGCTCATAGATATTGCCCAAGCATTTTATAACTACACTCGTTTGATAATGGATGGTCACAAGAATAAATTGACATTATAAGAGTCATGCTCGCTTCTTGGAGAGTAAGGTCAGAGGAGCTCATCGGGCCAAATTCAGCCCCATTAGAGCATGTTGTAAGTATGATGAATGTTTCTATTCACTTATTATTCTTTCACTAACATTCCTTTTACATTCATACCTATAGTAATGATGCTTTACTTTGTGATGTATGGATATAGGTTCCGGAGAATTGTTGGATGATATTTTACATCATGGTAGCCATGATGGATTTTGGTGTTATATATATGAGCGTAAGGTCTCAATCTATGCAAACATCAAAACCAACAAGGACAATGAAATCTCTTATGCAAACTATCACCGAAGAAGATTGTTTACATGGGTATTTATGTATATTCAAAAAGATGTTGATAGACTTTTGCCTCACCAAAGAATGTTCAGAGAGTTTCATCAAGCTCTTTCTTCCAGATGGATACTTAGTAGATAAAGATGGCTATTATGAATGTCCTGAGTGGCATGCATTGGGTATTATGCATGTATCATCCATTGTAAAGGCCAAGAATTATGGACCTTATCTACTATGAATGCCATACCAAGTGGATGCCAAAGAGCAATTCATGAAAAAGGTATTGTCATTGCAGGGAAGAAGCTAAAATACAGGGATGTAACCGTTGAAGAAAGAAGGTATGCTGAGCAGTATTTAAACTGGGGGATTGAGAGAGTAACAGAATATAAGAAATTCCTATTTAAGAGAGAGGTCTATAATATTAGGGATCAAGTTGTGGTGAGATGTGATGAAGATGTAACATTAGTCTCCATGGTGGGATATTCTTTCTCATTTCAGTGTAATGGTGAGTTAAGGCTACTTTTTGGAGCCAACTACTACAGGCAATGTATTGTGGTTGAGGGAGGATTTGAAAGGTTAGATGTTGATTATACCACTGGCGTGAGTGTGTTACAAAATGTGTATTTGCCATACACATGGGATTGCATAAGGCCTATTAGTTCTTTACTTCATAAGTTTATTCCCTTTCAACATGGCAAAAAAAACATCGCATATGAGATAAAAGACCTAAGATTGAGAACACACTTGATTCAGCCAGGCTGTGTTGGATGCATTCCACCTTGGCTAGAAGTGAATGATATTGTTCAGTTGAAGCCAATTTTTGATGTATTATGCTCCTCAACTGATCTAAAATATGCAGTTATTAGAGTAGTGAGTTACACAACAAAACAAGTGAAAGTAGCATGGTTAAAAATGATTCATAATCAAGAAAATAGATGGAAGGTAGAAATGGAGGACAATGATTGGAAGGATTGGTGGTCATGTGTATCCTATTAATGATAAATGGAAAGTTATCAAAACAAGGAGCATGATAATAGAGGGAGAAGCAAAGGTAGTTCCAATCATATGGCAATCGTAGCTCAGTTTCATCAATGGTACTTTTGGAACCTAAGCAACTCTATGAATCGTTGGTATGTTTCAATGAGTGTTTTTTAGCTTATGTCATTTTATTTCTTATAGTTTTCTATTGATGTGCTTGCATGTAATATGTTCTCCTTGGAATGAATTTATGTAGGTTGGAGGTGGCAACTACAAATGTGGACATGCAAGTAGCAATGCTAAAGAAAATGTGGTGTGAAGATAAAAATTTCTTGGGTCTCATGAGCACAATCATAAAGGATATTCAAAGTTCTCCAACCTCAAAGGAAGGTACACATGTTTTAACGATCTTAAATGTTGTAATCTTTTATATATAAAGATATACTAGTGTGTTTGTAATTGGTTTATGCATGTTATGCAAATTGTTTTCTATGTCACATGGTTATGCAGGCAATGGGGAGATTAAAGATAAGGAACTTCCTTTTTCACACGCTCTTGGCCAGCAAGTCTTAGCAAGTGTTAGTCCTACACCTACATATGATGAGGTGTTTCGAGCACCTAGATTGGTGAGTAGAGACCAAAACAAGCTCTATGGGAAAGAATTATTAGAGAAATGCTTCAAGGATCAACATGCCATTTTGCTTGGCAACTACCGCCTTGTACTACAAAGGTGGTTTAAGGGAGTTGAGACTCCTAAAGATCTTCGCCATAAAAAAGAGGCACAAGAGAATTATTTGTGAGCATCATCATGAGATTGCAACTCTAAAGTTCATTGGAGCTGAATATGTTTGGTTGGAGGAAGATATCTATAGATGGTGGGTCTCAGGTAGACAAGCAAATAGAAAGTACAATAAGAAGAAGAGTATCAAGGACAATGTAAGTGTTAATGTTTATGCTGAATGTTCTTTTAGAAACTAATAATTGGATTGATAATTTTAAAACTAATCTAATGCATTTGACATTTTGTGTTTGATAGAAGGATACATTAAAAGCACAAGGGATGACTCAATCCATAGATGAAGCAAGTAATGACATGGATGCTAGCTCATCACTTCATGTAAGTATATTTTATAGTTTTTTTAAACCATAAATTGTATGCTTCAACTGTGTGTGTGTGTGTGTGTGTATTATATATATATATATATATATATATATATATATATATATATATATATATATATATATATATATGATTTAAGAAGCTTAATACATAGTTCATCACTTTTTTTATTTGGTCTAAATTCATAGGTCTTGGAGCTTGCATTGACTCCTCAAGGGAATATTAATTCTAATGAAGAGGTAAAAGAACTAAACTTGATATTTTCTTTTCCTATGTAAGCAGTTTTTTTACATGGGTATGTTTATATTATATATTTATGTGGTTCTAGTTTTAACTTTATGTTATTTTACATGTCATGGTCTTAAAGCCAACACTCAATCTTCAAGCATATAATCATTCTTATGAAGAGGTAAGAGCTAGAAAGATGTATCATAAGGAGAATGTATAATGGTTTTTCCTTTGAATCATCATGCATAGTAACTTATGCAATGTTACATGTTTTGAACGTTTTGTTTAAAAGATTTTGTTACTAATGTGAACTTTATAGACAAACTTTGAGATTCAAGCTAGCTCTCCTTACATTGATGCGATAAAAAATAATCAACCTATAGAGAATGTAAGTGTATTATATAATTGATTTTATTCTAAGTAGGATTTCTTTTGGTTTTGTATTAAAGGTATGCTCTTCTATATAGATGGATAACTTTATATTCGGGACAAAGAGGTTTGAAGGGTTGCAAGATTATATATCCGATGAGGTGTATTTCTCTTAGTCCACATAAAGATTTTTAAGACTACTATTTTTTGAATTCTATGTGATTTTGATAACATCTTATAAACTAGGATTCTTATAATACAACAATGGAGGAGAATAATTATTCCTTTACTGAGCTACTACATCATGACACATCAAAAAGAGTGAGAGCCATAAGAAATCAAGAAGCGAGAGTATATATGACAAGTGAAGACAAGGTTTGGTTGAGTTTTTCTTTGTATATGTGATAAGTTGTCAATATTTCTTCTAATATTTTGTTGTACAAGTAGGATCCAATGTTGAATTTGGCTAATTTTACGAATGGGGTTTCAAGAAAAAGTCAAAGAAAGAGAAAGGTAATGCAAAACTTACAAAAGTTTTCTACTATCTCTTTGTACTCCTATTTTTTTTCTCTTTCTCTTTTTACTTTTGTGATTATTAATGCTAGTTTTTGGCTTGTTCCAAAGGTAAGTGAGAAGATGAAAACTCACTTGGAAGAAAAAAGTCACCAAAAGGGTGAAAATATTATACCAACAACCATTTTAAAGTAGATAGATGTATAATGTTATGATTCTCCTATTTTTAATGTAATGGATTTGATTTTTCTATTTTTAACATGATGGGTTTGATTTTGTTATTTCAAATAGGATTTAGAACACATTGGAAAATCAAATGTAGAGGCATCATGTGAACCTTTACAACAAGTAAGTGATATTATATTAGAGAAATTTATCATTGATAAGTTTATTATTTTGAATCTTTTTATTTAGGTAAATTGAATATGCTTTAAAATTTTATATATTTTATTATCATGAATGTAGGTGAGCCACATTTTAGAGGAGGATATGGAGACAATCTTATTAAAGTACATGAGAGTGCATACAATCCAAGACATGTACTTTTCTCTCAAGAGTACATATGTCAATCTAAAGAAGGAGAATATTAGTTTCAAAAACTACTCAATGGATACGAAAAGGCCTGGGAGTGACATTATGATTTGTGACATTGTGCATTGGCTTATTGCCAATAAGAAAGTCAAATTCAATGCACAATCCACACCTATTAGTTTAGAAGATGTAAACATAATCCCATGACATTTAGATATTCTTGAAGTACTATTTATTTTGAACATGATGTACGTTGACTACTTTTGGCCCTCTTTTTAAATATGCATGACTTTTTTGCTTAATCTTTGATAAATAAAGAGATTTTTATTTTATAATGCTTTATAAAACTACTTAATCTATTATGTTGTAAGTAGTATATTAGCACGATTCATAGAACTATCTAGAGAATAAGCTACTAAGCATTCTCTATATAGAGATACAATGGATTCACTATATAATTTCCTAGATACAAATAAGGATATCTAGGAAAAGTGCAAACTAGGGAAAATGTAACAGTTTCCTAGATAGGCTACCTAGAAAATACAATGCATGGATTTCTCTACATAGATAAATTTACATATATAGGAAAATTTTTCCTATATAAGCAAATTTTTCTATATAGAGAAAATCTTCCTACATAGGAGATTTTTTCCTTTGTAGGAAAATTTGTTATATAGGAAATTTTTACTATATAGATAAATTTTCCTATATAGAAAAATCCATGCATTGTATTTCCTAGTTAGCTATCTAGGAAAGTGTTTCATTTTCTCTAGTTTGCACTTTTCCTAGATATGCTCATTTATATCTAGGAAATTATATAGTGAATGGTTTTTTTTTACTATATAGATTTCTCTTTATTTAGGGTACATAGAGCACATTTAACAACTTCTTCTCTTCACTTGTAGTTGCCACAAAAGATATGGTTCCAAACCTTTTGGCTAGACATTTAGCATTATTCCCAACAACAACAATGATGGGTTCTTGTAAAGGCTTCCAGGAACTATACCATCCCTTCTTACTGGTCATGTGTCGGGATACTCCACTATCCAAAATCCATGAATCTTCAACAATTGGAGCCTGAGCAGATGAACATACCTCTTCAGTGGTCACCCAAAGTTCAAGCTCGATCTCGACATTGTTGCCTGACTCCTTTCCCTTCCATGAAGACTTCAAGGTGCCATTCTTCTCGTCAGCTTGCTTCTCTCTACAATCTTTGACAGCGCGACCCTTATTGTCATAGTAAAAGCAGCTCCCTTGAAACTTCTTGTTCTTTGGCTTCTTCTTCTTCTCATCAGAAGATGTCACGCCTTTTCCTTTAGTATTAGCCAAAAATGTAGCATCACCACCATCATGGGTCTTTAGCCACATCTCCTCCTCAAGTAACATAGCACTAAATTCTTCAAATGATAAAGATGGTACTCTAACCTGAGTGTTTATTGATGTAGCCAAGTCATCATACTTTTGTGGAAGAATTCGGATGCACCTCCGAGCCAACTCCTCACTAGTGTGTGTATTCCCTACAGTAACCATTTGATTTGGCAGATTTTTGATCCGTGAGATAAATGCTTCTTCATTAGCTTCTCCTTCAACAAACTTTTCAGCAGCAGCAAGCTGATTCTCCAAGTTCAAAATCATAGTCTGATTGTGACTTAAGTTGATTAACGATGGAACAAAGTGCACCAACATTGTGCCTTCTCCATGCCTGAAGAAGTGTAGCATCTGGTGGAAGCATGTTTGCAGGGTTGTTGGGGTCAAGACTTCCCATTGGAAGCATGTTTGCAGGGTTGTTGGGGTCAAGACTTCCCACTGGTTCTACATCCATTCCTAGAACAGTTTCTAGGAGCTCATAAGAGTCTAGAATGGCATTGATTTTTAATTTCCTAAGTGTATCATTCGTCCCATCAAGCTTGCCTTCCGTAAAGGCAGGTGGATGAATGCACAAGATTGGTGCTGTAGCAACAGTAGAGATAGAAGCCATCACTCCTAGGATTAATCTATGCAAAGAAGGACTAAACTTTATGCACTATTCCTGCTAAGAGCACCTAAGCTCTGATAATACCATATAAGAATATGGCTCAACGGAAAGAGATAGCAAGACAAAGCACAATAGATAATGCAATAGATACACAATGGAGAGAATTTAAAATTTTGATTATACCAAAGAGGTACAAGTGATGGTGTTGTCCACCCGTACGCTCTCAAGTAGAGATTAGATGGTGATCTAGACAGACTCTGGATGGAGGATGTATGAAGTGTAAAAGGGGGCAGATACTCACAAGCATTGGATGCCTTAGCTCATGGCAACCATGTCCATATATAATATTGTAGGCAGTATGGTAGACTCGTATACAATGTGGGCAGTTACACTGCATAGACACGGTCATCGCGGCTCGCGTATCAAGAATGCAGCTCATCGACCACCACCCACTAATGATGGACCTAGTATCCAAGGGAGTATTCTAGGGAATATTCCTCATACCTTTGCCTCAAGAGGCTCCTGCCCCTAAACCCCTGGGACCCCCCAGTCGAGGCACTACCCTGAGCCCCAACTAACACCCGTACCCTTGACCATCTCCTAACTACATTAATGGTCACAATAATGATCCCATCAACATCTAAGCCAGGGTTTCCACTAAAGACATATGCACCAATGCTACTCGTCTCACAATGGGGGCCTAACAAATGTGCATTATACATCAAAGTAAGATACATGCTGAAAGGTGGGCATTGAGTGTATACTGACAGCTTCGGCATATGGTCTTATGCATTATGCATAGGTAGCTCATGTATAGGATCTTATGCATTATGCATAAGAGCTTAAGCCTTAGCTCTTATGCATAAGACCTCACAAATAGGCTTACAAGTTAGCTCTTATGCATTATACATTAAGAGCTCATGCATAGACACAAACGGTTGGCTCTTATGCATTGTGCATAAAATCTCAAGCATATGCTCTTATGCATTATGCATAGACACAAACGGTTGGCTCTTATGCATTATGCATAAAAACTCACTTATAGGGTCATGCATAATTTCTAATGAATAAGCTCATATACTTTAGAGCCTATGCATTATCTCTTATGCCTAAATAGCCACAATGTGCTTATGCATGCATAATATCTCACACCATGGAAATACATAAATAAAAATAAAAATGGAGAAGGAAACAAAAACATATTTTGAGGGAGCTTGTAACAAAGCTTAAAATGTCTCATGTAATTTGATCCCAAATGCCAAGATATTGGAGAATGGGAAAAGGACCATGCCCATGGACACATTAAAGTGTAATGTGAAAGGGTGGTCTCGTATATAAGTCAACATAAGCCTAGTTTAGGCATTGATCACTTTACTAATAGAAATTACCATTTCTTTCCCTAATCATAGGCTAATAATCCTAAGATAGGCTAATAGTCCTAATCATAGGCTAATAATCCTAAGATAGGCTAATAATCCTAATCATAGGCTAATAATCCTAAGACAGGCTAATAATCATAATCTAGGTATAGCTTTCTTTCATTGGTAAAGGAGTATGAAGATGTGTTTCAAATGCCAAAGTTCTTGTCAAAATGGAAGGTGGATCGTGGGATAGAGCTTGAGCCTCACATCAAGCCCGTTAACAAACCACCTTATAGATTGTCAAAACTGAAAAAGGATGAAGTGGCAAATCAAGTGCAAGGAGTACTCATGGACATGGGATGAGCTACTCCCAATCGCCTTTTACATCACCTGTACTCTTGGTCAAGAAGAAGGATGACACTTTCTACATGTGTGTGGACTATAGGGATTTGAATGATTCTATAATCAAGAATAGATTCCCTATTCCAAGGATTGATGACTTGCTTGATGAGTTGAAGGGTGCAAGTCTCTTCTCCAAGGTTGATTTGGGATTGGGGTATCACCAACTAATAATCAAAGAATGTGATGAGTACAAGACGACACTTGCTTGATGAGTTGAAGGGTGCAAGTCTCTTCTCCAAGGTTGATTTGGGATTGGGGTATCACCAACTAATAATCAAAGAATGTGATGAGTACAAGATGACATTCTAAACCAAGAAGGGTCTCTACCAGTATTTGGTTATGCCGTTTGCTTTCTATAATGTTTCAAGACCTAAAGTGCTCAGACCATTTCTCTATAAATGGATTCTCATGTTCTTTTACTATATCTTGATATATAGAAAGAGTGAGAAAGAGCACTTAATGCATTTGAGGGCTATTTTGGATGCCTTAAGAGTCAATAACTTATATGAAAAGGAGAGTAAGTTTACCTTTATGGCACAAAAGGTTGAGTATCTTGGACATATACTGAGCAAGGAAGGCATTATGGTGGATCCAAAGAAGGTGGAATGTGTTAAGAATCGGCCCATGCATAAATACCACTTAATTGAGGGGATTCTTGGCCTTGTCATCATTCTATAGGAAGTTCATCAAGCGATATGCTCATCATTCTATAGGAAGTTTATCAAGCGATATGCTCATATTACTGCTTCTCTTACTGACAAGCTTAATAAAGAGGCTTTCTTTTGGGATGCCATAGCCAATAAGAGCTTCCAAGATCTCAAGGGAATGCTCACATCAGCCCCCATACTTGTATGCCCAAATTTCACGAGGCCATTTACAGTTCAAGCCGATGCATGTGGAAGAGGCATTGGGGCTGTTTTGTTTCAAGATCATGGAGTAATTACATTTGAGAGCCAAAATCTTGATGAGAGAGAGATGGGTATGCATGCCTATGATCAAGAGATGTTGGCAATACTTCATGAAATAAAGAAGTGGCATTACTACTTGCATGGGAGTTACTTCTTTGTGAAGAGTGATCATAGAGTACCCTAGTATTTTTCATCTCAACCTACACTATCTCCCAAGCAAAGAAGATGGGTGGCTACATTGCAAAACTATGATTTCAAGATCTCTTACATGAAAAGGAAGGAGAACATTGTAGCAGATTTCATCATCATGGGGCTACCTCACACAAGGAGGGGATGGGATAGCATATATGTGGTTGTGGATTGGTTGACAAAAGTAGCACATTTTAGTCCTTCCAAGGTCAAATTTTCAACATCTATGGTTGCAAAAAAAAATTATGGTTCATGTGTTCAAGTTACATGGAGTGCCACAAAAATTTGTTAATGACCGAGATGTGAAGTTTATGAGTACATTTTGGAGTACATTGTTTGAGATCATGGTGGGTATTGTTTTGACACCTAGCTCTGCCTATCACCTCGAAACCGATGGACAAACCAAGACAGTGAAAATATAAACGCTCTTTCGTGATGTCTGGACTCATGTATTTATCAATTACGAGATTAATTAGGGTCAAGATTTCCCTCTCTAACTTTTATCCTTTGAAATCTCACATTTGTCGAGTTTTAATACAAACTTTAGTGTAGAACCACATTCTTGAACTGTCATGAACTATAGAACTTGACCATTGCACTTTGCACCTTACATACATCTAGCATAAAAAAATTAAATTTCATCACCTTAAATATAACCTTAAGTTTGATTTATATGTATGGCATTGATGAACAAGCTCCACCAATGAGATCCAAAACTTTACCATTCAATAACTTTCGTGCTTATCCTACATGATATGGTTTTGGGAGAGGCAAAATCCTTTTTGATAATTAGCTCACCTAATGATATGGATGGTTGCTCTAATGATTTAGGAGCTTGGTAGATTATTGATGACTATTAATCTACTCACTTTTACGGACTTATGGTCTAAGTGACTTTTTCATAATGTAAAAATCAAGAGATTTACACAGTGATATCATGTGGTCAGATATTCATCTCCTCACCTTGGGCATGACTTGTGGAGATTTTTGGATAATGTCATTACTTTCCTTTATTAGTATGTTGATTTTTGGATGTCGACCCTTTGTGGTATAAAACACCAGAGTGTAGTTTTCATTTCGTGAAAAATTTAAGTCTTCCAATGGTGTCAAAGTTAATCTTATTTTCGGGTTCTTGGCACACATGATGATGAAGTTAGTTGGCCATATAGATGCAATTTTGATGCTTAATGTGTCTTGTGATGTGAAAAACTAGAGTTTAGTTTTTCACAACATGAAAAATTGGAGTTTCTCTCACGATGAACCCAAGGCCTTCTTGGCACACATGATGAAGTTAGTTGGCCATATAGATTCACTTTTGATGCTTAATGTGTATTGTCTTCTTGTAACATGAAAAACTAGAGTTCAATTTTTCCACGACATGAAAAATTAGAGTTTTTAACGATGAACCAAAACCCTTCTTTTGCTAATATTTGCATGATCCCATGTTAGTAAAACATATTAGTGATGATTTATTAGTATTTGGATGACAGACATCAAGTAATCATAAGTATGGCATGAAAAACTAGGGTAGGCATGAAGAACTAGAGTCTTTTGTGGTGCTAAGACTTCTTTCCCTTTTAATTATAATTGAATATGATATTTGGTAAGTTATATTGAACTGGTAGATCAATGTTTTTGGTGTTTCTTCCATGATTGATGTGAAATTGGTTGGCATGAAGTCATGATGCTAAATTCCTAGGGAAATGGTTAATTAAGATGTCGGAATCATCCCCCTAGCACATCATTTTTTATTAATCACAATTTATGTGTCTTTCTTGATGGTGTGAAATACAATTTAGTTTTTTACAATGTACCCACCTAGTTTTTCACAGCATAAAAAACTAGATTATTTTCACAACATGAAAATCTCATAAAAGTTCCCTTGGAAGATTTGAGGCGATGAAGAGGCTAGGGAGAGGTAAGTGTGGTTTACACATGTCCATTAGCTTTATCTCTCATTTAATTTATCTCTCTCTTGATGATAATTTTCATGATGTGAAAAGAATTTCATGGTGGTGAAAATGTAGACATATGTGAAAATTTAGATGTTGGTGAAAATATGAATGTCTTAGCCTCCACACCATGTGAGATTTTGGTGCTCTTGTCACTAAGGTTGGTGGTGAGGCTTTGTTTTTATCAAAGAGTACGTTAGCACCCATATGACTGAATTGCCTTCATAATACCCTAGATCATGTAGTAGGCGCATGGGCACCCATCTTTTTGAACTTTTTGGATTAAGAGTTGGTATTGCTACTACTCAAGTTTCTTCTTTTATACAATCTTAGGGAGTCTTGTGGATTTCTTTGGTCCACAATTAAGCATTACCTTCATAGTATCCCTAAGCTTACAACAAGTTCTTTGAAACCCACATTAGGTAAATAAAAAAGGGCTCTCTAAGAAGAGCCATGTTATCACTTTACTACAAAAAAGGAGGCCGTTGGTGAACCTTATGTATCTTACATCAAAACCCTCACATGTAACATACCATTGGAAAGCCCTTGGAAAGTAGATTCTAAATCTACCACCTCCGATAAATTTGGAGTTGACATGATCAAGTTATGCCTTCCCCACTAAAGGGTAGATTCCAACGATTATGACTTAACTTATGCCTTCTCCACTAAAAGGTAGATGGAGAAGGCATAAGTTGAGTCATAATCATTGGAATCTACCTTTTAGTGTGGAAGGCATAACTTGAGCATGTTAACTCCAAATTTGTTGGAGGTGGTAGATTTAGAATCTATGTTTCAACTACTTTCCAACAGTGTGTCACATGTGAGGGTTCACCACGGTCTCCTTTTTTCCAGTAAAAAGTGATGGCATGGCTCTTCTTAGAGGGCGAATTTTGAGTCCAAATTGTAACTAATATATGTTTGAGCTGGTAGAGGTTATGGTCGAGATCTTTTGGGTTTCCATCCTTTTTTAGACTTTTGAGATTTGTATTAAGCATGCTACCTAGGTTGGCAAGGTAGATAAATTTAATTGCCCCCCCTCGTACAGTAACCTTAAGCTACAAGCAACTCTTTTTCCACTCATCTTTTAATACTTTGTAGATATGTGGACAATGATTTTTATAGTGGTGTTATCTTCTTTGGCTTGAGCTGAACGTTTGTTAATCGGGTGCTATGAGTTGAAGGCCTACTACCTCTCTCTCTCTCAAGTTTAGATCACACTCATAGTAAAGTTTGCCCACATTATTTTTCATAATTTCAACCAGCATTTGCTAGCTTAGCATACATAAACCTTTATTGGGAACATAGATGTGGAAAACTCATGGATCGTCATACAAAGTTAGTTCCTAGAATATTGATGTATAGAACTATTGAAGCTAGTCCAGCCATTTATCACAAGAACTATTCCCCTCCTGCCACAAAAGCCATGACAACTTGGAAAGGGCTAGGACCCTTTCCCAAGAGGAAAACAAGGCGGGAGCTATTTTCCTCCTCGGAAAGGGTTCCTGAGGCCCTTTCCCTAATCCATATTCTCTCCCACACTATCTCATTAAACATGCATACATCAATAATGCAAGGCTTAGAATTGCCCCTCATTGGTGCAAGGCGCATGGTGCATACATGGATTATGGATATGATTAACGACAGGGTTCCTGAGGCCCTTTCCCTAATCCATATTCTCTCCCACACTATCTCATTAAACATGCATACATCAATAATGCAAGGCTTAGAATTGCCCCTCATTGGTGCAAGGCGCATGGTGCATACATGGATTATGGATATGATTAACGATCCCGTCAATTGGATTGCCATGATCAAATTTGTGCTCTCTTTTACCTTCCTCTCTTTTACCTTCTTCTCTTGTTACAAATGTAATGGGATGTGTCAATACATGCAAGGTTTAAGCTTTTCCCTCCTGTATAGTATAAATATGGATATATAATAAGGGATTCCCTCAATTGGGTTCTCTCTCTCTCTCTCTCTCTCTCTCTCTCTCTCTCTCTCTCTCTACTTAGTGACTCAATGAATACCTTAAGCGAAATTACCTTGCTAGAGCTAAAACGTAAAGACACATTAGCGGCTACAAGAAATTTTTCTTAAGCTATAGTTTTCAAAAACAAGAAACTTCGGTCTATAACAATTTTGGACAGTTAAGACTGTGGTGCAAAGATTACGCCATCAATGGCGTTTGTGGATTGAGGGAAGCATTGAAAATTATACCTGGTCTGCGGAGATTGGCAGCTCTTCAAAATTCCACAAGGGCGCAAAGTAATCTTCTGATAGGAGTGCTTGTGCACAGTAATCATGGGCAAAGGTCTGTGCTGAAGTCGGCTGTAATAGTATATCATCATTCAGATCCTCGGAGTCTACAACAAATGAAGTGGTGCTAATTATAATCTGCTGGTTAATCAAACTGTCTAGGATGGCGTTGTCTGTGATGTGTTCCAGTAAGGCCTCTGATGCAGCAGGATTGATAAGAGGGCAATGATCAAAGAGCGGTAGATGCAGAATGTTATTGCTCTCGGCTATATCAAAGTGCTGTTGATGATCTCTTACAGCACAGGACGTCGAGGGAGAGCACACAAATCCCCCATCCTCCTGCTCCTGATCCTCTTCTATCCTTTCAATTTGTTCTGCTTCTATATTCTTGTCTATTTCTTTGAGATGCAGTATCTTAGATCTATCATCTTCACCAACTGCATCCTGCTTGTTGATTAGCATCTGGTTCTGAAGACCAACTGCACTACTAATCACCTCTTTCTTGCAGCCTCTCTCTTCACCAAGCCTAGTAGAACAACGGACCACGAAGCCATCTTGTGTGTTGTTGTTGATCACTGTAAAAGCCTGTTTTCGATCTGGACTTGCCTTCATGTAGCAATTTGAGTACTCAGATAATGTTAATCTCTTACTTATAGTACTGACATTCTCATGATATGTGAGATGAGTAGGTGTCGTGAAGTTGAGCTTGGCTTTGTTTCCTTTGATGCGAGTGGCGGCGGCGTCGTAGGCGCGGGCGGCCTCCTCGGGTGTGTGGAAGGTGCCTAGCCACACACGCCCTCCTTTGGCTGGGTCTCTGATCTCGGCGGCATACTTCCCCCAGGGGCGCCGCCTGATACCCCTGTATCCATGCTTCCTCTTCCTCTTGAGCTTGGTAGAAGATCTGCCGTTACCTGTGCCTGCACCACCAGTATATTAGTTCAGCATGAGCCATTAATGGGGTTTGCTGCACAGATCATATGAGAGAATTTGATGCGAAGTCTTACCAGTTTGGAGGAGGAAGTAGTTTTGAAGGGCCAAGCTATAAGGATCATCAGTACAAGAGTCCACAATATCACACAATAGGTGATCATCGATAAGACCCAAATTAGGGTAAACATCAATACTAGCCAGCATGTTGCTACAGCGCAAGGTGGTGCAGCTAGGCAGGGGATAGCAGTGGAGGTGGAGCTAGCTAATGGGTAGCAGTGGAGAGTTGCTGAAGGAGGGTGCACAGTGTAATGGGCTGAAAACAGTATTAGGTTTCCTAAGCTCATGTAACCAAAGCAGGAGCTGTGGGCAAATAGTGAAGCAGGTCTCCTCCTGTAGAGACACAAAGCAACCATATATAGGGCCTTGTGTACAGCATCAAGCAAACATGGCAGCTTCTAAGGGCCTCCTCGTAGTAACCTGCAAGCATTAGGTCACTTTTTCTTTTCCACCTATCTATCAGGCCTGCGCCACTTTCCACCTGTTCGCGTGTTCACCCAAAAGCTCGAAAAAGACCACCCCCCAACTCCAAGGAATATAATCTATATACGCTCTCTCCTTCGTGTTTTCCTAAAGCTCGCATCGGAAGCAAAGCCCTTTCGGAAACCGCAATGCTGCGCACCTTCCTTGCCTGCTATTGCTCAAACAAGCATCCAACCACGTTCACGCACATGTTGAGTTTTACCTCGACATGCTGTAGCCTTCAATTCTACCTTAAAAGCTGGGAGCACTTAACTTCATACCACATGGCTCTTAGGTGGTGCTCTCTCTCTCTCTCTCTCTCTCTCTCTCTCTCTCTCTCTCACACACACACACACACAAAACACCCCTCTCTCTCTCTCTCTCTCTCACACACACACACACACACACACACACGCACGCAACACCCATCTCTCTCTCTCTCTCTCTCTCTCTCTCTCTCTCTCTCTCCATAGAGACTAATTGCTTCATTGATTCCAATGGTCCACAAACAAACAGCTTGCACTATACATCCATTCCACTATCATCATTCATGATTCATAAGCCTTCTTATTCTTCTTATGTTATCATTGATTTACTCAAGCATCTACACTCACACCAACTCCTCTCTTGCTCATGTCTTTTGCACTTCAATGTCTTCACACACTTTGCCTAAGTTTTGCATGTTGGATGTACAATGGGTATGCTAGCTTTATGGTCTCTCTTTCCAAAGCATATGGGGAGCATTTTTAAATCTACATGCTCCCATAGCATGTGCAAGCCTTATGTCCTCCTTATTCCAAATGCTGAAATGCATGAAAGTACATGCCAAGCTTTGGGATTTGCTTCTTCACCATAAAATAAAAGCTACAAACAATGCATGTTATGCTCGTAAAAGGCCAAACACATAACCTTGGGACAATGCCTTCATAACGTGTAACCATGCATTGCATATACACAACTATCTAGATGCACGCTTCATACGCTCCCAACAATGTGTTCCTTATCATATTTTAGCTCTAATTATGTTGCATGTGGAAGCTCTATGCAATGATAGAAAGGCACAATAACATATATGGATTGTAATGATGGCATGTACATGTTTGGCATGTTCACCACATTATTTATCAATATGAAATGGAAACCGCCATTCACTTATTCTATTTCATTGATAAGGTGTCCTTATGATATTGCGTAGATGCTCTCTTTAGTCGCGTGCTCCCAGTCTCACTACATTCTAAGCCATATGCATCCTTGTTTTATGTTTTAAAGTTTTAAGCATCTTGGAGAGTATCTAGCATACCCACGTAAAGTATGCTTTACACGCAAGCTCATCCTCTTCCTATTTGTTTACATAATTTTCTCTTATTGACATTAAGATCAAATACATAAAGACATTGCATGAAAATCTAAGCAACTTGAGTTTACCATCATTATAACACCTAGAGGTTTGAAAAAAAATCTTTGAGATCATAGAATCAAGGGCCAAAGATATGATCCACTAATTTATAACAAGCGATGACTCCTCCTTATATTTTGGCACACTAAAGAATGTGTTTTTTTAGTACAAGAAAGCTTACTAACTAACACACGCTACTAGTGAAGATAATAACTAAATACCTTCATCCTTACAAAAGAACCTCTCCAGATAAGAAGGACAAAGTAATCTTTCTAGATTGTATGAAACCTTCTTATATGAATGTAATTATTAATGTTTAAAATCAAATCAAATGAGACTTCTTTACTCAATGAGAGTGTGATAAAATGACACAACAAAAGAGAATATAATTAAAATATGCAAAACAAAAAATCATGGGAATTGATGTCTAAAAGATATAATAAATATTACAGAAAAATATGTTTAAATATTTAGAAAAACAAAGATAGACTAGAGAATTAATAGCAAAATGAAACTTTCTAAGATATCAAGAATACTAGAGTACTTGCATACAAGGGCACACCAAATGAAAATGTTTAGAATTCTATGTTGGATATATGAAGTAGGCAATTCACCAACTAGTAATTATTCATTGTGTGATAGGTTTTTCACTCTAAACAAGTCTATTTCCAAGTCTCTATTGGTGGATTAGAACCTAATTCAAGAGCCAATAGTATGCTTGTGGTGGATTTGATGGATGGAAAAAAGGCTTCATATTATTATGAATTGTAGTTGTATCGTCTCTTTGAGATATTTTTTTTGAACATTAGGATGCACCTCCTTGTACTCTTAATATATGAGGTTGCAATCATCTCCGTACTACTTATAGTATTGAATGTTTTTCCTTGGAAGATTTATGAACATTAGGATGCACCTCCTGGTACTCTTAGTATATGAGGTTGGAATCATCACCTCCTTGTACTCTTAGTATATTAGGCTACAAGTATCTCTGTACTATTTATACTATTGAATGCTTTTCCTTGGAAGATTTATGAAGATAGTGAAAGGGCTTTGGTAAAGGTTGAGGCCTAATCTTGGTGGGTCACTGTACACAAACTCATATAGCAGGTACATATATGCATGTATTTAAACTGCCCCTATATTTTTTTAGCACATTCCTTTTTGTAAGTATGCATGTTTGTATTTTGATCCCCTCTATAAATTTAAATAAATTATTTACATGAAAATAAATTTTGTTTAATATCCTCCGACATGTATATGGTATGTAAGTCCCTTAATTTTATAAAAATTCTTATCCCTATGTTATAAAAATATAAAGAAACTCAACCAAGGGCCTAAGGGAAGCATCATAGAAGGATGGCTAGCAAAATTCATTGGTCTATATTTCAAATACTCATATGCCCTACCTTTGGCATAGCAAGAATCATAAACAAGTGGTTAGGAGATGCCTCAAGGAAATGGGATCACTGATAGGGTGAATAAATTCTTAAGGGAGAAGGGGAACAATTTCTGTACATAAACTCATCAAAAGTGGACTAATAGTAGGTACTATACAGTCTTATGCGTAAGATTAAGATCTTTGAATATGTTCTTATGCATTATGACTTAGGGCCTATACATAGGCTTATGCATAAGATTAAGACTTTGAATATGTTTTTATGCATTATGACTTATGCATAGGTCTTCAAACTCATATGTAGTAGAAGAAGAAAAGAAAGAAGAGAAACAATGATGGTTCTTTCTTTGTTTTAAATTCTTAGTACTTATATTGCATATCTAGATAAGGAAATGGTATAGTGAATGATGATGGTTTAAGCTTTCCTAAGGGTTTGTTTTCTCCCCCCTTATCCTCTTCCTTCTAAATAACAGGATACAAAAATTCAAAGCTTTCTAGGCAAAGATAATGTCCAGTTATATATCTACATCACTCATAATAAACATCTCTTTTTCTTGCTTTTTTCTAATATTATCTATTATGTATGACTCAACTCAAATCTTTTCTTTCTTATGTTTGTCTACGCATAGAAATCCTTCAAATATAATTCAAGATAGGAGGTGAGAGCTTTTTTAGGCACTCTCTCTTTCCTAACGTGTAGTTTCTAGAGAGGAGTTGGGTCTCGATCTCTTGTAATCAACATAATCATTAGCTAGTGATAACCCTTCAATAGCTAGTAATAACCCTTCAATAGCTAGTGATAACATAATCATTAACTAGTGACAACCCTTCAATAGCAAGCTTGTCTCGTAGATGAGAGTGAGAGGAGGAGGACCCACCTCTCTAGTGATGGTTATTGTAGGATCATGATTAATTACATGTGAGTGTCAGGTAGAGCATATCATAGCCACCACTCCATATAATGAAGTAGATCCATCACCACTAATCCATGTGGACCTAGATGTGCTACCAATCCAAATGTGCCTTTTTGCACTCCTATCACTCTCCTTATCACATCATTGCCAAGTTTGCATATCGTAGATTAGATTGGGGGATCCTTGTTGAAAAAATATACCAAAATACTCATGTGTGTGACATTGGGGCTAACGGCAATATGTTCTGAGAAGGATCTTTCATGCACTCAAATTTAGGCAAAGGGTGCTCTTTTGGTAGTTCTCAAATCTAGAAAAGTTTAGGAGATAAGATTAGTTATTAATCATCTTTTAAACCCTTTTATTCATGCATAATTAAAGGCTTCATTCTCATGCAAGAGTACTCTCATTATTTACTCTCATATTATTATTATGATAATCATTTATCTAATCACTTTGATTAACTTTAATCTCTTTGCTTAAGCTAGTCATCATGCTTAATCCATGCCCTTAATCATTCCATTCAAGCCACCATGATTCTAACATGTATGAGAGCTTAGGTTATCACTCTGTATGCTTATATTAATCTCATTTTATCATTTTACCTAGTCATAATTAGTGATAATCCCTTTTTTAATTATTATTTTCCCTCTTCTTCTCCATAACCACCACTAGTCAATGATGTCTTAATTACTCACTCCACACTCAACCATTACCTTGCCTTCTAAATTTAATGGGGGGGAGAGGAAGAGCTTGAGTTCCTTGTTGTAAGCAAACACACACACATAAGAGAGAGATGGATGGTTAAATTTTCTTATATTATATTATCTTCTCTATCAACCATAAACTAAAGACATAAGAGCATGTTAAGTAAAAGTACTCTCCTACTATAACATACAATGGTCGGTCCATAGTATGAGCTGAACCTGACTATATGCACTAGCACTATAACTATGCCATACTCTAGTAATCCAAATGTGGATGCTATCATATATCATGTTATCCACTTACAACATATCAACCATAATCTCACCAACCGTGCCACTGGCATAAGTGCATAGCTATCAGGGTGGGTCATCAATGTATACAGCACTAGTTGAGCTCGATATCTCAATACTCCCTCTCAAGCTCAACTCCATACACTGCACTCCAAGTAAGCTCCTAAACCCATGGAGCTCCTATGTACCCGATGCCTTCGTGAAGATGTCAGCCACCTAATCCTGTGTGCTAACATATACCAAATTACCATGACCTACTAGAACCTTCTCTCTCACAAAGTGATAATACACCTCAATGAGCTTTATCCCAGCATGATATATTGGGTTACTAGCTAGTTGCATGCTACTCATGTTGTCACAATAAATGACAATGGACCTATCCATGAGCTCACACATATCACCAGTAGCTTCTGAAACCAAGCTACCTCACAAGCTACCATAACAGCACCCTTGTACTCTACCTTTGTACTCATCAACAAGGTAACTCTTGGTTGTTTCTTGCTATTGCAACTCACAACAAAACTACCAAAAGAAAACATAAGGCCAGTGGGGTAGATCTTCTACTTGTTACATGACACTACCAGCCTAATTAGCATCTGTGTACCCATGTAGCTGTATCTCTGTGCCAGCCTCACAGAAAAGTCCATAATCGATTGTGGACTTTATGTACGTAAGAATCTATCTAGCCACATCCAAGTATAGCTTCCTAGAGGCCTATATAAATTGACTCACAAATCTAACATCATATCTCAAATTTGGCCTAGTGGGGTCTGCATTTGTTTTACACCATGGACCAAGCTTCTTCACCTCTATTTTATATTTTGGAATCTGATTAATAAAAGTTATGCCTTGTTTTGAACCTATGTTGGCATTCTTTTTTGGACATCAAAAAGAATCCTATGACTTCTTCTAGTTCTATATTTACCCATCCTTGTTGATTTTGAATGAGTGGTAACTAGCGGAAAGAACACTAACTAACATTCAATGAGTTTGGAAGAGTGCACTCCATTAGAGCAAGTCTTAGGATTATTAGTCAAATTAGCTATTTTCTCCTAGATTATAAAAAGAAAAAAGTCTAAAATCTCACCTGTATCTGTAGAAAGCTTTGTGTTTTTCTCCAATGGAACTGAAATAGGCTTACATTCTATCATACCATACTTGGACAACATGTCCAAACTCTATTGTGCCTCTTTACAACAAAATGCTATTGAGGTGATCTCACCACCTTAATACCCAAGAAATTCCGTAGCTCATCTTAAACTTTTGCTTTAAAAGCATCCTAACATCATGTATGTTAGTATCACTATCACCAGTGATAATCCCTCTATCTATCTTATTCACATAAAGTGAAATATCTACATTGGATATCTGGAATACAATGGTAACAAGATACTTCTTGATCTTGTTTGACCATGCTTTGAGTGCATGCTTCAACCCATACAAGGCTTTACATAACCTGCACACGAAATGTGGGTGTGCATCACTCTCATAACCTGGTGATGCTATACATCATGTATACTTCTTCTTGTAAATTACTATGCAAGAAAGTATTATTTACATCCATTTGACGTAAATACCAACTCTTTGTTGTTGCATCCATAGCAATGAAAGCTCTCATGGTTACCATTCTTGCAACTGGGTTGAATGTCTCCTCATAATTAATACCATAGGTCTATGCATAACCCTTGGTAACTAATATTGCTTTATACTTACTTATTGATCTATTCGAGTTATTATTGACATTATCCACTCACTTACATCCAATTTCCTTCTTTTCTTGAGACAAAGACACTAACTCCCATGTTGCACATTTTCATCTAATGCTACCATGTTGCATTTACATACAATTTCCTTCTTTTCCTTAGGCAAAGGATGCATGGACTCCCATGTTGCATTTTCATCCAATGCTACCATCTCCTCATCTATGGAATCTTTCCATTTTTTAATTTCAAGTGCCTGATCAAAAAAAGTGGGTGGGCTCCAACTCTTAATTCAGCCAAACTGAAGCTGGAAATTTCTAAAACTTAGTTGGACTGAGTTAGTGGCCTCCCTCACCTATAAATAGACCCCTCATTCTTTTGAATTATCATCTCTGAACTAGACTATGCCAGTGTATTACTCTAAAATAAGCATATTTTCTATTATCCTCTAAAAATCCTCTACAATTTGGAGGGATTGGAGCTTCTCTCTCTCTTCAACCTTCTTTGGAGTCTTCAGCAACATACTAAACCAATTGATTGGTTGGGGGGCCTCTCCTAAGACTAAAGAATCAAGCAAAAAAGCAAGTAAAGTGTGACTTTATGGTCTTTTTATTAATCTTCTAAATGTTTTTCACTTCTCAACCCCTCTCAAGCTTGAGAAGTATTCTATTGAATGGTTCTTCAATGTAAATGAAGCTCTCTAATGAATTTTAGTGATTAATAACATAAAGTTTACATTTATGCTTAAATTAAAATATTTTTTTAAAGCATATATCTCTCTTTCAAAGAATGGTCATTCCTATGACCTATTCTATATTCAAATGATGCTTCTCATGGAGGAATTCTTAGTTCTAAAAGTAAACTATATGCTTGTCAAATTAGAGGCCAAAGAAGTGGCTTTTTGATGCTTTTATGCTACTTAAATTATGAAAAACGTAGGAATCAAGTCCATAATTGGATATTGATCCAAATAATAGTTATTCTATCATATTGTATTATAAAACTTTATGCTTTTCAAAATTTTTAAAAATTATCACAGTAATAGCAGCGGAGCTATGGCAAAATTTTTTGAAAAATTAACATAATATGAAAAGAGGACTTCCTACCATATTCTAGGATTAGTCATCCTAGATTAATTGAATAATTCTCATCATAACCATGGAAAATTTGATTTTAATGTTTATGCATAAATAGTTAATTAGGAAAAATAAGAATTTCTAGTAATTTATTTTTATGATAAAAGAGAAATTTCCATTATAATGAAAATCCATGTATTCTAATGAAGAAAGAGAAAATTTGGAATACTAAAATATAAATTTTAGTTAAATTTATTGTTATGCATAAATAAATTTAAGTGATGAAAGAGAAACTCTCATCATATTTGGAATTCAATCATTTAAATGAGAAAAGTGAAATTTCTAGTATAATGGAATTATTGGAGATTTTTATTTAATTTTTAAGAGAAAATTTAGTTAAATTTATTTTTTTATGCATAGATAAATTGAAATGATGAAAGAGGAATTCCCACCATATTTGGAATTCAATCATTTAAATGAGAAAAGTGGAATTTCTAGTATAATGGAATTAATGGATATTTTTAGGTAATTTTTAAGAGAAATTATTTTATGCATGAATAGATTTAAATGATGAAAGAGGAATTCCCATCATATTTGGAATTTAGTCATTTAAATGGAAAACAAAAAATTCTTGGTATATTTGGAATATTGAATATTTTTATTTAATTTAAAGAGAAATTTTAGATAGATTTAAATTATGATAAAAGAGGAATTCCCATGATATTTAGATTACACTCATTAAATGAGAAAAAGAGGGATTTCAAGTTTATTCAAAAAAATAGATATTCGTATTTAGTCAAAAGAATAACTTTTATGATATTTAAGAAAAGAAGGATTTGAATTAATGTCAAAAGATGAATTTCCACCATAATTCTACCCAAGGAATCAAGGTCGAGAAACTATGTGGCAGAAAGAATATCTTTACATATTTTAATTGGTTAAATCACTAAATTGGTATTTATCCAAAAATAGATGTTTATCTGAAGAGAATCCTTGTTTGAACTAAACCGAATGAATTTGGTTAGACTACGCGAGGGACAGACAGTAAACCTACTTGTCCATCTCTTGATCTGAATCAAGTAAAAACTTCGTGACCAATTCCAGTTCCTAAATATAAAGAATAGACTATTGTTGAATTAAACTAGTTTTCCTTTGACCGAACTCACCAAGAATCTAGTTGGACAATCACTTAGACGATGGGTAGATTACCCTGATGAGAGATCAAGGATCCTCATTATGAAACTGAGAATTAAGGAAAAAGGGGTTTTGTGAAACCAATCTCAAACTGGGAATTTTACTTGCATTGGAACCTCTGTTTTTCATTTAAAGGACTGTTTACGCCAGAATGCTAGAGGAAGCATTTAGCATGTGTTTTACTAAGAGGAGGTTCATTGGAATAGCTGGCGGCGGTGGAGTTGTCAAGGGACGTGGCTCGCGGCAAAGCCTGTCGAGGTCTTGACTAGCCTGGGTACGGTTAAAATGGTGCGCTTCCGGTACGATGGGCGAGGACCGACGAAGTGGTCCTTGAGTGAAGTGCTAGGACACCTAAGGAGGATCCTAGAGGGTTTTGACCACGCAATGCACGAGCTCGCGGTTCCAAGGACACCCATGCGTACGTCGAGGAAGATTCGAATGGACTAAAAGGAAAGATTTTTGTGAATCAAATTTTGATACTGGATCTCGTTGGTTGGCTAGCTAGTCTTCAACGGAGAGTCCAGAGGACCCATTTTGTAATACAATGGACTCGAAATTTTGGAGGATGATTATCATGTTGAGATATCGTGCTCATCTAGTGAGGCGGTGGACACTGACCCGCCTGGGGGATAGGCCCCACACTTACAACACTGGCATGGTTGGTGAGATCATGGGTGATATGTGGCCAGTGGGATGACAGGCTGTGTGACAGCCATTCTAGAGACTGGCATAGTTATAGCGCCAGCTCATTTAGTTGGGTTCACACTATAGAGAACCCTACTATGTATTTGGTTGAGTACCTTTCATATGTGTGTACTCTTATCTTTGTATATGGTGTGTTGAGTGTTGAGTGAAGAAGAAGAAGATTTCAGCCTCTCACCTTATGTGTTCTCTATTAGGAGTGTGTGTGTGCTTGCAAGAGCTCAAGCTCTCTTCTCCCCTGCATCTTTTCATGGTATCAAAGCGTGGTTCATGCTAAGGGCTGAGCTGCAAGCAAGAGAAGCACAGGAAGCGGTACAAGGGTAAGAGCTTCAACCACTCTTCCCTATTTATGTTGGCAACTACACCCTGTCGGGAGCTCTACAGGAGGCACCGGCAAACGATCTCTGATTGAGGAGCTTTCTTCACGGGAGTAAAGCTATAGGGCAACTATATTGTCCTATCGAACCAAATTTTTTGGCGGAAAACGCGTTTCGGGCGGGTCTTGACCTCCGTTTTTCATAAAGTAGGTGATTTCGAGCACTGCGGTAAGTCATCAATTCTCTGCAAAACTCTGTTTTAAGAACTACAGGAAGAGAGATTGGCTGTGCAGACACTATGTGTGCTGCAACAAGGAGGTTAACAATTGCCATTGGGTGTATGTATACACATTGAGGTCACTGGTTGTAACATTTGAGTCTACTACAGTACCGCTGGTTGTAACATTTGAGTCTACTACAGTACCACTGCAGAAAATACAGCAGTTTGTGCAGGACAAACCAGAGTGCTGTTTCTGGTAAATTTGTGTGTCTGGCAAGATGTCAAATGATGGCATAACCCAGATTGTTGCTGAGAAGCTTGATAAGAACAACTTCCATGCTTGGAGGTTCAGGCTGACAAATTTCCTGATGGGAAAGGGCTATTGGGACTATATAGAAGGTGAGCATGAAGAGGCACTGGAGATACCGAAGATCAATCTGACTGCTCTGCAGATGTGAAAGAGTTCAAGGACTAGGAACCAAGGAGCCAGAAAAGTTATGTATTGGCTCTCTATCAGTATACAGGACACCATGATTAGGCACATACAGGATGCCAAGTCCCCCAAGGAGGCATGGGATACTTTGGTAAAACTCTATGAAACAAATACCAAGGCACGAAAGATAACATTGAAGAATGAACTTCATACTATGGAGAAAAAGAGTATGTCTGTGAATGACTATGCATTGAAGATAAAGGGTATTGTGGAATCCCTTGCATCTATTGGTGTTTCAGTAGATGATGATGACAAGGTGGAAGTCTGTCTACGTGGTCTCGGGCCACAATACAAGGCGTTTTCAGACTCAGAAAAACACTCCCAATTTTACAGATTTGGTGTCTATGTTGATTATAGAAGAGAAGAGCTTGGGTGAAGACCAATAGTCTTCACAAAACAAAAACAGTTCAGAGCACCAAGCCTTCTACACAAGTTCAGGAAGAGGATGAGGTAGAGAAGGCCGTGGACGTGGTCAAGAAGGTGGCCGAATAGGTAATCGTAATTATGGCCAGCAGAGCAGCAACAACAACAGTCCCAAAATTCACAATAACAACAACAACAACAACAACAACACGCAAGTGGAAGAGGCCAATTCACAGGCAGGGGGAGTCAAAGAGGTCGTGGAAATGAGCAAAGGCAATATAATGATACACGTGGATGCTTTTACTATGGTAAGCCTGGACATGTGCAGGCAGATTGTTTTATAAGAAGCAGGCTGACATGCAAAATGAAAAATTGCAGCAAAACAACTATGCATCCTTGAGCAGAAACAATGAGGATAACGAAAGGTTGTTTGTTATACAGCATGTCGTGAATGCCATGTCTGAAAATGTTGAAGCAGCACATAAAGATGATGTATGGTATGTTGATTCAGGTGCTTCGAACCACATGACAAGTCATGGTTGGGGAGTGGTTCAAGGAGATGAAAAACCTTGAAAGACCAGGTTTTGTGGAAACAGGGGATGACACTGCTCATCCAATTGCCCATGTTGGAGATGTGCCATTGTCTATGTAGGATGGCAAAGTGAAGTACCTTGCAAATGTACTTCATGTTTCAAACATAACAAAGAATCTGGTTTCAGTTGGCCAGATGATTGAGCAGGGTTTGTAGGTTCGGTTTAACCTTGATGGTTGTTATGTTGAAGACTTTAAAGACAAGTGCAGGTTGGTTGCAAAAGGCAACAGAGTGGGCAGAATGTTTACGTTGAATGTAAGCATGCCTGAAGTGAGTGCTGCGATGTTTGCAAATGGTTCACGAATTGTTGCAGGCACAAACATTTGGCATAAAAGAATTGGACATGTGAATGTGCAGAGAATGAAGTCTATGCAGACTAAAGGAATTGTGACAGGGCTGCCAAAGTTTAAAGTTGAAGGTATGCAGAGAATATGTGAAGCATGCCAATTTGGAAAGCAAACAAAGCATGTATTTCCACGTAACAAAAATGTGAGCAGAAATGCACTAGATGTTGTTAAAATGTATGGGGTCCTACGAAGACCATGTCTATGGGAGGCTGCAGGTATTATGTGACATTTATTGATGACCACACAAGGAAAGTGTAGGTATACTCATGAAGGAGAAGAGTGAGGTGTTCACTCACTTTCAGAATTTTAGAGTTATGGTTGAAAAGAAAATAGGGAAATATGTAAAGTGCCTAAGGTCAGATGGAGGGGGAGAGTACTTCTCCAATGAGTTCTCTGAATTTTTGAAGAAAAATGGTATTCGGAGACAGTTTACATGCAGATACACTCCGCAGCAAAATGGAGTTGCTGAGATGAAAAACAGGCACATTGCTGAGATTGCACGAGCATTGATGGAAGAGAAGAATACGCCACATAGCTATTGGACTGAGGCTGTTTCTACAGTAGTTTACATCATGAACAGGACTCCAACTGCAACCATACATGATGTAAATCCCCAGAGGAGAGGTTTACTGGTAGAAAACCTTATTTGTCTCATCTGAAAGTTTTTGGATGCATTGCAAATGTGCATGTGCCAGATGAGCTGAGAACTAAGCTGGATACAAAAGCTGAAAAATGTGTGTTTATTGGATATTCCCTTGAGCAAAAGTGATACAGGTGTTATAACCCTGCTACACGTGAGTTGAGGGTAAGCAGGGATGTTGTCTTTGATGAGATGAGCAGCTGGTATGCTATTAAAAAAGAAGCTGTTGGGGTTGATGTGAGTGAAAATGTGGTAGCACAAAATGCAAGTCATCAATCACAGTCTTTGAGTGGACCAGGAGAGTCCTCATCTAGTGGTTTAGTTGATAGACCATGGAGTGACAGGCTGCGTCATAGTACCAGTCCTGCAAATGTGATTAGTACATCACATAAAGGCAAAGAGAAAGTGGTTGAGCCCCTTAGTATGCCTAACATTTTTGCAGGGCATTCTCATGTTAATGGAGAGTCTAGTGGCTCAGAGATGAGCCTTGATGAGGAGCTTGGGATCCCAGCTATGAGAACACCTGTGGTGTAGAGAAGGCTATGGAAGCCATGAATGAAAAGGTGGGAAGATCTGGGAGAGTGAAGAACCCTGTGCAGAGGTTTACCTATGATGGTTATGTGGCACATCACTATGCATACATGGCAAAGGTTGTGCAGGTTGTAGAGTCCACATGCATTGATGACACTGTTGGAAATGTGTGTTGGGAGAAAGCTATGGATGAGGAGATGGATGCACTATATGGAAATGAGACTTGGGATTTAGTGCAATTACCTGAAGGCAAGAAAGCCATTGGATGCAAGTGGGTGTATAAAGTAAAACATAACAGTGATGGAAGCATAAGCAGATACAAGGCTAGATTGGTAGCCAAATAATATGCGCAAACATATGGCATTGATTATGAGGAAACTTTTAACCCAGTTGCCAAGATGGCAATAGTGAGAGTTGTGATAGCAGTTGCTGCGTCAAAGCAATGGTCTTTACATCAAATGGATGTAAAGAATGCATTCTTGCATGGGGATTTGCAGGAAGAAGTGTATATGCTGCAGCCACTTGGTTATGAGGATGTGAGTCACCCCGAGCATGTTTGCAGGTTAAAGAAAGCCTTGTATGGCTTAAAACAAGCACCGAGAGCATGGTCTGACAAGATTTCTAAATATCTTGTCACTATTGGCTTTCATGTAGCCAATGCAGATTTCTCGCTGTATGTGAGACACGGTGATAGAGGGGTTGTGCTTGTTGTCATCTATGTAGATTACTTGATCATTACGTGGGACCATGATGCAGAGATCTTTGATGTAAAGATCTTGCTTAGACAGAAGTTTGAGATGAAGGATCTGGGGGAGCTCAGATATTTCTTGGGCATTAATGTGATTAGGTCACCACATGGTATTGGATTACTGCAGAGACAGTATGGCTTGGACATGTTGTCCAAGTATGGTATGACAGGCTGTAAGCCTATCTCAGTGCCATTGGATCATAATGGCAAGTTGAGTGCAGATTCAGGAGAGATTTTGGAGGATCCTACTACGTATAGGTGCATAGTAGGAAGCTTGATATACATGAGATCACCAGGCCAGATTTGAGCTATGCCGTTGGGTTGGTGAGTCAGTTTATGCAGGTTCCTCGAAAGCCGCATTTGGATGCATTGAGATGCATATTAAGGTATGTGAGGTCTACTTTGCATTGTGGACTATTTTATGAAACTGGGACAGAGTTATGTGTACATGGGTACACACATGCTGATTGTGCTGGTAGTGTTTCAGATAGAAGATCTACTAGTGGATTCATGTTTTCTTTGGGGAGTGCTGCTGTGACTTGGAGCAGCAAGAAGCAGCCTACGGTTGTTCTATCCAGTACAGAGGCCGAGTACAGAGGAGCTGCTGTGAGGTAGCTTGGTTCAAAAAGCTACTTGCAGATTTGGGTCTATCACTGGATAGACAGGTTGTCATTTTCTGTGACAACATTAGCAGTATACAGTTGGCCAGGAACGTAGTTTTTCATGCTCGCACAAAGCATATAGAGGTCCACTACCATTTTGTCAGAGAGAAGGTCTTGGCAGGAGACGTTGACCTTGTTTATGTTAGCACACAGGATCAGGTAGCTGACATCTTCACCAAAGCATTGGGTATAGAGAAGCTCCGCAGATTCAGGGCTTCACTTGGTGTACATGAGATGGAGTTGAGCTCGAGGGGCAGTGTTGAGATATCGAGCTCATCTAGTGAGGCAGTGGACATTGATGACCCGCCTAGGGGATAGGCCCCACACTTACACCACTGGCATGGTTGGTGAGATCATGGGTGATATGCGGCCAGTGGGATGACAAGCTGTGTGGTGACAGCCATTCTAGAGACTGGCATAGTTATAGCGCCAGCTCATTTAGTTGGGTTCACACTATAGAGAACCCTATTATGTATTTGGTTGAGTACCTTTCATATGTGTGTACTCTTATCTTTGTATATGGTGTGTTGAGTGAAGAAGAAGAAAATTTCAGCCTCTCACCTTGTGTGTTCTCTATTAGGGTTTTGTGAGTGTGTGTGTGCTTGTAAGAGCTCAAGCTCTCTTCTCCCCTACATCTTTTCAGATCAGTAATATTATGATTTTCATTGAAGGATAATTTAAAGCCAGCTAAATCTGTTATAAATGGCAATTTCATATTGGGTGTGTACGTGGTAATATGATTTTCATTGAAGGATTGTTTTAAAGCCAGCCGAATCTGTTATAAATGGCAATTTCATATTGGGTGTGTACATGGTATGCCTACCTTAATTTTTACATGAATCGCCAGCTAGGGGGCCTGGGACCTCTTTTTCTCGATACCCGGGCAAAAACACAATCAAAGCTTTATAAAGGAATCCCACCAATATAGTGGTCGGGTGGTTGGCTAACCCATGGGCCGGTTGGGGTTAGGCTGGATTGGAGGATTCTTGCGAAAAACAACTAGATGCGATTGGTTACGATAGCTAGATTAAGTCCTGAAAAGACCTTGTTCTATGGGAGGGGATCAGCGGGGCTGATGTTCCTCGTTAAAGGAGGAAAAAAGAAGTGATTCCATGGACCAAGTGCAAGTCTCTTCTTGATCTGACCATGTGACTTCAGGTTCGGTCATATCAATTTAACTAGTTAAGATTTTGACTCGTTAGAGTAATTCCCCCGTTATAATATTTTCCCATGGTGGAATGGCCCGTGCCTTCGAGGTGAGGGGAGTTTTTTTGGGTGCTCCGAGGAGCGGCCAGGCTAGCATCTCGTCTAGACATCCACGAGCAAGGCTTCGAGTGTGGATCCCCGCCCCGCACGAGAGGCCAACGCTGCTTCCGCCGCCACCGAGACCCCGGAGGGGGGATCTCACAGAGCTGGTATCAGAGCGTTGTTGAAAGCTAATAAGGAGAAATAAATTCTTATCAGAAATTGATAATAAAAACTAGAAAAAAATATTTATATATTGTATTTTTATTCCGTAAGCTTCATTAATAAAGAAATTTTAATCAAAGAAATTATTTTTATAGATGGAAGTTCCACACTTATCTGGTATTCCCGACCTTACCCAATCATAAGACATGACTACGTTCACCTTCGAGCATCTCATCTCTTTTGCTACAACTCGAACGAGCCGAGTCAGACTCGCACGCCATTTCGAGGATTTATATTTTCCTGACCCAGCGGAGAGACGGCAGCACAGATGGTTTGCACGACAGTATGTCCACGCCTCTTGCGACCAGCGTGCAATGCTAAGGCATAATCTCTCATTGACCATGATTCTGATGAAGCTTAAAGTGATACATGGTGTTATTTTATATCACTCAACGTCTCGAATTTTCACGCTTTCATGCCAAATATACAGACTCCTTAGTCGCTTTATTCCTAAGGAGAAGATAGTATCTCCCCTTGGCAGTAACATTTGTATCAGGGCACGTATATAGCCTAATACTGTCGTCTTATGCGTATCCCGAGGAGATTTTGATTTCTGGAGCCGAGCTGCTCTATGTACATATTGCAACTTTTATATAAATAAAGAAATGTTTTCTGGAGAAAAATTCCCTATTGTATAAGTGATTGTTTATGGACGAACTGATATAGAAAAATCTGTTACCGGACATATGTCATAGATCTCCAAAAAGATCATTTATCTTGTTTAAGAAATTACTTTCCGAACCTCTTAAGTCTTAGGATCTCGTGGACGATATCAAAATAATTTTTTTTTATAATATATCATTTTTTGGCAGAATCATGAGACGAGGAAACCATGGCCGTCAGCCAGACCCTCTCTCTAAAGATGAAGAGCTTGACCTCGACGTTCGCAAAGCTCTTCACAGAATTCAGCCAAGACCCTTCAAAGGAGAAGGGGAGAACCTGGGCGAGGCTGTGGAGAAATGGGTGGAAGCTATAGAAGAGTATTTTGATGTCACAGGGTACAATGAGCAGAGCGAAAATGGCTCTTACCAGGCTGAAAATTGTGGAAATATCCAGGAACCATTGTCACACCAACATCTGGACATGAATACTCAGTCTTGGAACGACCTTAAAACCTATTTGAGGAAGAGATTTTGTCCCCCCGGGTTTTTAGAAGTCAAAATGAATGAATTCTTAGAGTTAAATCAGGAGAGCAAAACCATCAAAGAATATCACTAGGCATTTGCTCTTCTACTCAAATATTCACTACCTCTAGATGAAGAGCAATTCTTGGCCAGCAGGTTCATTCGAGGAATGAACGAACCCTTAGACACACTGGTCAAGAATGCAGCCAGTGTCCATAGCAGAAGCTATCAGAATGGCCAAGGAATTTGCCAAAGCTTTCATCGTGAAAGTCCCGCCAAAGCTAGCTCCCTCATCCTTCAAGAGATTTTAGACACCGGGAAGTTCTTCCAACCTTCCGCCTCCAAAGAGACACCAAGGTCCCAACAAGAATCTGGAGACGGGAAGCTTCAGGAATGAAGGAAGACCTTTCCCTCGAAGTACATTCTTAGGAACTTCGGCTCTCAAGAATGCAAAGGGAAGAGCTTTGGGCACCAACTCAAGGATTTGGGCACCAACTCAAGGATTTCCCATCTCCTTTTGTGGGCCAAGGAAACCTGAAGAGCGGTTCTCTCTACCGTGCAATATAGTGCTCATAGAGTACTATCGATTAACAAATGTGTTGAGAAACAAAATGTCAATCCGAGGACTCGACCCAATTAGTGCATGAAGGCTTATCCCTTGCGGGAGAGCTCACAGACACGAACCACCACTTGACGATTCAACCATTCAAACACCTCAATCAATCTCTCAATCCCTTAAACCCCCTACACTAATCAAGAGAACAAGCAATGCATGGCAATCTCTTAATCCCATTCAAACATTGATTAAATCTTAGCTTTCCCTAATGCAAGCAAATAAGCGTGCATTTACTAACCCACAAGCTCATAGAGAGAGTCTATCTATGAATAACTCATTGCCAATGAAGTGGAGCTTGCATCAATGGAGACTACACACACACACACTACAAGCATGCATACACAAGAGAAAGAAAGAAGCATTCAACTAATCATAGATTAATCTACTTCAATGATGCTAAAAGAGAGTAAGAGAGAGAAGTGGAGCTATACTCATTGATTAATGGAGCTTGATGCTCATTAGAGTACAATAGAGAGAGTTAGAGAGTTGCCATAGCTTGAGAGCTCAAGAGCTTCACTCAATAGCTTATGAGAATGGCCACAACAATAGCAGCAGCCAATCGTACATTCTTAGGAACTTCGACTCTCAAGAATGCAAAGGGAAGAGCTTTGAAGCGAGAACAGGTGCTTCGGATGTCAGGGGTTTGGGCACCAACTCAAGGATTTCCCATCTCCTTTTGTGGGCCAAGGAAACCTGAAGAGCGGTTCTCTCTACCGTGCAATATAGTGCTCATAGAGTACTACCGATCAACAAATGTGTTGAGAAACAAAATGTCAATCCGAGGACTCAACCCAATTAGTGCATGAAGGCTTATCCCTTGCGAGAGAGCTCACAGAAACGAACCACCACTTGACGATTCAACCATTCAAACACCTCAATCAATCTCTCAATCCCTTAAACCCCCTACACTAATCAAGAGAACAAGCAATGCATGGCAATCTCTTAATCCCATTCAAACATTGATTAAATCTTAGCTTTCCCTAATGCAAGCAAACCCATAAGCGTGCATTTACTAACCCACAAGCTCATAGAGAGAGTCTATCCATGAATAACTCATTGCCAATGAAGTGGGCAAGAGCTTGCATCAATGGAGACTACACACACACACACACTACAAGCATGCATACACAAGAGAAAGAAAGAAGCATTCAACTAATCATAGATTAATCTACTTCAATTATGCTAAAAAAGATTAAGAGAGAGAGAAGTGGAGCTATACTCATTGATTAATGGAGCTTGATGCTCATTAGAGTACAATAGAGAGAGTTAGAGAGTTGCCATAGCTTGAGAGCTCAAGAGCTTCAATCAATAGCTTATGAGAATGGCCTTAATCCTCTCCAAAGTAATTGGTGGCCACTCTTGATCCAAACAAGAGTAGAACCCTCAATCCCTCAAGCCAAAGGAAAGCCTACAAACTCTATGTAAGCTAAATTCTTCTTACTTTTAAATTTAAAAACTATGGTTTTCTTAATCTTCTTTTTTTTTAATAGTTGATTAAATTAAATTCAAATGCTATGCCTTGATGAAAAGGCCTCTCTTTACAATTCAGCCTTTCTTTATCCTATAATGATTAACAAATAAATTGATTAAACTTTTCTTATTATTTACTCTCTTGAAGTTGGAAATTGTGTAGATTAAAGTCCTTTATATCTTATTGGGGTTAATTTAAATAGAAAATAGAATGTTAAAAATTAAGAAATGGTCAGCTGCCATAAAAAGGAGTTATGGCAAAACTTTCTTGAATTTTGTGGAAAAGAAAGTTTATTTTTATGTTATTCCAAAAGAGTAATTTCCACCGTTTGTGCATTCTAAAAGAAATATCCTAATTTACTCTATGTACATATTCACCTATGAATATGCGTGGATATCACTGATATTAATTAAAAAATAAATTTCTATGTATAAAAAGATGCATAATGAAAATTTTTATTATAAAAGTGTTGTTTTCATTGAATCTATTTTTTATGCATAGAAATATGCATAATGGAAATTTTTATTATAAAAGTGTTGTTTTCATTGAATTTAATTTCTATGCATAGAAAGATGATAACGAAAAATTTTATTATAAAAGTGTTGTTTTCATTGAATTTAATTTCTATGCATAGAAAGATGCATAATCAATTTTTTTTTATAAAAGTGTTGTTTTCATTGTATTTAATTTCTATGCATAGAAAGATGCATAATGGAATTTTTTATTATAAAAGTAGTGTTTTCATTAAAATTAATTTTATGCATAGAAAGATGCATAAAATATTTATTTTTATTTCAAAAGTGTTATTCTCATTAAAATTGATTTTATGCATAGAAAGATGCATATTTTTTTTTTAATTTCAAAAGTGTTATTTTCATTAAAATTGATTTTATGCTTAGAAAGATGCATAAAGGATTATTAAAATTGATTTTATGCATAGGAAGATACATAAAGGATTTATTTTTATTTCAAAAGTTTTATTCTCATTAAAATTGATTTTATGCATAGGAAGATGCATAAAGGATTTATTTTTACTTCAAAAGTGTTATTCTCATTAAAATTGATTTTATGCATAGGAAGATGCATAAAGGATTTATTTTTACTTCAAAAGTGTGATTTTCATTAAAATTGATTTTATGCATAGAAAGATGCATAAAGGATTTTTTTTAACTTCAAAAGTGTGATTTTCATTAAAATTGATTTTATGCAGAGTAACACTGCATAAACACTATTAACCTTTTACAAAGAGAGAGGCTTCTATTTATAGGAAAAAATGAGTCTCCAACCAAGCAAACTGATTCTAGAATTTTTCTGATCAGTTTGGTTAATTTTTACCCATTTTTAGGTCAGTTTAGCTTACTTTTTGGATCTAGTTGAAACAGGAGAGAGGAGAGATAAAAATATCTCATTGTTTTGTAGTTAAAACTCCTCCACACATGTGAAATAGGTGCCTCCTTCATGAGGGGAAATTCCCACACTGAGGTGTCAAAAATGCATCATTTCTTCTAAATATCTCTTCTTTTTTAACTAATAAACCTTGTCCTTAGTCAACTCTTCATCTTATGTGAGCATTTACTCATTTTTGAGGGGATTTTCTTTTATTCTTCAATTTATCTCCTCCCTATATTTGGATTAATCTTATTGGACCATAGGAACCTTAATTGGAGCATAATTCAAATTTTTTTGAAAATCTGGACCCTTAGGCTAAGGTCCTTTATACCTATTTTTTATTAATTTCAATTGCACTTTCCAATTACACATTGGAAAGTTCTTTTTGAATTTTTATTTCAGGGGAAATCATTTTAGACACTAGGAGGATTTTTATATCTAAAAATATCTCAATTTTTAATTATCTCTCTCTAGATATTTTCTCTCTCTAGGCCAAAATAGGGTAAAACAGGATCTTTCTTTTATTTCAGAGAGGGGAATAACTATATGATCACAAGGGAAGGTTCTTACACTTGCACCTCTCAAAAGTTGGAGGAAGAAATCTTACAAACCATTTAAATGAGAAAAGTCGAGTTTATAGTGTAAAGAAATTAATGGAGAATTCTATTTAATTTTGAAGAGAAAATTTAGTTAAATTTATCTTTTTGCATAGATAAATTTAAATGATGAAGGGGAATTCCCACCATATTAGGAATTCAATCATTTGAATGAGAAATTTCTAGTTTAATGGAATTAATTGATATTTTATGTAAATTTTAAGAGAATTTTAGATAGATTTAATTTATGGTAAAAGAGGAGCTCCCATGATAATTGGATTGCACTCATTAAATGAGAAAAAGAGAGATTTTAAGTTTATTCAAAAAAATAGGTAATTGGTATTTAGTTAAAAGAAGAATTTTTAGAAAATATGGATTTGAATTAATTTTTTAGGGTCAAAAAGATAAATTTCCACCATAATTCTACCTAATGAAATAAGGTCCAAAAATTATGTATCAGAAAGAATATCTTGGATATTTTAATTGGTTAAATCACTAAATTTGATTTTATGCATAAAAAGATGCATAAAGAATCTTATTTTTATTCCAAAAGAGTTATTCTTATCAATTTTGATTTTATGCATAAAAAGATGCATAAAGAATTTTATTTTTAATTCAAAAGAGTTATTTTCATCAATTTTGATTTTATGCATAAATAGATGCATAAAGAATTTTACTTTTAATCCAAAAGAGTTATTCTTATCAATTTTGATTTTATGCATAGAAAGATGCATAAAAGAATTATTTTATTTCGAAAGTATTATTTTCATTGAAATTGAAATTATGCATAGATAGATGCATAAAAGATTTATTTTTATTTTGAAAGTGTTATTCTCATTAAAATGGAATTTATGCATAGTAAAATGCATAAAAGGTTTATTTTTAATTCGAAAGTGTTATTTTCCTTAAAATTGAATTTATGCCTAAATAGATGCATAAAAAGATTTTTATAAAAGTGTTATTCCTACTAAAGTTATCTTTATGCCTAATTAGATGCGTAAAGAATCTTTATATCAAAAAATTAAAATTCTCTTACATTCTATAAATAGATGTGATGAGATGTGATAGGAATCAGATAGATGTAAATGGATGGATGGATGGAAGCGATATGAATCAGATAAATAAAAATGGATGAATGGATGTGATGTCCTATGAATTAGGATGTGAATGAATGGTATAGGATGTGAAGGAATGTGATGGCATGTGAATCGTGATATGAATGAATGATAAGGGATGTGAATGAATGACGGCATGTGAATGTGGATGTGGAACTGGATGTATGAATGTAGATGTGGATGTGTGGATGTATGAATGTAGATGTGGATGTGGATGTATGAATGTGGATGTGAATGTATGGATGTGGATATGGATGTGTATGTATGAATGTGGATGTGGAAGTGGATGTATGAATGCGGATATGGAAATGGATGTGGGGATGTATGAATGTAGATGTGGATGTGGATGTGGATGTGGATGTGGATGTGGATGTATGGATGTGGTGTGGAGGACGTCTCGCGTAGCAAGGTCGGCCGAGGTCTTGACCAGCCTCGGTTTGATTAAAATGGTGCGCTTCCGGTACGGTAGATGAGGGACCAAGGAAGCAGCCTATGAGTGAAGTGCTAGGTGACCTGCGAAGGATCCTAGAGGGTGCTGACCATACGGTGCTCGGGCTCTGGGTCGCCGAAGATACCCACAAGTACGTCGGGGAAGATATTGGAATAAGGAGTAAGAGTTGTTTTCTTAATTTGGGTGTGGATCTGGTTGATTGACCTTGCTGGTCCTCAACGAATGAGTCCATGACTTTTTATATGGATCTGTTGGTTGATCTTGCTGATCTTCCACGGAGATTCCATTTTGTTATGAGAATATATTGTCGGTTACTTTGAGCTAGGAACTATTGAAAAGGCCCCTGAGTGAACAGGTGGTGAGCGTTCTGGTTACCAATGATGCCATAAGTATACCGATGAAGGAATGATTGGAAATAAGGATTCAACCAGAGATTTTGAGGATTGTGATCAGTGACACAATGGTTTCATTAAAGGATTGTTTTAAAGTTAGCTGATGCTGAGAAAAAAGGATTGTTTTAAAGTTAGCTGATGCTGAGAAAAAAGGCAATTTGAACATCCAGCTAGGGGGCCTGGGAACTCTTTTCCCTGGTACCTGGGAAAAAACCTAATCAAATTCCTAATTGGATCCCATCACTACAGTGGTTGGGCGGTTGGCTAACCCATGGGACTGGATGGGGTTAGGCTGGACTGATAGATCCGTAAATCGGGACTCAATTTCTGTTTAGTTTGATAGATGAAGTAAATTGCGGACAAAAATTGTTCTATGGAAAAGAATCAATGGCTGTGCCTCTCAATGAGGAAAAAAGCGTTGGTCTCTATGATCCAAGTACAGTCTTTTTCCCTGATCTGACTATAGGACTCACGAGTTCGGTCAGATGAGCTCAGTTAGTTAAGGCTTTTGGCTACATTAGGAAAAAAAAATTGGTGGAATCGCCCGTGCTTTCTAAGCAAAGGAAGTTTTTGTGGGTTCGGTTTTGGAAAAACCGATGGATTAGTCTCTTGTCCAGATATCCGTGGTGGGCGAGGCCCCGAGTGTGGGACCCTACTCCGTGCAAGAAGTGCTACTTCCGCTGCTAGCATCCTTGAATTTGTTGCGCAGTGGGGACAGGGATCTTACAGTTGGTATCAGAGCCATTTGGCTAATGAGGATCAACCGAGAAGCCAAATATGTCAAAAATTTATCAGAAGCACTAAAAGGTTGTAATCATGTGATAAAATTTATACAATTTGATATTCAAACTGAAATTCATAAATTAGTAATTGGGTCTTCAGATGGAAGTACCGCAATTGTATGGAATCCTTAACTTGCTTGAGGCCTAGACATGATGGTATTTACCTTATAGTTCCAAGAATCATGACTACCCGTATATACCGAGGGTATAACTGCAGCTCTTTACTGGCAATATATACGAGTAAATCTAAGACTTGAAATTATAAGCATTAATGCTATCCAGATGATGAATTCGAATGTGGTTGATATGATTTTTAAATTCTGGTTGAGAATTGATGAGTTGATTTGGATTCTGATATGACGATCCCTGAAATTTGGTTGAAATGTAATAAGTTGAACGAAACCGCAATGAGGATGAATGGGACGAGTCCCTGTGATGATGTTCTTAAATGGAATGACGTTAATGACTTCAGCCAATCACTATGAGATTAGTGGATTGTGCTGGCAGATTGCTACTGTTAACTTTTGTCCAGTGGATCAAGTTAAGTGATGATAAATTAAAAATCTGAAAAATTGAAATCCCCATGGAGGACTGTTCCGATAGAAAAAAAATTAGTCTGATGGACCATTATTGTGTTAAAGATATGAATGAGATATTCTGAATGAATTGTTAACTGATAATGCATTTTATATGAGTATCTTTATCCCTTGATTCTGTGGGGAGCTAACCTATTTAGAGAACTCCGGAATCAATTGAATCAAAAATCGGATTGAATCATAAATAAAGAGACTTAACAAGAATTTTCGTATTGATAGGAACATGGATCGAGGTCGTCGTGGTAGAAATGTTAACCCCCAACTCGATGAAGAAGAGCTCAACCTGGATGTTCGTAAAACTCTTCATAGTTCACAACCTGGACCTTTCAAGGGTGAAGGGGAAAACTTGGACGAGGTTGTGGAGAAGTGGTTCAAATCAATGGAAGAATACTTCGATGTCACCGAGTACAATGAGAAAAGTAAAGCAAGGCGGTGGAGATAGCTAGAGTGGCATGGAGAAACCACTGCGAGACAAACCATCTCGACCGAAATACCCAAACCTGGACTGATCTCAAAATTTACCTAAGGACGAGGTTCTGTCCTCCCGGCTTTTTAGAAACAAAGATGAACAAATTCTTAGAGTTAACCCAGGGGAGTAGAACTATTGAAGCATATCAACAAGCATTCGCCCTCCTTCTCAGATACTCGCCTTCGCTCGATGAAGAACAGCTGATGGCCAAGTTCATTCAGGGACTGAACGAACCTTTGAACATCCTGGTGAAGAATGCCAAGTCAGTTTCCATGGCCGAAGCAGTTCGGATGGCAAAGGATTTCGCCAAAGCCTTTGATGTCAAAGTCCCGCCAAAGCCAGCACCATCACCTTTCAAAAGGTTTTTATTCCCAGAAGGTGAATCCAACCTTCCTCCGCCTAAGAGATATCAGGGTCACAAACCCAGGATATGGGAAGTTCCAGAATGGAAGAAATGTCCTTTTCCCAAAACTCAATCCCCTGGATTTCAACTTCAGAAGTTCCACCCTTGAACAAGAGAGTGAAATGCTATAACTGTCAAGGATTTAGACATCGCGGTATGGATTGTCCAACTCCTTTTGGATCAAGGTTTTCAGGGCAGGAAAATCAAGGATCAAGGTTTTAGACTCCAGCCTCTTCCGTCCAGAGTAATCAGGGTTCTATCTGCCAAAATTAGGAAAATCCCAGAGGTAGACCCTCTATCCAACCTGCAGTTTCAATCCAAAGTAATGCAAGACCTCCACCTTAGAATAGGGGAGGTCAAAGAGAGTTGTTCCCAAATCAGCCATCCACTTCCAAGGCAGTAACACTGGAAGTGATTGAAGAAGAAGAAGATGATGAAAGAGATCATACTCCACCTATGAGATGAGGACATCTCGCGTTTTTTAAGTGGGGTAGAATGTAAGATTCCTCCCAGCCTCTCAAGATGTCCAGTATCTTCCCCTGTAGTCAGATCCCTCTTCAGAAATATAAAAGATTTTGTTTCTATCTGTTTTGGCCTAGAGAGAGAAAATGTTCTAGAGAGAGGTTATTCAGATTTTGGATATTTTTGGATGGAAAAATATCTCTTTGTATTTAAATAAGTTCCCCCAAAATAGAAGTTCAAAAAGATTTTCAGAAGGTGCATTCGAAATAAATTATCTGTTCAAAAGGCCTTATCCTGGGGGTCCATATTTTCTGAAAATTTTAAATTAAGGTTTTGAGGGGCCAATCAGATTCATCCAAATGTGCGGAGGAGATAAATGGAAGAAATAAAGAAAATCCCCCCAAAAATGAGTAGATACTCACATAAGATGAAGAGTTGACTAAGGACAAGGTTATTAGTTAAAAAAGAGAGATATTTAGAAGAAATGATGCATTTTTGACACCTCAGTATGGGGAAATTTCCCTCATGAAGGAGGCACCTATTTCACTTGTGTGGGAGAGTTTTAAACTCCCAAATAATGAGATATTTTTATCTCTTCTCTCTCCTGTTTTAACTAGATCCAAAAAGTGAGCTAAACTGACCTAAAAATGGTCAAAAATTGACCAAACTGATCTGAAAAATTCTAGAATCAGTTTGCTTGGTTAGAGGCTCACTTTTTCCTATAAATAGAAGCCTCCCCTTTGTTGAATCTTAATAGTGTTTTTTGCACTGTTACCCTGCTTCTCCCAAGAGCTAAAAACTGTGAATTTACTCATAATACATTAGTTTTTGACCTTGTTTCAAACAAGAGTAGATCCCTCAAACCATCAAGCCAAAGGAAAGCTCTCAAATTCTCCTTGTAAGTTAGAGATTCTTCTCTTTTCTATTTCATTTTATGGTTTTTTATGATTTTTGTCTTCTCTAAAATAATTATGATGTTATGCCTCATTGAAAAAAGGCATTCCCCTCTCTTCTTTAGCAAATCCAACCATTCTTTATCCTAGATGAATGATTAATTGATAAAATCAAGTTTTTCATAATGTTTCTCTTCTTTGATAAGTAGAAAATGTTTACATTAGAGTGATTTAAATACTCTTGGTGAACTTCTAATTAATTTTAGAGAATTAAAAATTAAAAAATGGATAGCCATACAAAGGAGGTTATGGTAAAATTTTCTAAAGTTGTGAAAAATAAGTTTTACTTTTTTTATTCAAAAAGAGTAATTCCCATCGTATATGTATTCTTAAAGTGTTAATTTTCATCCTAGGTATAAGAAAATGCATACTAAAAATATTTTATTAAAAAAGTGTTACTTTCTTTAGAATTAAATTCTATGCATGGAAGGAAGTATATTAAAATTGTTATTTTAATTATAAAAGTGTTTTTTTTTCATCATAAATGATTTGTATGCATAAAAGATATTTTTATATTAAAAGTGTGATTTTCATCATAAATGGATTTTATGCATAAATTAGATGCATGAGAAATTCTTTTATTCTAAAAGTGTAATTCCTACTAAATTGGATTTATGCATGGAAAGATGCATAAAGAATTTAATTTAATCCAAAAAGTGTTACTCTCATCAATTTTGATTCTATGCATAGAAAGATGCATAAAGAATTTTATTTTTAATTCAAAAGAGTTATTTTCATCAATTTTGATTTTATGCATAAAAAGATGCATAAAGAATCTTATGTTTATTCCAAAAGAGTTATTCTTATCAATTTTGATTTTATGCATAGAAAGATGCATAAAGAATTTTATTTTTAATTCAAAAGAGTTATTTTCATCAATTTTGATTTTATGCATAAATAGATGCATAAAGAATTTTACTTTTAATCCAAAAGAGTTATTCTTATCAATTTTGATTTTATGCATAGAAAGATGCATAAAAGAATTATTTTATTTCGAAAGTATTATTTTCATTGAAATTGAAATTATGCATAGATAGATGCATAAAAGATTTATTTTTATTTTGAAAGTGTTATTCTCATTAAAATGGAATTTATGCATAGTAAAATGCATAAAAGGTTTATTTTTAATTCGAAAGTGTTATTTTCCTTAAAATTGAATTTATGCCTAAATAGATGCATAAAAGGATTTTTATAAAAGTGTTATTCCTACTAAAGTTGTCTTTATGCCTAATTAGGTGCGTAAAGAATCTTTATATCAAAAAATTAAAATTCTCTTACATTCTATAAATAGATGTGATGAGATGTGATAGGAATCAGATAGACGTAAATGGATGGATGGATGGATGGAAGCGATATGAATCAGATAAATGAAAATGGATGAATGGATGTGATGTCCTGTGAATTAGGATGTGAATGAATGGTATAGGATGTGAAGGAATGTGATGACATGTGAATCGTGATATGAATGAATGATAAGGGATGTGAATGAATGACGGCATGTGAATGCGGATGTGGAAGCGGATGTATGAATATAGATGTGGATGTGTGGATGTATGAATGTAGATGTGGATGTGTGGATGTATGAATGTGGATGTATGGATGTGGATATGGATGTGTATGTATGAATGCGGATGTGGAAGTGGATGTATGAATGCGGATATGAAAATGGATGTGGGGATGTATGAATGTAGATGTGGATGTGGATGTATGAATGTGGATGTGGATGTATGGATGTGGATATGGAAGTATGAATGTATGGATGTGGATGTGTGGATGTGTGGATATATGAATGTGGATGTGGATGTATGAATGTAGATGTGGATGTGGATGTATGGATGTGGATGTGGATATGGATGTGTATGTATGAATGCGGATGTGGAAGTGGATATATGAATGTGGATATGGAAATGGATGTGTGGATGTATGAATGTAGATGTGGATGTGGATGTGGATGTATGAATGTGGATGTGGATATGGATGTGTATGTATGAATGTGGATGTGGATGTGTATGTATGAATGTGGATGTGGATGTGGATGTATGAATGTGGATGTAGATATGAATGTGGATGTGGATATGGATGTGTATGTATGAATGTGGATGTGGATGTGGATGTAGATATGAATGTGGATGTGGATATGGATGTGTATGTATGAATGAGGATGTGAAAGTGGATGTATGAATGTGGATGTGGAAATGGATGTGTGGATGTATGAATGTAGATGTGGATGTGGATGTATGAATTTGAATGTGGATGCGGATGTATGAATGAGAATGGGGATGTGGATGTATAAATGTGGATGTGGATGTGAAGGTGGATGTGGATGTGGATATGGATGTGGATGTGAAGGTGGATGTGGATATGGATGTGGATGTGAAAATGGATGTATGGATGTGGATGTGGATGTGAAAATGGATGTATGGATGTGGATGTGGATGTGGATGTGGATGTGGATGTGGAAGTACGAATGCGGATGTGTATGTGGAATAATGAATGCGAATGTGTATGTGAAATGATGTGATGTCGATATGAGTGAATGGATGAGATGTGATGACATGTGAATTGGGATGTGAATAAATGATATGTGATGTGAATGAATCTGATGTGATGAGATGGAAAATGATGTGATTGGATGAGAATGAGTACACATATGAATGGAATGTGGAATAAGTAATGTGGATTGATGAGGGATAATGTGGAAAGACGAGAGTTCATTATAGAAACTGTTTTTGTGACCTGTTTGTAAATGACTGTTTATGTCAAGAATACTGGGGAAGCATTTTAACCGTCTTGTGATTAAGGTCGTGGAGACCTAACTGATAAAGTTGCAACTGGTGGTGACAGAGAGTCAATGGAGGACGTCTCGTGTAGCAAAGTCGGCCGAGGTTTTGACCAGCCTCGATTTAATTAAAATGGTGAGCTTCTGGTATAGTGGATGAGGGACCAAGGAAGCGGCCTATGAGTGAAGCGCTAGGTGACCTGCGAAGGATCCTAGAGGGTGCTGACCATACGGTGCTCGGGCTCTGGGTCGCCGAAGATACCCACAAGTATGTCGAGGAAGATATTGGAACAAGGAGTAAGAGTTGTTTTTTGAATTTGGGTGTGGATCTGGTTGATTGACCTTGCTGGTCCTCCAACGGATGAGTCCATGACTCTTTTATATGGATCTGTTGGTGGTTGATCTTACTGATCTTCCACGGAGATTCTATTTTGTTATGAGAATATATTGCCGATTACTATGAGCTAGGAACTATCGAAAAGGCCCCTGAGTGAACAGGTGGTGAGCGTTCTGGTTACCAATGATGCCATAAGTATACCGATAAAGGAATGATTGAAAATAAGGATTCAACCAGAGATTTTGAGGATTGTGATCAGTGACACAATGGTTTCATTAAAGGATTGTTTTAAAGCTAGCTGATGCTGAGAAAAAAGGAAATTTCATATTGGGTGTGTAAGTGGTGTGACTAGTTTTATGTTTGCATGAACATCCGGCTAGGGGGCCACCTGGGAACTCTTTTCCCTGGTACCCGGGACAAAACCTAACCAAATCCCTAATTGGATCCCATCACTACAGTGGTTGGGCGGTTGGCTAACCCATGGGACTGGATGGGGTTAGGCTGGACTGATGGATCCGTAAATCGGGACTCAATTTCTGTTTAGTTCGATAGATGAAGTAAATTCCGGCCAAAAATTGTTCGGTGGAAAAGAATCAACGACTGTGCCTCTCAATGAGAAAAAAAGCATTAGTCTCTATGATCCAAGTAGTCTTTTTCCCTGATCTGACTATGGGACTTACAAGTTTGGTCAGATGAGCTCAATTAGTTAAGGCTTTTGACTACGTTAGAGAAAAGTTATCCTGGTGGAATCGCCCATGCTTTCCAGGCAAAGGAAGTTTTTCTGGGTTTGGTTTTGGAAAAACCGATGGATTAGTCTCTTGTCCGGATATCCGTGGGCGAGGCCCCAAGTGTGGGACCCTGCTCCGCGCAAGAAGTGCTACTTCCACTGCTAATAGCCAAGGAACCGCTGGCTGTAGCCATGCTCAATTGACTAGTGAAGGAGCGAAGTCCCCTCCCAAAGTCTAGTTAGGTACTTGGTGCTCGAGGTGTTGGGATCACGGATGTGGAGCCAAAGAATATGGCTTAAATGAGTTTTGGTGTGCCATTTACAGAACATCCACAAAAGCACAGAGGCATGCAGATACAATGGGAGGAGAGCACCTCAACAACCTACAATCCAAGCCCCAGTGGTGGCGGCAATTCAACCTGCCCCACTGATGGCTCTACAGGATCCATACCAAAGGCCACCATTCTACTCACGGATGACATTTCCTCCCTAGGATGTGCCCAGAGCTCAATGACCTGCTTTCACATGCTTCTATTACCATCAAAAATCTGACTATAAGATCTGGAGGAAGCATAGGACTAAGGTGGAAGGAGCCCAACGCTTTAGTATCAGGCCCGTCGGTGGTGAATGCCATGGAAATCTAAGCTCTGGATGAGCAAGAAGAAATTATGCGGAACCAGAGATGTGGCGGAATCATCAGCCATGGCAGTGACCAGATCCATGCAACTCGAGACTCTGGAGGTGGGGAAAAACCACCCTTGGATAAGAGGGGGAAGCAAAAATTTGTCACCTAGCAGGAGCAAAACAAGGTGCGGATGGAGGTGTCCAATTGGGTGGAAAAGAAGCAAACCCGAGAGGCATTGTGGACGAAGGAGCTAGAAAGGCCCAAGCTAATTTGTCGGCAAGATGCCTGAGTCAGCATACAGCCGATGAAACTAGTCCAAAAAAACTCCAGAGTAGGAAGGCAAAGTGCCCTCACCAAGGCCAAAGGGGAACACGAAGAAAGGTACAGAGACACCAAGGCCAGAGGAAAATGCTGTTAAATGAAAACTTCAGCTTTGAGGCACTAATGTAAGCCTAAAAGAATCTATACAAGTGTTAAAAGCAAATACACAAATTAGCATCCACTCTAATAATTAGGAAGCTAAAGCTAGATCTAAATCTAATCTAGCATGCTCTAATGCCATCGCTGAGGCTAACCAATATCAAATAGCTTGAAACAATCTATGGAGAAGGAGATTATATAATAACTTAAAAAAGTTAAGATTAATAATAAGAGTATGCACAATTTCTAAGGTAAAGTGATCTATATTATGGGAGGGGATACCCCTTTTATTTACAAATGTTTAGTCTAAAATAGCATAGAAGCAATATATCAAAGGCCTCCTAGTATTTTTATGGGATCTTGGCTATCACCTTGGCCCTCAATTATGGGCCCAATTATGCTACAAAACGCTTCATCTTGGCCATCAACTATGGGCCCAATTATGCTACAAAATAGTTCACGTTCAAATGCTCGTCTTGCTTAAAGCACATCATGATCCCCTTATTATTGGAGGTGCAAATCTCACATAAGTAGTGGGGATTGCAAGGTGGGAAAAGGGATGCTAAGTAATCCCACATGCAAAGGTAGTGTGGAAGATGAAAGGGTATATATAGTCCAAAGAGACCCTTCCTATCTTTAACTCCCCTAAGCTTATGTTTTGTGGAAGACTGGAGGGTTGGTTAGGCAGAGTGAGGACCTGCTTAGCAAGCATTGGCCAAGTCCCAAGTAGAACATGAAAGGGCCAACCACAAATTGATAAGCATACAATAGTGAGGAGGAGAGTAAGATTCTCCAACTTTGTTGATTTGTGGCTAGGAAACTTAGCAAGCCAATAGGTCTTCCTCCCTACTTAGGTGGATGGAGGAGACTTTGAGGCCCACATCCTATCATTTGCATGAACTTCAAGGAGGTGGGTCATGTAAGAGTCTATTGTCCAAAATTGAGGAATACACCATTGTAAGAGTGTAGACCAATGGTAGTAGCAATAGTAGATTATGATGAGAAAGAGGAGGTAAAGGTTCAAGATGCTCTTATGGAAAAGTGGACCAAAAAGGGTAAAGAGAAGGTGGAACTTCTTGTAACCAAGTAATGGATGAAGTGTTGCCATATATATAGGCAGTGATGTGTGTGAACACACTTAGGACTGTCGAGGCACTTTTTCCCTCCTTAGGAGGTTTTTTCCCCCAGCTTGTATATACACCCATCATTCTAGGGCTAACTTATCTTTGTACATTGACACAATCTAATACACTATGTGTTGTGTGCATTCTTGCTTCTTCTTCTCCAAGCTTTGTGTGCTTTCTTGCAACCCTAATTCCAACAATTGGTATCAGAGCAGGCATCGGCTCCTAGGGCTACGCCGCTAGCACCCTCTGACTCACGTTCTCCGATTGAGGTGACCTTTCACGAGCGCTTACAGGTCCCTATACTCTGCATCTGAGGTCGTTTCGGGCTCTGTTTTTGCATTACAAGTTCTGCACAGGTGTTTTCGTCATTATGTGTAAAAATTTCAACAGTGCAGTTTTCTGTAAAACAGGCATACGTATTCTATTGTGGACCGTGCTACATAGCACGAGTTGTTTTCTGTTCAGTCTTTTCATTACAGGTAGCTTTTGCATCAGTTTCAGTCAGTGGCCATGGCTGATAATAGTAATGATGTATTTCGTATGTTGTCTGTTGTCTGTTGATGACAAATTGGATGGAGACAGCAACTACCCACTTTGGGCATACATGATGCAACATGTTTTGGTTGCAAAAGGAGTGTGGAACATTGTGCAGGGTATGGATGTACGTCCAAGTTCTGTGGATGTAGGATCTGTTGAGGATGTTGCAGGTTCTAGCAGCTCTACTGTTGCTGCTGTTTTACCCACTACTGAATAAGCTCGTTGGGATGGTAAAGATGCGCAGGCTCATGCCTTGATTGCACTTTCTGTCAAACGTAACATCACTCCACCTATTCGTTCAGCTAAAACAGCAAAACAGGCGTGGGATATTCTAGCTGGTTTGTATGCAGGTCGAACGAGGCAAAAATCTCTTACATGCATAAAGAGATAGAATCGAAGATTATGCAGGAAGATGATGACATGAATGTTTTTCTTGCTAAGATTAAAGATCTCAAGGAATAGTTGATTTCTACAGGTGAGATTATTCCTGATCATTCTCTTGTGCAGACTGTTCTTGATGCTTTACCTAAGTCATATTAGACTTTTGCTTCCACATGGAGACTTGTTACTAAGGACAGACCTGATGTAGTCAAGTATGATACTTTAGTCAACAAGCTCTTGCAAGAAGCGCAGTCCAGGCAAAATAGGGCTAGGCAGTGTGCAGTTGATCAGGCATTTGTTGCTGCCTAGCAGAGAAGAAGTGGTAAGGCAACCCCTTCCACTGTTTCTTCTCCTATTAGTAGGTCTGCAACTTCTTCTCCTTCCACAGGTAGCAACAATAGGTCTGAGAAGGCTCTTGATAAAGGTAAGAAAAAGATCAGGTGCAACTATTGTAAGGCAACTGATCATGCCATTAAGAATTGCCCTAAGCTAAAGGCTAAAGAGGCAAAGAAGAAAGAGTCAAATGCAGCCACAATAGCAGATGCTTCTACAAATGCAGATTCTGCAAATGTTGTGCAGGATACAGAATGGGCGTTTAGCGTGTATTGCCAGTATGACCCATTTGTACATGATGCATGTTTGGCAGTTTCTGTTGACTCTGATGTATGGTATTTTGACAGTGGTGCTACAAAGCACATTACCTCGCATCGTGATATATTCACTTGTCTTTCTTGAGGCTGTCTCTAATGGGAATACTGTCACATGTGCCAATAATGCTTCTTACCTAGTGAAGGGCGTTGGTAAAATTATGCTTACTGCTGCAAATGGCAACGCTTTCACACTTTCAGATGCTTTGTATGTGCCAGGGATAAAGAAGAATCTATTGTCTATCTCTGTGCTTGCTGGGACTTGGACTTGTAGTCAAATTTGTGGATGACAGATGTACTGTTCATGATTTGACTTCTAGTGATACGATTATTGCATTTGGCACCTTGTTTCGTGGGCTATATAGGTTCAATTCTTATGACAAGTGTGTGGAAGATTCAGCAAATGCAGTTTTTGATGAAAAGGCAGTTTCAGATGCAAAACTATGGCATGCTCGTTTTGGTCATCTGAACTTTGCTAGTTTGCTGCGTTTGCAGAAATTTGATATGGTTGCTTCATTGCCCCCTCTTGAGGCACCATTAAAACATGTTTGAGAAGGCTGTATTTTGGGCAAAATGCAGCGTTCTGCGTTTCCAAAGGATGGTTCTGTGCAAGCCACTCGCAAATTGCAACTTGTACATAGTGATGTATGTGGGCCTATGCAAACTCCGTCATTTGGTAAACACTTGTACTTCGTGACTTTCATTGATGATTACTCGAGGCATGCATGGGTATATCCACTGAAGGCAAAGTCCGAAGTGTTTTTGTGCTTCAAACAATTTTTGCTTATGGTTGAAAATGTATCCAATTGTACTGTGGGCACCCTCCGTTCTGATCGAGGGGTTCAAACAATTTTTGCTTATGGTTGAAAATGTATCCAATTGTACTGTGGGCACCCTCCGTTCTGATCGAGGGGGGGAGTACATGTCTAAAGAGTTTGATGCATTTCTGGCTAGTCGTGGGATAAAACACCAATGTACAGTGCCGTATACCCCTTAGCAAAATGGTGTTGCTGAGAGGAAAAACAGGTCACTTATGGCGATGGCACGATGTATGGTCAAGAGCCAAGCTTTGCCACATGCATTTTGGCTTGAGGCTATCATGTGTGCTGCATATGTACTCATGTGCGCTTTTGCCGCACAGGTCGTGATGTCCGTCATAGGTTAACAACTCAACAGGTGTCCCACTAAGGCCTTGCAGTCTGTTACTCCATACAAAGCTTGGCATGGCAGGAAGCCTTCTATTGGTCACTTGCGTGTCTTTGGTTGCTTAGCCTATGCTTTAGTGCCTATGCAACGCAGAAAATTGGATGATAAGGCTGTCAAATGCATTTTTTGTTGGTTACAGTGGTGAGAGCAAGGGTTACAGATTGTATCATCCGCAGTCAAAGCATATCTTGATTAGTCGAGATGTTGTTTTTGTGGAAGATGCTGTGCAGCCTTTGTTATCATGTACCAAAGAGATAGGTGTGAGCTCACGGGATGTATTTGATACGTTGTTGCCTCTGTTTACAGGTTGTGGGAATTCAAATGTAAGTCCTTAATGAGGCAAATATTCAGCCTATGCAGATTTCAAACGACATCATAGATCAGCCTATTTCTGATGCAGATTTACAGGATGTAATTTATGAGGATAGGGCTGAAAATGAGCAGGCTAAAGGTATGCCTAAATGGCTGGTGCAAACCTTGCGTGATAGTAAAATTGATGCACCTATTTCTAGTCGTACTCATTCAGGTTTTCAGCATGCCTCTTATGCATCAGATTGTTATGCTTTGGCTGTGTCTAGTATGTGTGAAGAGGAAGAACCTCTTTCATTTGATGAGGCACAAAAATCAGAAAATTGGTTGGCTGCAATGCAAAGTGAATATGATGCTATAATGAAGAATTGTACATGGTCTTTGTGTGATTTGCCTAAAAACTATTGGTAAAAAGGTCATTGGATGTAAGTGGGTTTTTAAGTTGAAACGAAAGCCAGATGGCAGTGTTGATCGCTATAAGGCTAGACTTGTTGCAAAGGGTTATGCTAAAGAAAAGGCCATTGATTTTGATGATACATTTGCTCCCACTTGTCGTATGACTACCATTCGTAGCATTTGTGCTTTGGTAGCTCATAATGGTTGGAATGTACATCAGTTGGACATAAAGACTGCGTTCTTGAATGGAGATTTGCATGAGGAGGTGTATGTATCGCAGCCTCGTGGTTTTGTTCAAAGAGGGCAGGAAAACAAAGTGTGCAGGTTGAAAAAGGCTTTGTATGGTTTAAAGCAAGCTCCACGAGCTTAGTATGAAAAGATACATGCATATTTGACTGCACATGGTTTTCAGAATAGTCCAATAGAATGCACTTTGTATGTTAAACGTGTGGATGATGTACATTTAATCATTGCTCTCTATGTCGATGACATGCTGCTCACAGGACCAAATGAGAGTCATATTGCTGATTTTAAGGCTGATTTGAATGCCTCTTTTGAGATGTCAGATTTGGGGCATTTGCATCATTATTTGGGGATACAATTCAGGCAATGTGATGGAGGTATTGCTTTGTGCCAGACAAAGTATATTGAGACATTGTTGCTGAGATTTGACCTTGAAGACTGCAAGCCTATTGCTACTGGAGACAGGTTTGAAGTTGAGTCTTCATGATGCTGGAGATCACTTTGATGTCACACTCTATCAGACAGCTGTTGGTTGCCTCATTTATGTATGCATTACGAGGCCAGGCATTCAGTTTGCAGTCTCACAGGTGAGCAAGTTTATGCATAGCCCAGGGTCTCAGCATTGGAAGGCAGTTAAACGCATCTTTCGTTACATGAGTGGCACCATACATCTTGGGTTGTTTTATCCCAAGGGGAGATTGTTGTTGCCGCCAGATTTACATGCTTTTTCGGACTCAGATTGGGCTAGTTGCTATGACACAAGAGTGTCCACAAGTGGTTTTTGTTTCATGCTCGGTAGCTCATGCATATCTTGGTTGAGCAAGAAGCAACCTACTGTGGCCACTTCTAGTTGTGAAGCTGAGTACAGGGCAGCTTTCACAGCTACGGTTGAGTGTGTGTGGCTCAAAAGGCTTATGGTGGGGCTGACTTGGGTGTTGGACAGGAGTCTGCCACCTCTATCTACACTGACAGTCAGAGCGCATTGGCAGTTGCGAGAAACCCAGTTTTCATGCTCGCACAAAGCACATTAAGGTGCATTATCACTATGTCAGGGAGAGACTCTCAGCATGAGAGATCAGCTTGGCATATGTGCCAACACAGGACAACCTCGCCGATCTTTTCACAAAGGCGCTTCCTCGTGAGAAGTTTGAAGCTTTCGGCAAAGCTTTGGGCTTGCTCCCCTTTGTGGACTGATCTACTTCGGGCATGGCACTTCCCTATACATGAGTGCCATCTCTCGTTCACACCATCACTCCCAGGGGGGATTTGTTGCCATATATATAGGCAGTGATGTGTGTGAACACACTTAGGACCATCGGGGCACTTTTTTCCTCCTTAGGAGGTTTTTTCCCCCGGCTTGTATAAACACCCATCATTCTAGGGCTAACTTATCTTTGTACATTGACACAATCTAATACACTGTGTGTTGTGTGCATTCTTGCTTCTTCTTCTCCAAGCTTTGTGTGCTTTCTTGCAACCCTAATTCCAACATGAAGATGAGGGGCCCAAGCATAAGAAGGTGAATAAAGATAAGAGGAAGATAGTGTGAGAGGATTTTGCCATGGGATAGTGGCTTTTCTCTTATGATCTCTTTGGTGGTCTTAAGTACCAAAAATTAAACTTTATCTTTGGATAAGCTATGGTATTTTCTCCAAATCTCTCCAAAAGTATTGGATAAGGGCCGTTAGCACCTATACAAGAAGGAGGAAAAAGAAGGCAAAAGGAAAGGTAGGCTTGCAATGCAACTGATATAGAATTGTGTGAAGAGGCTCTAGTGGGTGGATGTGTTGATTACTCATGTTGATTATTCAGAGGTTAGCTCTTAATGCATATATGGATGGTGGTGGATTGTGAATGTAGTGGAGATGGGTAAAAATGCGTGGACTTGGAGCATAAGATAATGCCAACCTCATATCTCATTAAGCTCTCCAATAACACTAGTCTAGTCAAAATGGTGAGAAGAATTAAGGATTTGGAGATAAATGTGTGTGACATAACTATGTTGTCTACATTTTTTAATCAAGTCAGATTAGAAGTGAGACCCAATCACCTTCGGTCGGACTTGGCTCAAGAAGGTGGGAGCGATTCAAATCTAGAAAATGAGTCTTAAAAGTATAGGGCAAGAAGGTCGATTATGACATGCAAAGTGGGAACTGCAAGTATCATCAAGAGGACAACAATGGGGAAGAAAAGACCTCTCACGAGTACACTGACAATGAAAAGAGATTAGGGAGGCACAATTTTTAGGGGGAGAAGCTAAGACGTTAGCTTTTTAAGTCTAGGGAGCCTACAAAACCAGAAGATAACTAAAGATGAGTCAATGGGGTGATGCTTAGTGCCACCTTGTCTCATAAAGAGAGGGATCGATTCCTAAATGTGCTTGAGAGAGTTCAACTTTTTGCTTCTTAGCACACAAAAGTAAGGCGAGTTTCTATTGTGAACAAGTTAATTTCCAAGTGGAGAGATTGTGTTGATGATGACAACACTTGGGAGAATGTTGCTTCACTTCGGCGTTAATATGAAGTGGCAGGATTGCAAGTTAGAAAAGGAGATGAATGGGTCAATGCGAATCCTATATCAAATTCAGTTGTTGTCTTTTTGGGAGACCAAATTGAGGTACGTGTTTGATACATGCCATGCATGAAGCATTAAAGGCCACCTAAATAAGATTTTGTAGACATATTGTATGTGGGTGGATGGTAGTGTGTAGACATATTGTATGTGGGTGGATGGTAGTGTGTAGCCGCCATTCTATTACATGTACTACAACCACTTTGACACAACCAGACATTTGTGATGTAATGATGTTCTTGAATTTATCTTCTTTCATAGATATTAACAGATGGACACTATAAGTGTGTCGAACATCGAGGTCTCTCAAGCCCAAAGAAGCTAAGAACATCCATGGCTTGTTTCTACGGTCTTGAGATTTTGTCTCCTAGTCTTTCTCTCATTAGGAGGGGAATAATGATATGTACAATGTCTGGACGTAACGAGGGCTTGACAATTTACTTAGTGTGTGAACGTGATTATGTACTTTTACCTTGGAGAGGGGCCTCCTAAGGGCTGGAGCTACCACTGCGTACCAATGAGAGTCGTGAGGAATGGGGGTACATGATATGGGACACACACGCTTGGAGGGTGTAGACTAGGGCGAGATTGTATTGGTCTCTAGCTTGGGGGTCGCTATTCATTATCATGGTTAGAGCATGTGGTTAGGTGGAACGAGTGCTAAGTGAATCCACCTATGTTCTCAGGATATTAATGATTGTTTATGTGTTGATGACCACAAATTAGAGATACTTGGATATGCTTCATGGGTATCTTTATGCGTGTATGGATCTGGGGCGAGCACACGGACACACCGGTAAGTGGACTTCTTAAGTGGGGTGTTTCCCTTGGAGCCTTTGAAGGCCCGTGAAAGGGAAGTCCGTCCTTCATGGGGACAAGGGTTCTTCCGTTCAAGAGATGCGTCGAGTGAGTGGATGCCAATACACATACTAGTGTACTAGAAGATAAAGAGGAAAATGAAGACGTTACAATGTTTTGTTGGAGAACTTAGAAGCCCTTGGCTCGATGGCCAGTACTCTGACCTATCTCCCTTCGTGCCATTCCTACAATTTTCTGCCGGGGGCAATCCCTCCTCTTCAGCTTGGTTTGAGGCAGCGCCCGCCTGCATTTCGCCTTCACACTAGCACCGTGTCTGCGCAGATCTCCAAGCTATCCGAAGCATCCAGCGAGGAAAGCTCATCCAGCAGCACCTCTTCTCTGCAGCACAGAGCTCGCTTCAAAGCCCAGGCCAGAGAGAGGCTCCTGATTGAAGAGGCCCAGCGTCCTCTCGGTACTGCAACACTCTTACTTTGGGTGAGGGTCACCCTCCCTGTTTTTTAAAGGCCTCTGATAGGTAATTTTGGGTGGCAATCTAGGTTTTAGGGTTTTCAGGTGTTGATTCCTTCATGCAGCGCAGGGTTTTGATATCATCAGGAGTTTTAGGGTTTTGATTTGCACAGAGTCAGCAGATTTTGGGTTTTGATTCCTTTAACAGTGTCATTTTTAATCTGGGTTCTAGATTTAGGGTTAATTCTGGGGTTAGGGCTAGGCCTAATGCTGACCATCTCATCTGTAGTAGAGTTAGTATTAGATGAGCTACATATGACTGCCATCTCTAATAACGAGGCAGTCTGTAATGTAGCACTGCGAATTTTGTCTGAAGGACTTTGCTCTCACAGGCAACTCATGAAATTTGATGGGCATGTATAGCTGTCATTTTTGTTTCTTATCGCTGTTGATTGCTATGCCTTTTTTTTGTCTTCGTATTTTGCAGCTGAGTACATGAGATTGCCTGCGAGCCAGTATTCGGTGTTGGATGCAGAACGAATAGAACGCATAGACGAGAATACTTTCTGTTGCTATGTGTATCGCCTGAAGTTTTTTGATTTCGAGGTCTGCCCGGTCCTACTTGTCAGGGTTGATGAGCAGCCTGATGGCTGTTGCATCCGACTTCTTTCATGCACGGTAATGCCAACTAAAGAAGGGCATCATTCATCATATACATTTCTGAACATAGAGGTCTTAAAATGGTTGACCATTCCATCCAGATTTCACATAGGATTTTTTATTGGGGAAGATTTTTCTCATGGAGAAACATGAAAAGATTGATATATCCTCATTTGCTTATGAAATTATATGTTGCGTTGTCTTTGATCAGCTTGAAGGATCTCCTTTGGTGGTGGCACAAAACAAGAAATTTTCAGGTGATTTTTCTTTTGTACTTATGCATATCTTTTATGTGTGTGTGTGTGTGTGTGTGTGAGAGAGAGAGAGAGAGAGAGAGAGAGAGAGAGAGAGAGAGAGAGAGATTTGATGATGCCAAATTTGAGATATATGAGCGAATCATAATTCATGCAATGGAAACGGAAATGGCAATGGCCGGCCTTAGGGAAATGACAACGGCTCAAATCTAGGAAATAGGAGAGGCAAGAAAATGACAATTTTGGGGTGAATGTAAAATTGGTAGAAAAATATAAAATTAAGGGGGGGACTTGAGGACAATTTTTTTCTTTTGGGAAATGTAAAATGAGGGTGGAAATAATTGAAGGGGTAATTTTGGTTGGGGCTAGGAACAATAGATTTGGAGGATTGCTAAATTGGGGAGTAAATATGAAATTGAGGGGAAAATACCAAAGAAAATGGCCGTTGTGCAACATTTCTCGACCGTTTCCTAGCCTTTGGGCACCTTAATATTTTGGCCATTTTTGGGCTGTTTCCAATATGCCGCTTTTCCTCATTGTAAGGCCTTGCAATGGCCGTTATGCAACTATGGACGGAATACAATGAGGACTGGAAGAGGACTCAATCTGTGTATCAACAAAAATGGAATGATAAAAGGGTTTTATAAGTTTAGAATCTTGCTGGAGCCTAGTACACATGCATAACTTGGGGCTGAAGTTTATTGGGCCTTGGCATTGACTTTTTGAATTCTCCAATAAGGGCTTGCTCATCTCCAAGCACTACCCATTTCCTTGTCTTTTGTGCATAGTTGCATGAAGCATAAATGGAAATGATTGTTGTCTACCCAATGGAAACAACATGAAAGTAGGAAACAAAAATATGAGGAAACGACAAGTTTTTAGCTTCATTTAACTTCATATAGTATACGCAAAAGGTAAAATTGTAAAATTAGATAGAAATAAGGAAAGAAATATAGGATAAATGTTGGGTGAATCACAATTTGGAGGAGATATTGAGGAATTTTTGAGAAAATCAAAACTTAGAAGGAAGAATCTGCCCGCAAGGAGAGGAGGGGGGGGGGGAGGAGATGATCTGGAGAAGAATCAGGAAATGAGAAATGTAAATGGTGATTTGAGGGAAAGATTGTTTCTACTTTTTTGGCTAGGAAACAACCGTTTTATGATTCTATGCTTTTGTGCTGCCCGAACCTTCGTGAGTTGTGCTCTCCTTTGTTTATGGTGTGTAGATATGAGCTCCTCCAAAATCCAAAGGGTGCTGATCTTTCAAATTTTGCATTGTCTTGGTACTACAACGCATTGCTATATGGTGTAGAAAGTGATAACTTGTGGGCCGTGGCGCGTCGATGGTCTTGTGGAGGTTGCTTTCCACTTGTGTTAGCTTAGATGGGGTTGCTTGGGGTTGTGTTGTCTCCATGTCTTCATGGTTTCTTTTACATGCCCAGAAGCTTTTTGGAACTTTTTGTTAGTTTGCAGTCATAACACTTCTTTACTTTTACGCAAGAAAAGGAGGGAGGGTTAGAGATACTCCACCATGCACCAGATTGGGTCTCAATAACTGACTGAAGGGCCACCACTACGGATTGGGCATGTGTTTTATTGTTGCAAATGATGAATACAACGAGTGGGCTGATTTTTGCATTTGATTTGACGTGTGTTTCTCCCTTTAAGAAGATGTCGATAAGAACTATGCCCAAGCTATTGTTAAGTAAGTGTGGGCTGACCAGCCAATTGGCAACTTGCCCTACATGGCATAGTTGCAAGGGAACGCCGTTTAGAATGCATCCCCCCAAGGCTGAGATGCCTAAACCGGGTGGAACGCGCATGGGGAAATGAATCGCTGGGGAACGTGTGGGGGAACGTGGGGGAACGTGGGGAATGGGTATATGGAACGCGTGGTTGCCGTTCCTCCCTTGGGGAACATTTTTGACGTTTGGCTAGGAAAAAGAAAAAAGAAAAAGCATACCTGTTGTCGCCGACCGCCCGTGGATAGCATTGAAAGGCGTACTGTGTTGTCGCCCGTCTCTGTACTTCCTAGCTCCGTGCGGCATGCGTGCTTGAGAGCTCTGAGTCACGAGTCGGCTCCTCTCTGGAGTCTCTCCAGATTTTGACTCCTACTTTCCAAGGCAAGGCAGCAAGGCTACTCTCTTTTCCCTCTCTCTCTCTCTCTCTCACTCTCTCAGTTTGAAACGAACAAACAAACAAGCAAGGGGGTGCAGGCCTGACTCACCTCCCAACCATGATAGCCGTGGGCGAACCCACAGTCTTGGCTGTCCCCACCGAGCCACGAGCTGAGCTAACTAGGTTGACATACCGACCAATCTCCTCCTCGTGACGTCCCATACCGCCACGAAGCTGCCCTCGCGGGCCTTGAGATTAAGAGAGGTGCAACACGATGGAAATGTAATCAATGTAACAAAGAGAAGTCAGGAGGAGCCAACTGTGTGAGAGCACATCTATGCCATGTTAACAATGAAAAAGCGCAAGTGAACAAATGTCCAGGGACCACACATGGGTAGAGAGATTTTGGCAAAGTACCCAAGTGAAGAGGAGAAAGCATGTGCTCGAAAGAAACCAGTAATTGATGCATCTTACCTCACTAGACATGGGGACGATGTAAGCATGGGAGATGGACTCGAGAATGGGGGACTTGGGAGCTTTGCATTTTCTTAGGATTCGCAGCTTATGGGTGCAAGCTCTGGCAAGCAGCAATCCTTGGGAGCAGCTTGCGATCCCTGCAAGAAAGAGAGGGTAGATGCAGCTGTTGCAAGGTTCTTTTATCATGATCATGTAGCATTTAATGTTGCCAGGTCCGCGTATTTTATTGAAATGGTCCAGGAGATTGCACGGTATGGCGCATCATACAAGCCTCCTTCCTATGAGACACTAAGCACCACCTTGTTGCCAAATGAGAAAGCTGCAATTGAATGTGCTTTAGAAGCTGTGCATGAAAGTTGGGCAAAGAATAGTGTCACTTATTGCAGATGGCTGGAGTGACACTCGAAAAAGGTCCAGTCATGGCATGGTTGCTTAATCTTGAGGAAGAAAGCAATTCATTTCCTCACATGATGCTTATGGGACAAGAAAAACTGCAGATCAGCTTGTGGAAGAGTGGGCCCAAGGTATTGAGAAAGTTGGCCCACAGAATGTTATTATGCTCTTAGCTGATGGTGAGGCAACGAATAGAGCAGCCAAGAGAGGTATTTGTAATGAGATCGGTCCAGACTTAAAGAGTGCACAGAGTGGAAGCAAGATAAGCACTAGAGTGTGTTGATTTGAGATGTGCAAGAGAGAGAGAGAGAGAGAGAGAGAGAGAGAGAGAGAGAGAGAGAGAGATGAAGCAACAAAGCTGAATATACTACTTCTAAAAGAACTCATTAATCCGTTGGTACCAAGCTTGCGGAGCCTGCTTCAGACCATACAAAGCTTTCTTCAGCTGGTACACTTGGTCCTGTTTGCCTAGAACTTCAAATCTCGGTGACTTATCAACATATACTTCTTGTGTAAGCTCTCCATTCAAGAAAGCCGACTTGACGTTCATCTGGAATACGGGCCATCTATGATGTCCTGCAAGAGCAAGAACGGTTCGAATGGTAGTCATCTAGGCCATCGGTACTTTGTTTTGAAGATCCACCACACACCAATCACCTTAAGCTGCTGTGGCCTAGGCACCAAAATCCAAGTGCCATTCCGTTCAATAGCATCCAGCTCTGCCTGCATAGCATGATGCCAATGCTCTTGTGAAAGAGCCTCGTCCACGGAAGTGGGATGAGAAGGACCATGATTAATAGAGGACATAAGAGCATAGTTAACAAACATATTGCCCTCATGAATTTGTTTCCCTGTAACTTTGGAAGATCGCTTGAAAGAACCCGACGGAGGAGCAGAAGGAAGCTCTCGTAACGTAGAATCACGAACTGTTTGAAAATACCATCTAGGCGCCGGTCTGCTTGAACTCGTTGGAGGAGGAGCAGAGTCATCATCATCATTTGACTGAGAATCCACAGCTGGATGTGTAACAAAAGCAGGGGGAGGAGGAGGCGGCGAAGGAAGAAGAAGCTCACCACGCCCCTCAGAAGATGCTGGAGTCTAGTTGAACACCACATCACGGCTCACAACTACTTGGTGGCTTGCGGATCATATAGATGATATGCCTTGGACACAGAACTATATTTGAGAAGAGTCATGCGCTGAGACTTCGAGCCCAACTTGGAGCGATGCTCCTTAGGCACGTGTACATGTGCTGAATAACCAAATACCCGCAAATGAACAACAAAGGGCTTCTCACCATGGAAAGCCTCATATGGAGTTTTATTTGGAAGAGCAGTAGGAGACTTGTTTTGAATATAGACAGTAGTAGAAGTCACCTCAGCCCAGAAACATCTCGGAGATCTTTCATCTTCGAGATGAAAGCAGATAAAGATGGAAAGGCAGAAATTTACAAATTCCATAAGCTACTTTTCCAAAGCCAAAATCCGAACCGGAGACTTAATCTCGTAAAGATCTGCAATGCCTTTCAAACTTCATGTGCAGCATCTACTGCACACACATGAGAGAGAATAGAATCTTGACAATTCAACATCAGAAAGGAGAAAAAACACGATGATCATTTGCTTGCCAAACATCAATTTGTGCCTGAGTCACACCAACAGTAGAAAAGGTGGGAGGGGTGGCATTGGTAGCTGTAACAAGCCAGTCCCAGAGATCCACTCCACGCAAGGCAGATTTCACCTTCACCTTCCATAAAGTAAAGTTGGAGCCATCCAACTTTGCAGACTCAGAGAACATATTAAGAGTAGTCAGGGCAGCCATGACTAAAACTTGGGCTCAATCTCAGAAGGAAAAAAACACACAGCTCAGAAGAAAGAAGTGTCCTCCATAGGTACTGGATGCCATCGAGCCTCAAATCAGCAAACTGATTGCTGCAAATAACCTGTAGATGAAGAAACGCAGCACAAACAGTACTGCTGCCCTGAAACAGAGCAGGCCGACAGATGTACAGGAGTCCTAGGGGTCAAATCTGATGAAGAGTGACCACAAATCTGCAATGGTGAAGCGCATGGAAGAGAGCAGACCGACCAGCATCAGAACTGAGAAAAAAAACGAAGAAGAGAAGGTGCTGAAAACTGGGCAGAGACGGGGGCAGCATAGTGAACTCTGAACCTATAGCGATGATACCATGAAAGAGTGCACAGAGTGAAAGCAAGATAAGCACTAGAGTGTGCTGATCTGAGATGTGTAAGAGAGAGAGATGTGAAACAACAAAGCTGAATATACTGCAACGAAAGCAATCCCGAGCAAGAGACATAAAAGGTCTCATAAGTGAGGGATACAAAAGATGAGAAAACTACTGAAAAGTGAAGAGGCTAGCCCACCTATATATAGGTCACGAGGGCTGGCTGACTGGAACAAAAGAACTGGCCGACCGGACAAATAGGAGCTGGTCGACTGGAAGAGCATCACCTGACCTGGGAAAAATACCAGGAAAATGGGGAAAAATAGGGGTGGCCAGCCCACATCCAAGGGCCATAAAAGGGATCAATTGTGGACACAATACATGGGCAGAATATGGGGATGAATATGCTAACACAGACAGACAGACAAATCCAACAGAATACTTTTCTTTTGCACAAGAGAAATATAAAACTGTAGCGGAAGCAAAACATGACAATAAATAGAACGCCACATTGAGTTGGAACGGTTGCCCCCCCATAGGTAACTCCTTTATTACTTCAAAGAAGCTTTTACAAGATTTCCAAGGTGTGGGTGCCTTCAGCACTAGATTTCCATGACTTTGCATGGAGATCTACATGAAGCTTTTCCAGCCAATACTCCATGTCCATGATCAGTCCAAAACAGTCTATGACTTCAGCTCATATACAATCCATAAAAACAGCCCAGTCGTTGCCAAAACAGTCCCGAACTCCGTGTCAAAACAGCTCCAAAAGAAAGCCACAAATCAGCCCTGGAATAGCTCCATTACAGCCCCACATATGCGGCCAGATGAGAGCGATGGAGAGAAAATTGCAAACGCTGCTGTACCTCAGTTCTGGGCGAGGGATAGGGAGCCTTATCTGCAGGCGACCTCTTGTATATGAGAGAGAGAGAGAGAGAGAGAGAGAGAGAGAGAGAGAGATGATAAAGAGCTGGTCAGCCGCCCTAGAAAAGCAAGTCGACCTGATATGTCTCTGTCCAAGAGAGAGAGAGAGAGAGCCAAAGGGAAAAGCAACCAGCCGGCTTGCTATGTGTCCTCCCCTCCGCCCCCCAGGTGAGAGATGCACTTCAGCCTTGCAGCCCTCTTTTTAGGAATCGACCTCCTAAAAGCAGCTCTTGTGAGGGCAAAAGGACGAAAGGACCAGATGTACGAGAGATCAGCGCAAAACAACACAGCATGAAATAGGTGAGTGAACTGTGAATCTATATATAATGGTGAGTGAACTGTGAATCTATATATACAATAGCCCTCTGATGTGAGGTGACTCTGAGTAGTAGACGAGTGCAGAAGCAGAGACGATGTCGGAGCTGAAGCACAGTCGATGACGAGGGCTCACGTCGATGTGAGGCAAAGCACTCCGAGAGGTGGTCGGTGTCGAAGGTTCGTGTTGGTGGATGCAGAGGCACTCCGAGGTGTAGTGGCAGCGGAAGATGAGGTGATGCAGGCTCTGGGGACAAGGGTGCTGCTGTCCCATGATCTGTAGATAAAACGCTGATATGCTCTACTGTAGCAGAGAGGGCTGCTGTCCCACGAACAGATATGTAACGCTGATGTACTGAATGTAGCAGAGAGGGCTGCTGTCCCACGAACAGATATGTAACGCTGATGTACTGAATGTAGCAGAGGGGGCTGCTGTCCCTCGGTGTGGCCTGTAGCAGAGAGTGGGCTGCTGTCCCAAGGTGTGGCCAGTAGTAAATGCTGAGGTGTTGTACTGTCAGGCGATGATGATAAAGCAATGTGGTGTGTGCGCCGGTAGCAGCAATAGCAACAGCAAATGGTTCCTGATATGGTCAAGAAGTGGTACACCATGATGAATGATGAGGATAACCTATATATAGTATGAGAGAGTGCTGGTCGGCCAGCAGCAAAGACAAAAATCCCAAATAAAACCAATAAAGCCCAGTAAATTCCCCTTTTAGAGTTGGACAAAAAGCTGTTTTCACACATCCCCTCTCAGGCCAAAAAGGAAACCATGAGAGAAGATGATGGATGATGCCAGGGTCCCACACTAACACATTGGCAGAAGGAATGTATCCCCCAAAATCTGATAAAGTCAGAGAGGGTGATCGTGATGGCAAAGGTCCACTGAGTAAGAAGTGCCATTCCTTGTGTTTAGAGTTTGGAGAATCAACTTTAGGTGAGAAGAATTGGTCCTCTGGGAGTGCGGGTAGGCGATCCATGTTGTGTGCTCTCGAGGTATTCAATCCCTTTGCTCACAATAGCTCTGATACCATGTGAGGGAAAAAGGATGAAAGGACCAGATGTACGAGAGATCATAGCAAAACAACACAGCAGAACAGCATGAAACAGGTGAGTGAATCTATGTATAATGGTGAGTGAACATATGTACAAGAGCCCTCTGATGTGAGGTGACTCTGAGTAGTAGACTAGTGCAGAAGCAGAGATGATGTTGGAGTTGAAGCATGGTTGGTGACGAAGGCTCGCGTCGATGTGAGGCAAAGCACTCCGAGAGGTGGTCGGTGTCGAAGGCTCGCGTCGGTGGATGCAGAGGCACTCCGAGGTGGAGTGGCAGCGGAAGATGAGGTGATGCAGGCTCTGGTGACAAGGGTGCTGCGGTACTGGAGGTGGTAGATGAAGAGCAGAGAGGGATGCAGTCCCGAGTGGGGTAGTGTTGCAAGCTTTGGTGACAAGGGTGCTGCGTACCTGACGGGTGGTGAAGAGCAGAGAGGGCTGCTGTCCCAAGTGCTATCGATGGTGAAGAAAAGCAGAGTGGGCTGCCGTCCCAATGGTGTGATGTAGCAGAGAGTGGGCTGCTGTCCTAGAGAGAGTTGATGATAAAACGATGATGTCCTGTACTGTAGCAAAGAGTGGGCTGCTGTCCCGTTGGTGTGAGCTGAGAAAAAACGCTAAAGTGCTCTATGTAGCAGAGAGGGCTGGTGTCCCATGAGCTGTAGATAAAACGCTGATATGCTCTACTGTAGTAGAGAGGATTGCTGTCCCACGAACAGAAATGTAACGCTGATGTACTGAATGTGTAGCAGAGAGGGTTGCTGTCTCACGAACAGATATGTAACACTGATGTACTGAATGTAGCAGGGAGGGCTGCTGTCCCACGGTGGCCTGTAGCAGAGAGTGGGCTGCTGTCCCAAGGTGTGGCCAGTAGTAAACGCTGAGGTTCTGTATTGTCAGGCGATGACGATAAATCAATGTGGTATGTGCGTTGGCAGCAGCAATAGCAACAGCAAATGGTACCTGATATGGTCAAGAAGTACACACCATGATGAATGATGAGGCTAACCTATATATAGTATGAGGAAGTGCTGGGCAGCCAGCAGCAAAGACAAAAATTCCAAATAAAACCAATAAAGCCCAGATATTCCCTTTTTAGGGCTGGACAAAAAACTGTTCTCACACAGCTCTGCCTTGGCTAATAATACCAAAACTTCTGCTTTCTTTAGCGAAAAAGCTATAAATGATAAAAATTAGCCACTTTTAGTGTCCCAGCCATAAAAATAACTACCCAAAAGAAAGCGCCCTGCTTTTTATTGTCCTGGCTGCCCAACTTTAGTGAGTGTGTGTACACATACACTCATAAACCTTATAAAGCCATATAAATCAATAAAAATCCACAAAACTAATTTTCCGTGGTCGATCTTTGAACCTGAAAAAGCTGTATAAGCCATCCAAACATATTCGGTGCCAAACCCTGACCTAACACAGGTGTCTACCACCTTGTGTTCCTTAACAGATCTTCCTTGCATCTAATCCATGTTCACACTTTGAATCTTCATCTTGTGGGCTTTCCCCAAATCTCTAGACAAATGTGACTCATGTGTATGCATGACCTTGATTTTATCTTTGGAGTGACTTGTATTGTTTGCTTGGACAATGCTTGGGATTTTTGCTTGTGTTGTCCATGGGGCCGGGGACGCTTGGGCACCCTGTGGACGTGTATGTGCACACCTGTTTGGGACTGACAGGTGGTCTACATGTGTTTTGCATGTGGTAAGTGTCCCCAAAAATCCAATTTACAGCTTTATAGTTTCACATACTAATAATTATCGGTGCAGGTTCACACACACTTATAAGTGGCTGACAACTTATAAGATACACACTGGGTAGGACTATTTTAATACATGTGGCAGCCATAAGGTGCGCACCGGACTTGATTTGAACCAACTGATAGTAGGCTCCCCCTTCTGGACCAGAAAAGCACACTATTAAGCTATTTTCAGTGGGGAGGCTCTATTACTGGGAAGAACTCCAGATTTATGGTAGGCGCCTGCTTTTCTGGGTGCATGGGAGCTGGTTTACCAGTTTTGCATCTGTTGGCAGCCTTTTTCCACCTTCCATTGCGACGGAAACCATCCAGGGGTATGGGAGAAGTTGGTCGACTACTCATAGGAGCTTTTCCTGCTGCTGGCCGACTGTTTACAGCTCTTAAAAGCTGTTGTCGACTGGAGGGAGAGTGATCCTTTGCTGATCGGAGACCTTCTGGTATGTGTGCTGTTGCCAATCGACCCTTTCTGTGCCTACTGAGAGCTGGTAGACTGTTGCTAACAGCCCTACAAGGTTGGTCGATTAGTTCTATGAGCCAAATAGAAGGAAGATGAAGATGCAGAGCTGTCCCGGGCTGATGTGGGAGGTTCTATGGGCTGTCCATGGTTGTCCTGCATATGCTTTATGTTGGGAATGCTCTCTTTTGCTGAGGATCATCAACAAATTCTGCATGTGTTTTAGTTTTGCTTTCATATTGTACTGGAAGAGACAGGCGCTAGCCATTGGAGAATCCCTGGGCACCCGTGAAGTTGTATTTTGGAAGCAGACTCCTTTTTGGTAATCTAACCATAAAGGGGGGGGAGGTGAGGTCAGCCCATCTTCTGGCCCTTAGTGTGGTGTACTGTGCAGATTTGTTATCTTGTTTTATGTGGCATGCTTATGTGTATTTTCAAATTTCATGATTGATAAGATTTTCCGTGTACAATTGTCCTTCCGTTTACAGCATCCTTGTTCTAGTGTGAGGCTGGGCATGGCTTGAGAGATCCACACAGGAGTCTATGTGAGATTGGGCCATGCTTGAAAGATCCAAACCGGATATGGTGTGAAGCTATGGAGTTCTCCCCTTGCTAAGTGGCTTGGGTGGTGGTTCTCTCTTCCTTGCTGAGTGCTTCAGTAGGGACATTTGTTTTGTTTTGTTTCATTTTTTGTACTTGGAAATGTGGTGCATGGTACCCTCAAAGCTTGTTACTTGTTACTGTAAATACCTTTTTTTGGAATATAAGAATTCGGAGGGGGGGGGTGCGGGGGGGTTTCCACCCATTGTCACTAGTGGAATCCATGATGGGCGGAGCCTCCAATTATCTATATGCGGTGCATGATCAGAAGTTACAACAATATGGTAACATTTTCCTTCCTTTTTCTCTGTTACCAGATCATATAACATTATTGCATTCTTAACTTGCTATGCCAGTAATGAATTGTCATGTGCACAGTGTGTATCTAACGTGTGCTACACGCACACAAGACTAGCTTCGAGGTTTGGGGAAGCTTGGAGCTAGGCAGGCTGATTGGCGAGCTGAGTTAGGGATAGACTAACGGGCGGGCGCCCAAGTGTGGACGTCCGATGACCGGCCAAGAGCCTATAAAAGGGTGGCCAAGGTTAGTCATTAGTATATAGAGGCTCGCGTGTCTTTGTGAGAGCTCTATGGTGAGGAGCTTGGATCTAGTGCAGACGTGTACCTGCTTTATGCAGCCAAGGTTGGCAGCAGTCTCGAGGCCCGCGAAGGTAGCTTCGTGGCGGTATGGGACGTCACGAGATAGAGATTGGTCGGTACGTCCATCTGGTTAGCTCAGCTTGTGGCTCGGTGGGGACAGCCAAGACTTGTGGGCTTGCCCACGGCTGTCAAGGTTGGGAGGTGAGTTAGGCTTGCACACCCTTGATGTTTGTTTGGTTTGTTTGCAGGTTTCGAGTCTTGTACCAGGAGCGTTCTACGAGGAGATCCTATGGGGATTTGATAGTGGTATCAGAGTAAGCCTCGAGAACGAGCAAGTCGGTAGGTAGAGAAGATGAGGTCTATGAAAAGGTATGAGTTCGAGAAAATTGCTGTTTTTCTGAGTATACTGCTGTTTTTCAGATTCAATATGTTGCTTTTGCATTGTAGGAACCCGTGATGAAGATTGTGGTCTTGTATGGGTTGTTTGCTTTGCAAAGAAGAAGGGCTAGACGTGTTTCTTGCAATTGTATGAACATTAAGAAGAGAGAGAAAAGAGGAAAAAGCCAATTGGCTGTTCGTGAGAGAGAGAGAGAGAGAGAGAGAGAGAGAGAGAGAGAGGTGACGTCAGAGTGTTGTAGCGCAGCCCTGAAGCCTTTGTGCGCAGCCAGGGCGGGTGGTACACACAGGCAGTTGTTGGTGGACTGGTACACGTAACCAGGGCAGGTGGCCATATGTACGCCCAGGTCGGCCAAGTATGTGTGCAGGCGCAAGCGGGCGATTGCTTTTGTATGTAGGCAAGAGATTGCTTTTGCGCAGGCTGGTTGGATACACAGGCGGCAACACCAAGCGCAGGCAGGCACAAGCGCCCAGGTGGATGTGCAGGCAACTAGGTACGCCAAGCAGGCGGTTACGGCCAGGTACATACGTGGAGGTGCCAGCAGAGTACATGCGGCCCAAATTCGAGCGCAGGCGGCCATTATGCAGGCGCACGTAAGCAGGCGGCTAGTTCTGTGCACGGGCGGTAGGTCCTCATAATCATGGAGGCGTACGGATGGCTGGAAAGCGGGCGCAAGGTGGCTTGTCGGCGTTGTAGAAAAACGCGGAAATCAAGCGTTGGGTAAGGTTTTTTTTAGCTTTCGAAAGAAAAACCAAAAACCCACGCCACGTTTGTCCTTGCTTTTGTTATTGTTTTTTTTTGTTGAACCTTAGTGAAAGGGTTTAAAAAACCCAAGTGTGGCTTTATAAGTGTTTTTTTTAAAGAAAACAGAATATATATATATATATATATATGTTAGAAGTCATCTCTTGTCTATTTGTATACACCAGGGCCTCTGTTGTGGGTGTGCCCGCCCGTATATCATTTTTCCACACTGCACGTATTTTTTTCCTATTTTTCCCATTTTTTCCTAGTGGTGGGAGGGCTGCCAGGAGCCCCCAATGTTGGCCGATTGGATCTTTTTCAGGCGTGGGCATCAGGGCTGCTGGCCGACTGCTTTTGCACCAGTCGTGGGCATCAGGCTGCTGGCCAACTGCATTTACGCAGTCGTGGGGTTTTTCTCCAGTCGTGGGCACTCTCTGCTGCTGGCCGACTGCCCTCTAGGAGTTGTATATATTGCCCCTCAGCCCCCACCACTTCCTCATTCAGAATTTCCGGGATCTTGTGTATAGAGAAGAGTTTACACACCTATCTCTCTGTGTTTCTTGTGCTGATTATTTTTTGCAGTCTACTTGCTCTTGTCTACCCAAGTTTGGTTATCATTTCCGTTGCATATTCTGATATGGTATCAGAGCCCTAGGCTCTAGGAGATCTTGGGCGTTTTTCTGAGCAAGAGGGGGAGCAACAGGTTGCTGATTGGTGGACTGTTTCGGGCTGAACGGGAAGAGAAGGTGCAAGAGGAAGGCGGGCAAAGGTGCTGGACAGCCACTTGCAGATTTTCAGATTTTTTTCCCACCCACCCACCCTTTCAGGTTACTCTCCGCGATGGCAGATTTACTAGAGATGGCTGAGAAGCACGTGAAGATTCCGACTCTCCCCACGTTCCAAGTGGATCGTCAGTTGGACGGGTCCAATTACGGCATCTGGAAGGTCATGATGGAGTCAGTTCTGGAGTCATAAGACCTTGCTGATTTTATTATCGTTGGGGTGCCACGGCCGGAAGCTGAGGAAGGGGAGTTATTATCGACGAGGAAGGACCGAGAGGCACAGGCACACATGTGGGACCGTGTCAACGCCAGGGTCCGGTCGTTTATTTTCCTCAATTGCACACCACAGGTGATCAACCATGTGAAGCACATGACGCTGGCGAGAGGCATATGGGAGCACTTGGCTTCTTTGTACAACAGGGTGTCACCCATGAAGCGGATATCCTTGGAAGTGCAGATGCGGGTTATGAACCCTGCAAAGTCTTCGACGATGCGGGAACACATTAACAAGCTGCAGGCCCTTCAGCAGGAAGTCCTTCAAGCTAGGAAAGAGATATCATCCGAAGATATGGCCATCACGTTACTTTCCCACTTGCCTGGTCAGTATTCGGCTTTCTATTCCTCGTTGATCATGAGTGGCAGGCTCAGCACCATTACTTGAGAGGAGCTTGTGCCAATGGTCTTGGACCAGGAGGAACGTTTCACGAACCCTCCTCACGGCGGAGGTTCGGAGGCCTTAACTGGCCAACGGTCGAAAGGCCGGAATACCAACAAGGGCAAAGGGAAGGCTTCATTGGAGAAGTCTTCCGAGAAGAAGCCTGATCCAGAACGAGAGAAGCTGAAGGTCGAAAGATCTTGTAATGATTGTGGCGAGAAAGGCCACTATTGGAGGAAGTGCCCTAAGTGGACAGGGAAGAGTGCTGATTCCTCAGCCTCAGCTGCGAAGACTCCGGCATTTGTGCACTTGGAGATGGTGGACTCCGATGCTTCATCATCTTCGAGCGAGGAGGCAGTTGGCTTCACCGCGAAGGATACCCGGGAATGGATTCTCGACAGTGGTGCTTCCAGGCACATGACTCCATCCCGTGACTTCTTTCTGGATCTGAAACGGCAGTCAGGTCGTATCTTTATTGGCGATAACTCCACTATTCCGATTCATAGTGAGGACCGGATGGAGATTATTCCCGACGGCAAGGGGGGCAAGCATGCTTCTCGTGTTCTTTATGTCCCTGCTCTGGGTTTCAGTGCATGAGGTATGCAAGACTGGCTTTCGGGTGGAATTTGAGGAGCATTCAGTTGCTCTAAGGGACCGTGAGACAGGCAAAGTTGTTTGGGAAGGCGGTGTGGAGAATGGCATCTACAAGCTCTCTGCACTCTCCTCACTGACAGGCTCTCAGGTCGGAGATTTGTGGCACTTTCGGTTTGGCCACTTAAGTGTGGATGCTTTGCGGCGCGCCTTCCGGGACCAGATGGTGGTTGGCTTGCCAGATGTTGGTAATAGGCAAGGACGCTGCAGTTCTTGCATACGTGGTAAGCAGCACAGGGAATCCTTTCCGAAGCAGGCTTCCAGGCGGGCTTCGAAACCATTGGAGTTGATTCACACTGACTTGTGTGGACCACAACAGATACCATCCTTGGGAGGGTCTCTCTACTTCATGCTGCTTGTTGATGATTGTACCAGATTCACGTGGGTCTACTTTCTTTCCCAGAAGGACCAGGCTTTTGCTCGGTTCAAGGATTGGCACGTGATGGTGGAGAGAGTCTGGATTTCAGGTCAAGACTCTCAGGGCTGACAAAGGAGGTGAATTCTCCTCGACTGTATTTTTCCGGTTTTGTGCAGATCATGGCATCAAGAGGGAATTGGCCAATACCGGATCGCCTTCGGAGAATGGAGTTGTTGAACGTAAGAACAGGACTGTGGTGGAGATGGCGAGGACCATACTGGAGCATCGTGATCTTCCTCGTCCACTTTGGGGTGAGGCTGTGGCAACAGCTGTCCATACCATTAACCGCTCTCCGACGACTTCTGTACCCCATATGACTCCATTTGAGACATATTTTGGCAGGAAACCCAATGTCTCGCACTTCCGTGTCTTTGGGAGTGATGCGTATGTACATATTCCGAAGAAGCAGAGGGGGAAGCTTGACTCCAAGCCCCGCAAGCTGGTATTTGTGGGGTATAACTCTCTTTCCAAGGGAAGGTTGTATGATCCAGAGAGGAACGAGATTGTTGTCAGCTGGGATGTGGTCTTTGACGAGCATGTTCCAGCATCCACTGTCGAGGAGCCGCCACTTCTTGGAGATCCAGAGGAGTCTGATGATGATTCCCAGTCTACTACTCCAGTTGATCCACCTCAGTCATCACAGGAGGTTGAGCCCGCAACTGGAGTTGAGCCCCCGCGATCACAGGAGGCTCCACGATCTGTTCGAGTACCTAGGTGGTTGTTAGACATCCTTCGGGAGTGCAGTGTCACGGAGCTACCCTCCGAGTGGACCACAGAGGACGGCCCTCGAAGATCACATCGAGTCCGAGATAAAAGAAACACGGCGGAGCTTCTTCAGGTGAACTATGCTTTGATGTCTCGTATCATGCGGGACAAAGAGCCCACTTCCGTAAAGGAAGCCCTTTCACAGGATACTTGAAGGAAAGCCATGCAGGTGGAACTTGATGCCATTGAGAAGAACAACACTTGGGAGTTGGTACCGAGACCGTCGAAGCGGTCAGTCATTGGTGTCAAATGGGTCTTTAAGACCAAGTACGCGTTTGATGGGTCGGTGGACAAACACAAAGCCAGGCTTGTGGCTAAAGGTTATGCTCAGCGGCCAGGCATCGACTACGAGGATACCTTTGCACTGACAGCGCGGATGACCACGGTTCGGACCGTTCTTGTCCTTGCTTCTTCTCAGAGGTGGCCCGTGTACCAGATGGATGTAAAATCTGCGTTCCTTAATGGTGACCTGCAGGAGGAGGTGTACGTTGAGCAGCCTGTATGGTCTTAAGCAGGCTCCCAGGGCTTGGAATCAGAAGATTGATTCCTTCTTTATTCGGACTGGATTTCAGAGATCGGTTGCAGATCCGAACCTGTATCTCTTTCGGGAACGCGGCATGGTCACACTTATCATCCTTTATGTGGATGATCTCATTCTCACCGGCGGTCATGTGGAGCACATTGGAGTGACGAAGGCTGCCTTGTCAAAGGAGTTTGAGATGACCGATTTAGGCTTACTCCACTTCTTCTTGGGATTGGAGATCTGGCAGACCCAGAGGGGGTTTTTTGTCTCTCAGCAGCGGTATGTTCATGAGTTGCTTGAGGCCTTTGGGATGGAGAACTGCAAGCCTATTACTTCGCCGATGGACCCGAACACAAAGTTAACCGTTACAGATCCTTGTGAGCCAGTTGATGCCTTGCAGTACCGGAAGTTGGTTGGTTCATTGATCTGGTTGCTGAACACCAGATTGGACTTGAGCTTCTCCGTGGGGTTGTTGAGCTCTTTTATGCAGACGCCATTGAAGACTCGTTGGGACGCAGGATTGCGGATCTTGCGGTATCTGCAGAGTACGAAGGATTTGGGACTCTTTTACACAGGAGGGAATGGAGTCAAGCTCCAAGGTTGGAGTGACTCAGATTGGGGAGGAGATCCAGACACGAGGAGATCTACTTCAGGATACACTTTTACCCTCGGCTCAGGAGCAGTTTCTTGGAGCAGCAAGAAGCAGCCAACTATTGCCCTTTCTTCGACAGAGGCAGAGTATCGGGCTGCTTGTGGTGCTGCTTGTGAGGTTGTATGGCTGCGGAGGCTGCTAGGCGAGATTGGGTTTCCACAGAGGGAGCCCACAGTGATCCAGTGTGATAACCAGAGTTGTATAGCTATTGCTCGGAACCCGGTTTTCCATGCTCGGACCAAGCATATAGAGATACAGTATCACTTTGTACGTGAGAAGATCTTGGCGGGTGACATCTTGCTACTTTATTGTTCGACGGAGGACAATGCGGCGGACCTCTTCACGAAGTCTCTACCTCAGGCTACGCTCAGGCGGCACTCCAGCTCCCTTGGGTTGGTTTCACAGCCATGAGCTGAGAGGGGGTGTTAGAAGTCATCTCCTGTCTATTTGTATACACCAGGGCCTCTGTTGTGGGTGTGCCCGCCCGTATATCATTTTTCCACACTCCTCGTATTTTTTTCCCTATTTTTTCCATTTTTTCCTAGTGGTGGGAGGGCTGCCAGATGATGCCAGGAGCACCCCAATGCTGGCCGACTGGATCTTCTTCAGGCGTGGGCATCAGGGCTACTGGCCGACTGCTTTTGCACCAGTCGTGGGCATCAGGCTGCTGGCCGACTGCATTTATGCAGTCGTGGGGTTTTTCTCCAGTCGTGGGCACCCTCTGCTGCTGGCCGACTGTCCTCTAGGAGTTGTATATATTGCCCCTCAGCCCCCACCACTTCCTCATTCAGTATTTCCGGGATCTTGTGTATAGAGAAGAGTTTACGCACCTATCTCTCTGTGTTTCTTGTGCTGATTATTTTCTGCAGTCTACTTGCTCTTGTCTACCCAAGTTTGGTTATCATTTCCGCTGCATATTCTGACTATATATATATATATATATATATATATATATATATATATATATATATATATATATATATTACAAAAAAAAACACAAAAGCAAAAGCTAAGTAAGCTTTTGGGGAAGCCTATAAATTTCCCTTAAGTAGGCTTCTTGCCACACCTCTCTCAAGCTCTCTAGCACTCTCCTTGTGCACAATAAATATTTTCTCTCCTCTTGCCTTCTTCAAGATGTCGACCTAAGAATCTGAGTTGGAGCCCATTCCCAAACGTGAAGACTTGCGAGCTATTGATGGCGATCTTTTCGACGATTTTGTTTCAAAATCAGATTTCCAAGAGTTTAAAGTTGCTCTCGAAGCTTCTTCCTCGGAACGTCAAGCACAAATTGCCGCGCAGATACAGGCTTTACAGAACTCTATCTCTTTGTTGACCACTATCCTATCTACTCTTTCGGGTATGGATACTTTGGTATCTGCTTTAGGCCCCAATATTACTTTAGAACAGTTTAGGGGCGAGTAAAAGCAGCGTACTAAGGAGATAGTGGACACTTGGCTACGTAAGTGGCAAGTCCATTTTCTGTTTTATCCATATGACGATGGCAAAAAGATTCAATTAGCAGCAGGTTTCCTCTCAAGCAAAGCTTTGCGTTGGTGTTCGAAGAAGTCTTCAAGAAAGAATTCCTCAAGAAAGAGGATGAACATAATATTGTTGCCCAGTTTGCTACTTTGACCATGACCTCACAGAACCCACTTATGAGGTCTACCTTCAAAAATTTAGGGACTTGCAGATGAAAGCTACGAAGATGGATTCCACCACTCTTTTGGGTTTCTTTGTAGCCGGTTTATCCGACTCGTACTGTTTACAGGTTAAAAACAACAAATGCTAAACTTTGGATGAGGCCATTCATTCCGCTTGTATCTATGATGATACAATGATCTCTTCTAAGTTTAAACCCGTTACCAAGTAGGGGAACAAGCACAAAAGGAAGTTCTTCATACTGATGGCTAGCACGACAGAAGGAAAGTCTTCAGACTAACCTTCGAAGAATTCAACTTCGACCCAAGCAAAGAAAAAACGTCTCCTTAAGGCTTTGAAGCTCAAGAAGGAGGGACGATGTTTTATCTGCGAAGAAAAAGAACATATGCGTAACGAGTGCCCGAAGCAAAAAGGTGCAAAGACCAACGCAGGACCCAAGCCAAAGGCAACTAACCAGTTGTCTTTGACAGGTACGTCAGTTACTGTACTTTCTCGCCCTAGTTCATGTTGTGATTGTCTGTTCGACTCTAAAGTTTTTGGTGTGCATGATCTTCTCCGAGTTTATGGAGAAGTGAATGGCTATATCTTCTAGACCTTGGCAGCTCACACAATTTTGTTAATTACAAACTTGTGCAGAAATTGGGTCTTGACACAACACTTAGCGATCATATCTATGAAGTACGCCTACTTGCGGGTCGGCAAGTATGGGATCGAAAGGTGGAGACGCTACTGATCCGGATTCAGGACTACGAAGATACTCTGGAATGCTATATTATGCATCTAGAGCATGTAGACTTGTTATTAGGGATTGAGTAGTTTAAGACTCTTCAAGTCCAGATAGATTGGTCTAGTCATACTTTTTCTTTTGAACATAGGAACACCCAGTATAGTATCTTAGGTGATTTTATACATCCCTCTCAGGGACCTCTTGTACATACAATTGATTTTGATAATATAATGGGTTCTTCTTTGTATACTGCTTTTCATTGTGTGTTGATTGTACTTTCTTCATTTCTCATACCTACTATGGATGCTAATGAATTAAGTGTGTTTGAAAGCAAAGAATTAAAGAAGATACTTGATTTGTTTCAAGATGTATTTCCTAAGGAACTATCATCAGACTTACCACCTGAAAGGGCAGTAGATCATCGTATTGACCTAGTTCCTGGTGCTCACCCTGTTAGTATTCCACCTTACAGAATGAGCCAAGCTGAGGAAGATGAGTTGGCCAAACAATTTGAAGATTATTTGAGGATGGGTCAAATCTGTCCAAGTAAATCATCTTGGGGTGCACCTGTGGTGCTTAGGAGAAAGAAGGAAAACACCTGGAGAATGTGTATAGATTATAAGAGATTGAACAAGCTGATAATTAAGAATCGTTATCCTCTCCCTAGATCAGATGACCTGATTAACCGGTTAGCGGGAGCAAAATATTTCATAAAGATAGATTTACGTACTGGCTATCACCAGATACGTATTCATGAAAGGCACGTCGACAGAACTGCCTTTCGGACTAGGTATGGCCATTACGAGTTTCTCGTATTACCTTTTGGTTTAACCAATGCTCCAGCCACTTTTCAGCAAATGATGAACGATATTTTTCGTGAACATTTGGGAAAATTTGTGGTTGTGTTCCTGGATGATATTTTGATATATAGTCGTACTCTTGAGGATCACGTTAGACCTCACGATTGACACAAGATCACTAGAGATGGATTGAGCATTGACTATGACTGAGTTCAGAAGGTTTTGGCCTGGCCTATACTGCAGACAGTGAAACAACTTTGTTCTTTTCTCGGTTTTGTTGTTTTTCTTCGGAAATTTGTGTGGGAGTACCCTCAGCTCACACTGCCGATGACTGACTTGTTGAAAGGTCGTGGATGTAAGTCGAATCAGCCTATCACTTGGAATAACGATCTAGATATGGCCTTCAGACTTTTGAAAGATAAAGTCAAGGAAGCACCTATCTTAGCATTACCCGATCCTAGTCGGCCTTATGTTCTTGAAACTGATTGCAGTGACTATGCAATCGGGGCTGCTCTATTTCAAGATGGTAGACTTGTTGCTTTCGAAAGTAAAAAGCTAGACAACACTCAATTTCGTTGGCCAACCCTTGAGAAGGAGCTTTATGCTGTGATTCACGCTCTCAAGGTTTGGAGACATTATTTGTATGGCTCCAAGTTTGTTTTTTAATCAAGTATGTGTGTGATGCAGATGATTTGAGAGGAAGGAAAGCTCGATGGGCTGAATTAATGCAAGATTTTGATTTTGAGATTCGTTATAGAAAAGGGTCCATGAATAGTGTCGCAGATGCGCTTAGTCGAATTAGAGAGGTGAATACTTTGTCGTTCACCACTGAGATTTCTACTGACTTATTTCAGTCATTGAGAGGGCTTTGCAGGACTGATAGTTATTGTGGTCCATTTTGGCAGAAGATCCAGGAGGGGAGCTCATTGATTGACCAAGACTTAGTGATTGAGCAGCCTACCATTCAGGCTGCAGGAGGTCAGTGGATGATTCGGAATGGTTTACTGTTCTGTAATGACAAAATTTGTGTACCACGGATTCCGGACATTAGGTCCAAGATTCTTAAGGAGTGTCACGACGCCCCTTCTGCTGGACACCCTGGGGTACACAGGACATTATCGTTAGTGAAACACACTTTTTATTGGCCAAAGATGAAAGGGTATGTAGAAGATTATATTCTCAAGTGTCAAGTTTGTCAAGCAAATAAAGCTGAAAGCTTTCGACAGACTGGGTTTGTTGCATCCTTCGCAAATCCCAGGTAATAAATGGGAAAGTATTTCCATGGATTTTATTATTGGATTGCCAAGAACACATTTGGGGAAGCTTGGAGCTAGGCAAGCTGATTGGTGAGCTGAGTTAGGGATAGACTAATGGGTGGGTGCCTAAGTGTGGACGCTCGATGACTAGCCAAGAGCCTATAAAAGGGTGGCCAAGGTTAGTCATTAGTATATAGAGTCTCGCGTGTCTTTGTGAGAGGTCTATGGTCAGGAGCCTGGATCTAGTGCAGACGTGCACCTGCTTTATGCAGCCAAGGCCGGCAGTAGTCTCGAGGCCTGCGAGGGTAGCTTCGTGGCGGTATGGGACGCCATGAGGTAGAGATTGGTTGGTACGTCCATCTAGTTAGCTCAGCTGTCATGGCCCTGTGAAAATGGAGCAGGACAAGTGTGGGCATGGTGGTTGCAGGGTCAGAATATTTTATGATTCACATGGGGGGTGCCCGGACAGTGTTTAAAGATGTGTGGACAACCCTAGGTGTGAAGGGGGAACATTAAAACATTAACTTTTAATGTTTATAAAAGTTGCCCCTAGGCCTTAGTGGCCCTAGGGAACTTATTAAGTTGGGCCCTAGGGATTAACTTAGGAAGGAGGTTTTCTCTCTCTTCACTCTCTCTCCTCCCTTTTTGGGGAGTCGTGTAGCAAAAGAGGAGCCTCCCTCATGCGCATGGAGAACAAGCGTGGAAAAGCAAGAGAAGAGAAGGAGGCGACTGCTGAAGATCAGTGTGCTGCTGTTTTTCTGAGAGAACCAGCCGTACAGCACTGTACGGCCAGATTTGGGCTCTCTCTCTCTCTCTCTCTCTCTCTCTCTCCTCTGCTGCTGGCGGCGCACAGAGTTGCTGCTGGAAACTCTGCGCAGAAGCTCAGAACAGACTGCACAGCCAGTTTTCCAGCTCAAACCCTACTGTACGACTGCCGTACAGTGTACGGGCAGTCAGGTACAGCAGGTACAGGTGCAGGCGGTGCTTCTCTGGTGCTGGACAGACCTGTGCAGGCTGATTCAGACAGGTACAGAATCAGGACAGCAGGCTGTTTTTGCAAGTACAACGCCTGGCACGCATCCCGAGGCGGTACAATCAAGTACAGTGCTGATTTTCAGATCTGTACTTTCAAGGACAGCATAGGAGTGAGCATCAGGAGGAAGATACAGGCAAGTGCAAGCACATGTGTGAAGCAGGATTGTGGGTTCAAGTGCCTGCAGGCACAGATTGGTGCTGTTGCTTCCTCCAGAGTTGTCTCACGAGCTGAACTTGGTAAGCCTTGACTCTGTTCATCCATCTCTCTTTCTATTGCTTGATGTCTGCTACAGGTATGTGTTATCTGGCTCCTTGTGAGAGGAGGAGTATAGCAGATTGACAAGAGATTAAGACAGGGATTGAACAGCACATGTATGTTGAGCTGAGAATATGTATCATGCTTATGAGTTATGCCAGATGTATGCCCATGGCTGGCCTGCTTTGTGAACTTGGCTGATCAGAGGGAGGCACAGTGTGTTGCTTGAGGACACAGATCTGTGTGCATAGATCCTCTGTGCTGAGAAGGATTTGTGGGCAGTCAGATTGGACTACAGGTGTAAACTCTTGGCTGGTTTTTATGTTGTACTCAGCCATACATATTATTTTAATGGAATAAAGAAATACCGCAAGGGGCGCCAAGCTTTGGGGCCAACAGGTGTCGTTGTGTATTCAGATTTGGGCACTCTAGCTCCAATCTGTGTTTGGTTTTTCATCTAGACTACAAGTGGACGTGTGTTAGCTCTTACCGCACTCTGGTTTTCTATCAGAGGCCGATTTCAAGGTTCCGTTGCCGGGACTTGAACCCGGGTCGCTCGGGTGATGTATGGTATGCCTGGTGTTGGAATGGGAAATGTTGACCCAATGATGGGTATGAATGTTGGGGGCAGCAATCTCACGAAACCACTTCCATATGATAATCTAACGCCTATGGGCAAGGCGAAGGATTACAAGGAAGGGGGAGCTGCAGTGAAGTTTGACACTTTCAGTGGGGCCAAGGATAAATTGAAGGCACTTACCTTTTTACAGCAGTTTGATGCTGCTTTTTCTGGTGGGAATTACACAGAGTCCTCTAAGGTGAGGAAAGCTGCCACTTTTCTCAAGGGCAATGCTTTGCAGTGGTGGTCTACTCTTCTTTTGCAGGGCATAGCACCCACCACATGGGTCCAATTCAAACAGGTTTTCTCTTCCGTATGGCTCACATCTACATTTGAGGTGGATGTTATGACAGCATGGCACAAGCTGGATGCTTCAAAGTGTGATAGTTTGGAAGACTATAACAAGAAGTTTTGGGAAGCTCTACTCCCAGTGACTTCTTATCGTGCCGTGCCATTATCTGAGCAGGTTGAGAAGTATTGTTGTGGGCTGCCCAAGGAGGTACGCGATTACTGTATAAAGACAAGAGTAACGAACATGTCACAGATGATTGAAAATGCTATGACAGCCAATGCGTTACTCACAGGTGGTTCATCTGGATTTAAAGGCAGTAAGAAATTGGGCAAGAAAGCTGAAAAATTTGGGCATGCTTCTCGTGATGCTAAAGGGTCTTCAGAGACAAAGTATAAGAAGTTGCCAATGCCCAAAAGGACTTCTGAGGAAAGACAGGCTTTGAGAGATGCTCAAAAGTGTTTTTACTGTACTGAAGAGGGGCATATGTCATTCAATTGTCCCAAGAGAACGTCCAAGAAGGACCCTGACAATAAAGGAGAGCCCAAGCCAAAGAAACCAAAGCCTTCTGCAGGCTTAGTTCCTGATCTTGTGGGTGAGCAGCTAAGTGGTGAAGCTACAGAGTTGTGCAGGGCATGGGGCAAAGTGAGAGATCAGAATGCTTTGATCTTCTTTGACACAGGTGCTAGAGCCAACTTCATTTCACCAGATTTGGCTGGCCGATTGGGGATTCGCGCAGACGAGATGGGGCCGTTACATGAGGCAAATATGGCTTGTCCAGGGTATGCAGAACCTGTTACTCCTATCATTGGGAAGCTTCGGCTTCATTTGCAGGGTTATGTGGACAGCGAAGAGTTCTTCATCATGCCTTTGGATGGCTGTGATGTTTTGTTGGGGATGCCATGGTGCCACAGGGTACATGCGGTGGTGGATACTTACAATAGGAAAATTACTCTGACTCATAGAGGGAAAGAGCATGTATTGGATGTAAAACTCAAAGGGGAATCTGTTCCTATTGTATCCGCTTCGGTGATTTCATCAGTAATGAAAAAGCATCTTTCCGCGTACTTGATTTATGTAAAGGATGCACAGGATGATGAGTCTAAGTCTAATTTGTCAATGTTAGATAAGGACAGGGCTGATTTCTTAAGTGGGTTTCAAGACTGTTTTTCCGAGTCATTGCCAGGAGAATTACCTCCTGAGAGGCCAGAAGATCATGCCATAGATCTGATTCCTGGTAGTACTCCACCGAATAGACCGCCGTATCGTGTTAGTGCAGCCCAACAGGAAGAGATTATGAGTCAGGTGCAGGAGCTGTTGAATAAGGGGTTGATTCAGCCTAGCTCATCACCCTTTTGCTCACCTGTGCTCTTAGTGCAGAAGAAGGATGGTTCTTGGCGCATGTGTATAGATTACAGGGCGCTGAATAAGAATACCATCAAGAATCGATTCCCCATACCGAGGATCGATGACATCTTGGACCGCTTACAGGGCTCCACAGTTTTTAGTCGTATTGACTTGAAAAGCGGGTATCATCAGATACGCATTAGACCCGAGGATGTGCATAAGACAGCATTCCGAACCACGTTTGGGTTGTATGAGTTCTTGGTTATGCCCTTTGGTTTGACAAATGCGCCTGCCACATTTAACAGAATGATGGACAGGATTTTCAGGCCTCATAGAGAGTTTGTGGGCACATTCTTTGATGATATGATTGTGCATTCACGAACTGAGGAAGAGCATAGAAGGCATTTGGCCATTGTGTTTGCAGAACTCAGAAACCATAGATTGGTGGTTAATGGCAAGAAGAGTGAGTTTTTCTTGCAGGAGATACATTTCTTGGGGCATATTGTGTCTGGTCATGGAGTCCGTATGGATCCAGCAAAGGTGGAAGCAATACTTAATTGGCCAGCTTTGAGGACCGTGCATGATGTACGCAGCTTTCTAGGATTGTGTTCCTATTACAGGCGTTACATACGGCACTTTGCTGAAATTGCTTCGCCTCTTCATGCTTTGACGAAGAAAGCAACTCCGTTTAGATGGGCTGATCGGGAAATTACAGCATTCAAAAAGCTCAAAGAAAAGCTTACTTCGGACCCAGTATTGGTGTTACCGGACCTCCGAAAGGCTTTTGTTGTCCAGTGTGATGCATGTGGAAGTAGCATTGGTGCAGTTCTCATGCAAGAGGGACATGTGATAGCCTATGAGAGTAGAGTTTTGCAAGATGCCGAGAAGCATTTACAGGTGTATGAGAAAGAGATGTTGGCTGTAATTCACGCTCTTTCTACATGGCAACACTACTTGCTTGGGGCTGATTTCACTGTGCAGACAGATCATCAGACTTTGCGATATTTCCTCACGCAGACTAAGCTTTCAGAGAAGCATATGCGTTGGGCAAACTTTTTGTCAATGTTTCACTTCCAGATTGTGCATGTGGAAGGCAAAAAGAATGTAGTGGCAGATGCTTTGTCATGCAAGCCACAGGTCTCTGCAGTTTCACTTGCTTATCACCATGAGCTTGATGAAATGAAAGAGCAGTATGCCCATGACGAGGATTTTGAAAGGTTGTATGATCAGATGTCTGAGGGTCAGCGGCATGAGCATTACACTCTTAGAGATGGGTTTTTATTGATGCATGGCAGACTGTGTGTTACCAGGCCATTGCGACTCAAGGTTATGATTGAAAGTCATGCTCCACCGTATGCAGGTCATAGAGGTATTGACGCCACGGTCAAAGCAGTGGAGACTTTCTTTTATTGGCCAACCTTGAGGAGAGATGTTGACGCCTTTGTGAGGCAATGCATCGTATGTCAGAAGGTAAAGTTTGACCGTCAGAAGACACCAGGGTTATTACAGCCTTTACCTATTCCGGATAGACCTTGGGAGAGCATTGCCATGGATTTTGTATTTGATCTTCCACGGACACAAACGGGAAATGATGGCATCTGGACTATCATATGCAGGTTCAGTAAGCAGGCTCATTTCATTCCCGTGAGGAAGACAATTAAAGTGGATCATATGGTGAAGTTGTTCATGGCGAACATCTTCAAGTATCATGGCTTGCCTACGTCTATCATTAGTGACCGTGATCCACGGATGACGAGTTTGTTTTGGAGAGGGTTGTTTGACAACATGGGTACAACTCTCAAGTTTTCATCGTCATTTCATCCACAGACAGATGGTCAGTCAGAAGAGGCTAACTCTACAGTGTTGGATCTTCTCAAGTGTTATGTGTCAGAGCACAAGCAACAATGGGAAAAGTATCTTCCTTTGGTGGAGTTTGCATATAACAACACTGTACATAGCTCGACAGGCAAGGCGCCTTTTGAGATTGTAGAAGGAGGGAAGAAGGTTCCACCCATTTTGCATACAAAGGATAAGATCTTTGAGGCTGATCAGTATGTGGAGAGCTTGGATGAAGCTTATTGGAGAGTTAAGTTGGCCCTCCAGAAAACTCAGCAGAAGCAAAAGAAAGCCGCAGACCGTCACAGACGTGATTTGCAGTTTGCATTGGGTGATTGGGTTCTTTTGCGCTTTGAAAAGGCTAGACTCAAGAAGATGAAGGGTAAAGAGCGCTTATTCCCTAAGTTGAGTATGCGATATTATGGGCCTTTTCAGGTTTTGGAAAAGATTGGTGAGGTAACCTATCGTTTGAAGTTACCAGATCACTGGAGGATTCACAATGCTTTTCACGTGAGTCTTCTTAGACCTTTCCGTGGGGATGTGCCTGAGGATGTATCAGAGGAGGCTCAGCCGGAAGTTGAGGAACTTGATGAGGTTCTGATTCCAGAGCAGATACTGGCACATAAAGAAAGGAAGGTACGAGGTAAAGTTTCCCGTCGCTATCTTGTGAAGTTCAAGAACTATTCACCGATGGATGCGAAGTGGATGGAGGAAGGTGACTTAACAGATTCACCTCAGGTTTTGCAGCTTTATCTCGATGCCTTTGAGTTAGAGCCGACTCTTATTGTGGCTCATTCAGGTTCAGCAGAGCATGGGTCTGGAGCATTACCTGATGCTCAAGAGGGGGGTAGCACCTCCACTCCCTTGATACAGACAGGCTCAGATGACATCTAGAGGTCGCTTGGTGCAGATTTTATCTCATCCGAAGGTACTGAGGCTGACAGTACATCTGTTTATGGGACTTCTATGATATATGTGTACTAGTCACATGGAGATTTTTGTGGATATGTATGGTTCACAGTGGTATACAACTTGGACTATTACTATGCCATTGGTTTGCAGTGAATGTTGATACATGTGTATGGCTCAGAGAGATTGGGACGCTGATCTTGCCATATTGTATATTTCACTTTGGATATTTTGATGCATCACCAGAATGCAATCGAGGACGCTTGCCATCTTTCAAGAGGGGGGTATGTCATGGCCCTGTGAAAATGGAGCAGGACAAGTGTGGGCATGGTGGTTGCAGGGTCAGAATATTTTATGATTCACATGGGGGGTGCCCGGACAGTGTTTAAAGATGTGTGGACAACCCTAGGTGTGAAGGGGGAACATTAAAACATTAACTTTTAATGTTTATAAAAGTTGCCCCTAGGCCTTAGTGGCCCTAGGGAACTTATTAAGTTGGGCCCTAGGGATTAACTTAGGAAGGAGGTTTTCTCTCTCTTCACTCTCTCTCCTCCCTTTTTGGGGAGTCGTGTAGCAAAAGAGGAGCCTCCCTCATGCGCATGGAGAACAAGCGTGGAAAAGCAAGAGAAGAGAAGGAGGCGACTGCTGAAGATCAGTGTGCTGCTGTTTTTCTGAGAGAACCAGCCGTACAGCACTGTACGGCCAGATTTGGGCTCTCTCTCTCTCTCTCTCTCTCTCTCTCTCTCCTCTGCTGCTGGCGGCGCACAGAGTTGCTGCTGGAAACTCTGCGCAGAAGCTCAGAACAGACTGCACAGCCAGTTTTCCAGCTCAAACCCTACTGTACGACTGCCGTACAGTGTACGGGCAGTCAGGTACAGCAGGTACAGGTGCAGGCGGTGCTTCTCTGGTGCTGGACAGACCTGTGCAGGCTGATTCAGACAGGTACAGAATCAGGACAGCAGGCTGTTTTTGCAAGTACAACGCCTGGCACGCATCCCGAGGCGGTACAATCAAGTACAGTGCTGATTTTCAGATCTGTACTTTCAAGGACAGCATAGGAGTGAGCATCAGGAGGAAGATACAGGCAAGTGCAAGCACATGTGTGAAGCAGGATTGTGGGTTCAAGTGCCTGCAGGCACAGATTGGTGCTGTTGCTTCCTCCAGAGTTGTCTCACGAGCTGAACTTGGTAAGCCTTGACTCTGTTCATCCATCTCTCTTTCTATTGCTTGATGTCTGCTACAGGTATGTGTTATCTGGCTCCTTGTGAGAGGAGGAGTATAGCAGATTGACAAGAGATTAAGACAGGGATTGAACAGCACATGTATGTTGAGCTGAGAATATGTATCATGCTTATGAGTTATGCCAGATGTATGCCCATGGCTGGCCTGCTTTGTGAACTTGGCTGATCAGAGGGAGGCACAGTGTGTTGCTTGAGGACACAGATCTGTGTGCATAGATCCTCTGTGCTGAGAAGGATTTGTGGGCAGTCAGATTGGACTACAGGTGTAAACTCTTGGCTGGTTTTTATGTTGTACTCAGCCATACATATTATTTTAATGGAATAAAGAAATACCGCAAGGGGCGCCAAGCTTTGGGGCCAACAGGTGTCGTTGTGTATTCAGATTTGGGCACTCTAGCTCCAATCTGTGTTTGGTTTTTCATCTAGACTACAAGTGGACGTGTGTTAGCTCTTACCGCACTCTGGTTTTCTATCAGAGGCCGGTTTCATCAGCTCGTGGCTCGGTGGTGGGGACAACCAAGACTTGTGGGCTTGCCCACGGCTGTCAAGGTTGGGAGGTGAGTCAGGCTTGCACCCCCTTTATGTTTGTTTGGTTTGTTTGCAGGTTTCAAGTCTTGTACCAGGAGCGTTCTACGAGGAGATCCTATGGGGATTTGACATGAATGTTCGTGAAGTGGTGGTTTTTTTCTGAGTCATGAAGTGGATTGTCTGATATTCCCAAGGCATCATACATGCAACCTTGTGTCATGTACCTCGCCCACAAACATAGCAGTTTGATTCATATTTTCAAGTTGTGAGGGTGGGTGCTTAGTTATTTCTTATTTTCTCAGTGAATCTTGAAGAGGTTGCTTTGATACTTTCTAATATCTATATATATTGTAATTTGATGCGTTTCTTTCAGATAAGAGATTTTGGTCAAAACTGTGGAATATTAGAGCTCCTTTTCATCTGACTTGGTTTGTGACCTTGCAGCATCAATGGTAAACAAGGTCTCTTGGAGTTACAGTAGCCAGTCTTCAACATCCCGATGCCTCAATTCCGATGCCACAATTGAAGTAAAGTAGCAGTCCATACTAAAACCTTACTCATTGTTCCAGTCTACTGCTAATTTTTTAACAGAATGAATCTTAAATCTTCGGTTTGTGTTGGTTTGGTGACTTGCAGGTCATAATTGAAATCCCATTTGCATTTCGATTTCTCCCAGTGGAGATGATCGAAGGCACTGGTACTCAAGTTCTTAGCCAGGTATTGCGAGCCATGCTACCCCGATTTTTGGCCCAGGTAGCTACAATTGTTACCGAACACTTTCTAGCACTATGTGTTGCCCTCTTGACACTGCAGCTTGACTTGCAAACTTTCCTTTTGCTGTTTGAACAGCTTCAGAAAGACTACCTTGCATGGGCATCAGGTGACGCTTCCCGTCAACCACTTGGGACGGGGGAGCTCTAGGAGAGCTACATCCTTCATAGGTTGTTTGCATCGTTTCTCAAACATCGATATAATCAGATCTCCAAATAATAGTAAGGGAAGTCATTGTAATATTGGGTTGCTTTTCCTGAAGGTAAGCTCATGAGAATCTAGCCATCAATGACGAATGCAACATGTATAATTCTATGCAAATATGACTGCAGGTGTTTATTGCACTTAGGAGAGTTAAAACTTCTGTACATATGTTTTTCAGTATTGCATCTATCATTATCTTTTTTTAGTACTTTGAATGGTGACTGTATGCTACCCTGTCAGAGGCCTCTATGCTGGAAATTGAAAGCAAAACTCAAACAAAAGCTCGGCAAATGGCAGCCACAATTTTTTTAAAAAGAAACTAAGATTGTCATCCGTGCATGTAGTTGTGTGTGGTCCTACAGCCCTTTCATTTGTGTATGTTGAAGAGTGGTTCAACAGGGATTGGATTTGCAACTGAATGGTTATATAGAGGTCTGAGGAAGGGAATTATGTGCTGGGGGTTCTGATAGTTTTTTGTAGCAGCAGTGACATGGCTACTTTTACCAATATGCTTCATTTATTTGGTTATTTAAAGCTACCTACTACTGGTGGAATAACTTACTTGGTTGCTATCAGCACATGCCAACCAAAGCTCACACACAGCATTGTAGAAATACCTTTTTTTTTTTCTTCTTTCAAAGAAAAGGCTATTACATTAAGGAATTATGAGAGAGTTACGTGGAGTAGAGAGCTTTGACCAACATCATGTCTTTAGTTACCACTGATTCTCTTATCAGTATGAGATCTTGCCTCCTTTGCATGTACCTCTTGCCTGCATGAATCAGATGGTATTTTAGCCAGATGTGCTGAGTAGGAGAGCTATTAAAAATAAAGGCCAATCTGTTTAACCACAGTAGCCACAACATCTCACATCTCAACACAGACTGGAGTTCCATAGTACATCCTATATACTCTCCCAAGATCAAATTTTTCCACTCCAAGGATAGGCTATTCCATGACTTAATACATTAGCAAGAGAGACAAAACACTGTTGGGGGACGGTGCATGAAAATATGTAGGTCATCCTCCAATCCATGCATCTGTGACATTGGCCATCCCCACTCTTGCATCTGAGAGCTTTCTGTTGTGTCCATAAGGCTCTGTGCATCAGTAACCAGGCAAGGCATGCTTTTTTCGGTTCAACATATTTGTTCCAGAGTTTACCAAAAAGGAAATACCAGTGAGTTCTATCCCACAAGAGATTCCATCTTCTATTTAGAGTGCAGTGAACAGGCGGAGAGCTTTTCCTAGCCGGAATGGGAAGGAGTCTAGCTTGTGTATTCCACTGGAAGGCTTTGGGTAGAGGAGGGTCCCTTATAGAAAGAAGCCAGTAGTCCGATTGGGACCAAAGGCTAATTCTGTTTCCAATTAGCTCGAGTTCATCATTTGACACATTGAACAATCTGATCAGGTCAGCTCTGGAAAACCAGGTATTGCAAGAACTATGGCACACATCCCACCAACAGAAAATGCCAACATTGTGAAGCCTAAGAGCTGAGTCAGCCTTGGTCTCCTCCACTAGGGGGAAGGGTAGCGTTGGCCACCACATGGAATGACGTGGGGGTCGTCTTCTTCAGGTTGCTTCCTTTGGTTCTGCAGTTGTAAAAGGTTGAGTTGCTATACTCTGCTCTTGACTCCTCCAGTTGTTGCTTGGTTGCAAGGAACTCTTCAACCATGCTGTCATAACCAGCAAGGGCTTCTTTGTCCTGTGCCATAGATGGGGGCCAAGGGGGAAATAGCTGATGGATGGGAGATCTCTTCTGCAGGTGAGAGTTTCTTGTAAACAGATCGGCAGGGCTAGCTTGCGGTCTAATCAGAGACTGGGTTCCCCTCCACTCGGTGCCCATGCTCCCAAGGGGGGGGGGGGGGGGGGGGGGTGTTACTGGCGATGAAATGAAGATGGCACGTAGACTCAGGGCGAGATGAGAGGAGGAGACCCTGTGCTCTGCTAAACCCTAACGGGCAAGAGCATGCAGGGCTGTGCGCATGGCGGGTGAGCGGATGCGTCTAGGTCTTGCTCTCACAGTTAACTTGATGTAAAGCTATCTTCTTGTAGAAATACCTTCGCTTTTGTAATGCTGCTGTGCAATGAAGGCTATAACTGGTTTTCATTCCCAAAAAGTCGCAATTAATGAAATTTATGCCACTCATCAATTGAAGCAGCCAGTCTACATCATAATCTCTCTCTCTCTCTCTCTCTCTCTCTCTCTCTTACACACACACACACACACAAATAAGCCATCCAGTGGATAAAGAAATGCATCTCATGCAAGTCCATTAAGAAATAGCTCGGGAAATGAGTCCTCATGCAATAGGATAAAGAAAGAGCTCGGGAAATGCATCTCCTTGTGCAATAGGACAATATTTTCCCTCTAATTAGGTAGCCAATGAGCCTACAACCACCCTTACTGGAAATTTTGAACCATTCTAAGAGAAATTTGATCAAACTGGTGTCATTGTGCATGATGGATGGATAGTAGCATGACCTCTTTAAATGGAAGAGTGCTGGTAATGGACAACTCATTAGTGGAAATAGTCTCTGGTAGAAATCAAAGTGCGGTAGGCTAGCAGTCACCCAATCCAATTGTAGTCCAGACAATTAATCAAATAAACAGGAGCTAGAGTGCTCCAAAACAAAAAGGAGAACAACACTCGTTGGCCCCAAAGCTTGGCGTTCCTTTCGGTATTTGATGATTACAACATGGCCATCCATGGCTCGTATGCAAGTTCAATCTACCAATCCTCTCAGTACCTCTTAGCATAGAAGTTACACAGCCTTGTGTCCCAAGAACACCACATTGTTATCACCTCTAATCTGCTAAGTCTGTACATCCATGAGGCTTTGAATAAGCATCTGATTGAACCATGCACATAGCCATAATCTCAGCCATGAAAACCAGTCCACAAACTCATCCAAAACAACCCACAAACTTGTCTTGTTTCCACCCTCTGAACTGCCAAACCCTTCCTCTCACAAAGGGCTAGAGAGAACCACTCGAGCAGTCTTGAGCTAGTGAAAAGAGAGACTTCAAAAGACATCACATGCAGTCCCACTTGCTCACAAAGAAAGAGAAACTTTTAGTCTTGATGTCGGTTTCCACAATGAAGAAAAGACTCGAGGAAAAGCTCCGAACTGTCTTGTCCTCTTGTCTTGCAGCCGGAAGAGGGAGAAAACTTGTGTGAGAACTTGCTGTCCAGCCTTGTGTTCCCTTCTCACAACTCACACTTCCCATGGCAACCATCTTCTTGCCAAAAGCAAAGGAGAGAGAAAGAGGTGAACGTGTAGGTGCCTATTTGCTTTGCAACCAGTAGCCAACCAGAAATTCAAGAACTAAAGAGAGATAGAGAGAGAGAAACGAGTCTTGAATCTCTATTCTGTAGCACAACCAGCAATCATCCTTTATGATCTCCCTCTTGAAACCAGTCCAGTAAGCTCCTGTACCCTCTTCAGTCTTGAATTCTGCCCTGCCTACCTACAGTCCCTCCAGAAGGCAAGCATAAAAGAAGCGTAGCCCTGCAGCTCTTGAAAGAAAGGCAGCCCTGCAGCCCCTACTTGTATGCGCCTCTTTTTCAGAAAGATCTCCACGCCTGCAACCTGTATGCGCTCTGTTTTCAAAAAAACTCTCCATGCCAGCAGGCCTGTATGCGCTCTATTTTCAGAAAAGCTCTCCTCTCCCTTGCGTTGCCCGCCAGCCCTCTTTCCCAAAAGCAAGAGAGGGAATAGAGAGAGGGAGGCGTGTACTTCCAAAAATGGAGTAGCCCCTTCTCTCCATAAAAATCCTAGGGCCCTTTTAAGTTTATTAAAACTTATGCCTAGGGGCCACCCAAGGTTATAAACATTAAAATATTAAATCCCTTGGTCCCCCTTCACACTTGGGGATGTCCACACATGTTACCATTTGTCCGGGCACCCAAGTATGAACAGTTAAATTTTTATCTTGCTCACCGACCACCATGCTCACACTTATGCTGCACCCATTTTCATAGGGTCATGACATACCCCCCTCTTGAAAAATGGCAAGCATCCTCGATTGCAATCTGGTGATACAACAAGACATCCAAAGTGAAATCTCTCTAAGCCATGCATATGTAGCAACATTCACTGCAAACCAATGGTGTAGTAATAGTCCAAGTTGTATACCACTGTGTGAACCATACACAACCACAACATCCAATGTGACTAGTACACATATATCTTAGAAGTCCTATAAATAGATGTACTGTCAGCCATCAGTACCTTCGAGTGAGACAGAAGCTGCACTAAGCGACCTCTAGATGTCATCTGAGCCTGTCTGTATCAAGGGGGCGGAGGTGCTACCCCCTCTTTAGCATCAGGCAATGCTCTGCTAAGCCTGAATGAGCCGTAACAAGAGTCGGCTCCAACTCAAAGGCATTGAGATAAAGTTGCAATACTTGAGGTGAATCTGCTAAGTCACCCTCCTCCATCCACTTCGCATCCATCGGTGAATAGTTCTTGAACTTCACAAGATAGCGACGGGAAACTTTACCTCGTACCTTTCTTTCCTTATGTGCCAGTATCTGCTCTGGAATAAGAGCCTCGTCAAGTTCCTCAACTTCTAGCTGAGCCTCATCTGATACATCCTCAGGCACATCCCCATGGAAAGGTCTAAGTAGACTCACATGAAATGCATTGTGAATCCTCCAGTGATCTGGTAGCTTCAAACGATAGGCCACCTCACCAATCTTTTCCAATACCTGAAAAGATCCATAATAGCGCATGCTCAACTTAGGGAATAAGCGCTCTTTACCCTTCATCTTTTTGAGCCTAGCTTTCTCAAATCGCAAAAGAACCCAATCACCCAATGCAAACTCTAATGCATGTCTGTGACGGTCTGTTGCTTTCTTTTGCTTTTGTTGAGTTTTCTGGAGTGCCAACTTAACTCTCCTATAAGCTCCATCCATGTTCTCCACATATTGGTCAGCCTCAAAGATCTTATCCTTTGTGTGCAAAATACGTGGTACCTTCTTCCCTCCTTCCACAATCTCAAAAGGCGCCTTGCCCGTCGACGTATGGACGGTGTTGTTATAAGCAAACTCCACCAAAGGAAGATACTTTTTCCATTGTTGCTTGTGCTCTGACACATAACACTTAAGAAGATCTAACATTGTGGAATTAGCCTCTTCCGACTGACCATCTGTCTATGGATGAAACGATGATGAAAACTTGAGAGTTGTACCCATGTTGTCAAACAACCCTCTCCAAAATAAACTTGTTATTCGTGGATCACGGCCACTAATGATAGACGAAGGCATGCCATGATACTTGAAGATATTCGCCATGAACAACTTCACCATCATGTGATCAACTTTGATCGTCTTACGCACGGGAATGAAATGAGCCTGCTTACTGAATCTACATATAATAGTCCAAATGCCATCATTCCCCGTTTGTGTCCTCGGAAGATCAAATATAAAATCCATGGCAATGCTCTCCCATGGTCTATCTGGAATAGGTAAAGGCTCAAGTAACCCTGGTGTCTTCTGACGGTCAAACTTCACCTTTTGACATACGATGCATTGCCTAACAAAAGCATCAACATCTCTTCTCAAGGTCGACCAAGAAAAGAAAACCTCAGCTGCCTTTACCGTGGCGTCAATACCTCTATGACCTACATACGGTGGAGCATGACTTTCAATCATAACCTTGAGTCGTTAATTGCCTGGTAACACACAGTCCTCCATGCATCGACAAAGAGCCATCCCTGAGAGTATCATGCCGCTGACCCTCAGACATCTGATCACATAGATCCTTCCAAAATCCTCATCTTGGGCATACTGCTCTTTCATCTCATCAAGCTCATGATGATAAGCAAGTGAAACTGCTGCTGCTGAGACCTGTGGCTTGCGTGACAATGCATCTGTGACAACATTCTTTTTGCCTTCCACATGTACAATCTGAAAGTGGAACATAGACAAAAAGTTGGCCCATCTCATATGCTTCTCAGAAAGTTTAGTTTGCGTGAGGAAATAACGCAAGGTCTGATGTGATTTGTCTACACAGTGAAATCAGCCCCAAGCAAATAGTATTTCCATGTAGAAAGAGCATGAATTACAGCCAACACCTCTTTCTCATAAACCTGTAAATGCTTCTTGGCATTCTGTAATATACGACTCTCATAGGCTATCACATGTCCTTCCTACATGAGAACTGCCCCAATGCTGTTCCCACATGCATCACACTGTGGACAACAAAAGCCTTTCGGAGATACGGTAATACCAATATGGGATCCGAAGTAAGCTTTTCTTTTTAAGCTTTTTAAAGGCTGCAATTTCTCGATCAGCCCATCAAAATGGAGTTCCCTTCTTAGTTAAAGCATGAAGAGGTGAAGCAATCTCAACAAAATACTGTATGTACCGCCTGTAATAGGAACACAATCCTAAAAAGATGCGTACATCATGCACGGTCCTCAAATCTGGCCAATTGAGAATTGCTTCCACTTTCGAAGGATCCATACGGACTCCATCTTTACACATAATATGACCCAAGAAGTGTATCTCTTCCAAGAAGAACTCACTCTTCTTGCCATTAATGACCAACTTATGCTTCCCGAGTTCTTCAAACACAATGGCCAAATGCTTCCTATGCTCCTCCTCTGTGCGTGAATGCACAATTATATCATCAAAGAATGTGCCCACAAAGGCTCTCTGAGGCCGAAAAATCCTGTCCATCATCCTGTTAAATGTGGTAGGAGCATTTGTCAAACCAAAGGGCATGACCAAGGACTGATATAGCCCAAAAGTGGTCCGAAATGCTGTCTTATGCACATCCTCGGTCTAATGCGTATCTGATGATACCCACTTTTCAAGTCTATCCGACTAAAGACTGTGGAGCCCTGTAAGCGTTCCAATATGTCATCGATTCTCGGAATAGGGAATCGATTCTTGATGGTGTTCTTGTTTAGCGCCCTGTAATCTATACACATGCGCCAAGAACCATCTTTCTTTTGGGCTAAGAGCACAGGTGAGCAAAAGGGTGATGAGCTAGGCTGGATCAACCCCTTTTTCAACAACTCCTATTCCTGGCTCATAATTTCCTCTTGTTGGGTTGCACTAACACGATACAGCGGTCTATTGGGTGGGGTACTTCCTGAATTAGATCAATAGCATGATCTTCTGGCCTTTTCGGAGGAATTTCTCGCGGTAATGACTCAGAAAAACAATCTTGGAACTCACGTAAGAAATTAGTCCTGTCTTTATCTAACATAGACAAATTAGATTTAGACTCATCATCTTTTGCATCCTTTACAAAAACCAAGTATGCGGAAAGATGCTTTTTCATTACTGATGTAATGGCCGAAGCGGATACAATAGGAACAGATTCCCTTTTAAGCTTTACATCCACAATATGCTCTTTCTCTCTATGAGTCAAACTAATCTTCCAGTTTTACGTATCCACCGTCGCATGTACTATATGGCACCATGGCATACCCAACAAAACATCACACCCATCAAGTGGCATGATAAAGAACTCCTCACTGTCCACATAACCCTGCACATGAAGCCTCAGCTTCCCAATAATAGGGCCATATTAGCCTCATACAAAGGCCCCATCTCCTCTGCGTGGATCCCCATCTGGTGAGATAAAGTTGGCTCTAGCACCTGTGTCAAAGAACATCAAGGCATTATGATCTCTCACTTTGCCCCATGCTCTGTAGAACTCAGTCTCTTCACCACCTGGCTGCTCCTCCCCAACAAGATCAGGAACTAACCCTCCAGAAGGCTTTGGTTTCTTAGACTTGGGCTCCCCTTTAGTGTCAGAGTCCTTTTGGGACTTATGCTTGGGAGGACAATCAAAAGACATATGTCCCTCCTCAGTACAGAAAAAGCACTTCCTAGCATCCATCAAAGCATGTCTCTCCTTAGGAGTTCTCTTGGGCATGAGTAACTTCTTATACTGCTTCTTTGTAGACCCTTTTGCATCACGCAAAGCATGCCCTGACTTTTCAGATTTCTTGCTTGTGCTTTTACTTCCTTTAAATTCAGATGAGACTTCAGTGTGAGTAACGCATTTGCCGTCATAGCATTCTCTATCATCTGCGGCATATTTGTTACTCGAGTCTTTATGCAATAGTCACGCACTTCCTTGGGCAGCCCATAACAATACTTCTCAACCTGCTTAGACAAAGGCACAACACGATAAGAAGTAACTGGGAGTAAGGCTTCCCAAAACTTCTTATTATAATCCTCAAGATTTTCACACTTCGATGCATCCAACTTGTGCCATGTTGTCATTACATCCACCTCAAAAGTAGATGTGAGCCACACGGAAGAGAACACCTGTTTAAACTATATCCAAATAGATGGTGCTATGCCCTGGAAAAGAAGAGTGGACCACCACTGCAATGCATTGCCCTTGAGAAAAGTCGCAGCTTTTCTCACCTTAGAGGATTTTGTGTAATTTCCACCAGAAAAAGCAGCATCAAACTGCTGTAAAAAGGTAAGTTCCTTTAGCTTTGTCTTTGGCCCCGCTGAATGTGTCAAATTTCATTGCAACTCCCCCTTCCTTATAATCCTTCGCCTTACCCATAGGCGTTAGATTATCGTAAGGAAGTGGCTTCACAAGATTGCTACCCCCAGCATTCATGCCCATCATAGGGTCAACATTGCTAGTTCCCACACCTGGCATACCATGCATTCCTGTTGATCCCCCCATGTTTCCAAACACATACCACTATGCATACTAGGCTGCATGCTCCCATACATGTTCCCCTGCATTCCGGGCTGATGCTCCCATACATATTCCCTTGCATTCCGGACTGCATACCACCATACATATTACCCTGCATACCAGGCTGAAAATTAGCTCCAATATTCCCTTGCATTCCCATGCCTCCCTGAGGGTAACCCCCAGTCATAGATTGGAACACGGAACCACAGCCAAAATAGCCTAGATGCATAGACTGCTGCGGGAAGGCACCACTATTGCCCTGAGGTGGGTTCCTAGAACACTCTTTCTTCTTCTTCTTCTTAGGATTAGAAGGGGCTCTCATAAATTCAGCAAACTTCTCACTTTGTGTGAGCTGCATAAACACATCCACTGCCCCTGCCAAACGAGCTTTAAACTGGGCATCATCTTCCTCTTGACTTGGCATGTCTTCTGGCTGGGTTACATCCTCATAACATGCATCTTCTGCAGCTTGTTCTCCTGTGAGTATATCCTCAGATTCATTTCTCTCAGGAGAGGTCTCTTGCTCTTCCCCATCATCATAAAAATAGTCATCTTCTGTGTCTGACACCTTGCTGAAATTTTCAGCAATGGCTTTCCTCGAGACAACCACGAGCTCACCCCCTTAAGAAAGTTGATGATGGGTCCTTGCAATGGAACCTTGACACTGGCCTCTGGTAGAAACAAAAGTGCGGTAGACTAGCAGTCACCCAATCCAATTGTAGTCCAGACAATTAATCAAATAAACAGGAGCTAGAGTGCTCCAAAACAAAAAGGAGAAAGACACCTCTTGGCACCAAAGCTTGGTGCCCCTTTCGGTATTTCTTTATTCAATTTCAATGGAAAGATTTAGATGATTACAACATGGCCATCCATGGCTCGTATGTCTGCAAGTCCAATCTGCCAATCCTCCAGTACCTCTTAGCATAGAAGTTACACAACCTTGTGTCCCAAGAACACCACACTGTTATCACCTCTAATCTGCGAAGTTTGTACATCCATGAGGCTTTGAATAAGCATCTGACTGAACCATGCACATAGCCATAATCTCAGCCATGAAAACCAGTCCACAAACTCATCTAGAATAGCCCACAAACTTGTTCTGTTTCCACCCTCTGAAACTGCCAAACCCTTCCTCTCACAAAGGGCTAGAGAGAACCACTCTAGAGCAGTCTTGAGCCAGTGAAAAGAGAGATTTCAAAAGTCACCTGCAGTCCCACTTGCTCACAAAGAAAGAGAAACTGATAGTCTTGATGTCGGTTTCCACAATGAAGAAAAGACTCGAGGAAAAGCCCCGAATTGTCTTGTCCTCTTGTCTTGCAGCCGCAAGAGGTATCTAGCCTTGTGTTCCCTTCTCACAACTCACACTTCCCAATTGACAACCATCTTCTTGCCAAAAGCAAAGGAGAGAGAGAGGTGAACGTGTAGCTCTGCAACTACAGTAGCAAACCAGCTCTTCAAGAACTAAAGAGAGAGAGAGAGAGAGAGAGAGAGAAACGAGTCTTGAATCTCTGTTTTGTAGCACAGCCAACAATCAGCCTTTATGATCGCCCTCGTGAAACTAGTCCAGTAAGCTCTTGTGCCCTCTTCAGTCCAAAATTCTGCGCTGCCTACCTTCAGTCCAAAATTTTGTGCTACCTACCTTTAGTCCCTCCAGAAGGCAAGCATAAAAGAAGCGCAGCCCTACAGCCCCTGAAAGACACGCAGCCTTTGCAACCCCTGCTTGTATGCGCCTCTTTTTCAGAAAGATCTCCATGCTTGCAGCCTGTATGCGCTCTGTTTTAAAAAAAAAAAACTCTCCACGCTAGCAGCCTGTATGCGCTCTATTTTCAGAAAATTTCTCCTCTCCCTTGCACTGCCCGCCAGCCCTCTTTCCCAAAATCAAGAGAGAGAATAGAGAGAGGGAGGCATGTACTTCCAAAAATGGAGTAGCCCCTTCTCTCCATAAAAATCCTAGGGCCCTTTCAAGTTTATTAAAACTTATGCGTAGGGGCCACCCAAGGTTATAAACATTAAAATATTAAATCCCTTGGTCCCCCTTCACACTTGGGGACGTCCACACATGTTACCATTTGTCCGAGCGCCCAAGTATGAACAATTAAATTTTTATCTTGCTCACCGACCACCATGCTCACACTTATGCTGCACCCATTTTCACAGGGTGTCATGACAGTTTTGCATGTATAATCATTATTTGGATTCTACAATGTTCATAAGAGGTACAGATTGTGTCATTGACTACATTCTTCCCTTTTAAAGGCAGCCTATCTAAGATTTGTGCGTTTTCTTTAGGGTCATGGATATTAAAATCTGATCTCGTTGGACATTATATGTTGGGATTGTTTGGGAAATGGATGGACTGAATAAATCTTGCCATCTTACTGAGTCAGTCATCACAATCACCCATATGGCATTATTCTCCCTCAAAGTCAAGTGTAATGATATAATACTTACCATGGACTTCAACAAAGACCATATATATGTTGATGTTTTTACGATTGAGGAATAACTTAAGGAATTCACCCTCTCCCTACTTACATAGAGTTTGTATAGCCATTAGAGACAAAATGGAAAATCTTCACGGGATACCATATTGTCAAGGACAAGCGTCGTTTACAGGGGTATCAAGGCAGTCCAATTGGTAGTCTTTATTTTTCAGAAAACAAATCTTGGGCACCTGCATGTCGCCCATCGATCTCATTAAATTTTGGAGTGCTGAGTGGTCAGAATCCACTGCAGTCACCTATCATTATCAAAGGCAGAAATAGAGATGCCGAATGTGTCTCTCCATCTCATTGGGAACACATTTTGCAGAGGGTGATGTGGTGTAAAACTGATTGACTCCCCCTATCCTTGATGGCCAAGAAAGGCCATCGGTCGGCCTTTCCCACGCGAAAGATGGGTCATCGGCTCCCTTTGAGGAAAGGTCTACCAATGGCCTTTCCGTACTCCAAGATGCTTAGAAAAATGTTTTGTTCCTAAATCACTTTAGAGGAAACAAATACTCAAAGTCTTCTTGTAAAGAATGGTTTGATATAGAATCTAAATGCACGACATGAAGTGATCAATCTTGACTGATATGGAGATAAGGAAGTTGATCAAAATGCCATTCATAGGTTCCACACCCTTACTAGAAGAAAGGAAAGGTAGTATGAGGTTCAAGGAGGGATTAAGCAAGCACAATAAAAGGTAAAAGCTCATGGTGTAGTTTTGCCAAAATGTAAAGGGCAAGAGACAAAAGGAGATCTAGGTAACTTCTCTCTTAAAGACATGCATGCACATTGCAAGGAGCTATAATGCTCCTTCATGACCCTCTTTTGAGCATCCTATCTTTCTTTATTGGTGAATACATTAGAGCTAGACTCAAGAAGCAAAGTAGGAGAGCTACAAGGGCTTAAGGTTGAAATGGTTAAATCGATGGGGGAGATGAGTGGCTAGTGGTATGTTTACCTTAGCTTTGCAACATGGGTGAATAGACCACACTGGACTAAACTCCTCTACAAAGAAGGTGACAAGAATCAATAGGACATGGCTAAGCTCTTGGGGACTATCATGGAATGTTAAATCAATACGTGGGTGGAACAAAACAACAAGTGGGCCATAGGGCAAGCATGCTTCCGCCATGTGCATAGCACCACTTGGTAATTCTTAGAGTACCCATGGAAGAGGCCAGTAGTAGTAGACAAGATTGCATATCAACATGTGAAATGCCTTGTGCTTGCATTTCAAAAATACTTAGCAATGATATTGGGGTAAAATGGGGTTCGCCTCTCTCACCGCCTCTCTCATCAACCCTTTTTATTGGATTTTTACAAACATGAAAACATATTGTGGGCACATATTGGAAATGCATATTTTGTTCTCTTGGCTCACTTAGCAGTATGCTCAAAAGTTGATGATTATTTTAGATGACTTTTGTATCCATTGTGGGCTGGTGATCAATGTACAAAAGACCAAAATTATCTTTGCCAAAACCATCAAAATGTCTCCTCTTAGTGCACTGCAAAAATCATCCCCGAGAGAAGTATTGGACACCATTATATACCTTGGTATTGAGGTACCTTCAAATGATAGATGACAACAATGTGCACTCCCTTGGAATTGAGGTAGGTACAAGAGCATACTATACATTTGAGAATATATGCAATGAAGCAAGAACTAGAAACTATCTTTTCTATACTTTGGTCACACATGTGCTACTCTTTTGGTCACACAACTATTACTCTTTAAGGTCAAACAACAAATCCTCTACCCAGTACTCCTTTGGAATTTGACAGCTTGCCCCCATTGAAGTCTTGGGGATGTATAGATTGGTAGAATAAATTATCAAGCTTACCTCATGGTAGCTTACCATGGATACCATAGGAAGTAATTTGTAGAAGACCAAGAAGAGAAGATGGTTCTAGAAATTCCCACTACACATCAATAATTGATCCTACATACAAGCTCACCTTCTCTTGAGAGAGAGGTTGTAGGATGCTCCCATACATGTAAGAGAAAGTATCACTTTATGTTATCCATAACATTGCTACCTTCAAAAGAACTTTCTATCTAGTATTAGAATAATCTAATCTATACAAAAATGATTCAATTTTCAATTCTTATATTTTATCAATATCATTCGGTATAGATAAGTGAGTAACATATCATTCGGTATAGATAAGTGAGTAACCAAAGTTAATATTTTAAATATATTCATTTTTATATAGTTAATATATCTTCATAGGGATGAAAGAGAAGAATAAGAAGCTTATCTTAGCCTAAACTCTTAGAAGAAGAAAGATCCTTGGCACATTCCATCAAGTTATGCTATCTATCCATCTCTTGTGATTGAACTCTCTTAGATGTGTCTTTACAATGGTCACTACTTTTTAATTACTATCCAAGCTACTTCACTAGTTCTTACTCTCAAAGTTGGAAGCGGCATTGCATTTAGGCCAAATCGCAATAAGAAAAATATGGAGTTCACCTTGTGGCAAAACAAGTTGGTAGTACATGTAGCACTTCTTTGAATGACTATTAATGCATTATTAAAATTTTAAAGCTATGTAGAATGAGCCACAAAAATAAAAATTCCATCTTGGTCAAACAAGTTGACATGTGGTAGTTCTTTACATGCTTACCCTTATAAATATGTATCAAGCTTTGTGCCTTGACAAATAGTGGAAATATTTTAATTTCCACATTTGTATATGAGATGATGGTAGTGCATGGCAGTGCCATCTCTACACATGCTTGCTAAAACATTGACACCTTTGTAGAAGGAGGCTTTCATACCACTTACGTGTCTATGAGGCTTTGATAATACCACCTTTGCATCACTTCCACGTGCAAGATCAATAAGAATATAGCTATGGCTATGAGGCTTGTTACATTTTTATTTCTAGTCTATAAAGGTTGGTTGCATGACCAAGCTATTCTAAGTCAAAGGCTTTCTTCAAACATCATAAGAGAGGGGGTCACAAGAGACCGACAGAACCTATAGGGGGGCCAAAGCGAATCCATCATGGGTCAACATGAAGGGGGTGGTTGGCAGAGTGCTGGCTGCCTCCTCTTCCTATATATATATATATATATATATATATATATATATATATATATATAAAAGGGAAAATTCACGCATGCCAGCCATGAAATCTAGGATTTTACCAAACACCTATGTAAATGCATAAGCCTAAGGCTTTTATGGATTCCATCATAAATCTAGGATTTTACCAAACACCTATGTAAATGCATAAGCCTAAGGCTTTTATGGATTCCATCATAAATCATAACAGTTTACCAACATTATACAATTAGAAGGGTTAACTTTGCCCCAACATGAAGGAATATGATGATCCTTTCTTCATTGAAGTTATTTTTTGATTTAAGGACTATGTTTATATCGAAACGTTTGATCAAAATTTGACATCATGCAAAAGATATAAGCTATGGGCTAAAATCATGAATAGCTACAAACTACAAAACAACCTTGATTTGTGAAAGTAATTGTGTCCATAGAAGCATTAACAAAAAATAAAAAATATTGTATCTCTAGCTGTGTCAGCAAAGGGTTTGGTGAGGTCCTTCACTAATTGGTTGAACTTCTTATAATATCGAGGCCTTGTTAAGTGAGATGCAAATGTTAGCTAGGAATCTCTCAATAGAGGTTTATAAAAAATACTATTAAGTGATGCAAATGTCAACTAGGAAGTCTCAATAGAGGTTTATAAAAACTCATTGTTATGCATTATAAAGAAAAATAGGAGCGAAGCTACAATCTTTTGTAGTTCATCCACAACGTATTAGTTAGCAGACTCCCTTGGTTTCTTTAGTCCAAGTCTCTCATCACCAACCCAATATATCCCTCTGAAGAGGATGCCTCCAGACTTCTTCATCTCAATATTGAAGTCACTACTTCTTGCTTCTCATTTGATTAATCTTCCGTTGAATTTTCAAGAGAATCATATCAAATGAGTGAGATATGCTTACATAAAATATTGGTGAGAGTAGAGAGGTCAATTAGTGATCTTACAATGAACAATAAAGAGTGAATCACTTGGGACATCAAATGAAATATTGGTATTCCTTTAATCTCTTGTTATCCTCATATTCTTCTTATTACTCTAAGCCTAAAAGAGATTCAATAGAAGGAGAATATTAATGAAGATAAGAAGAAATGAAGATTTTTAGAAGAAGAAATATTAAGGATTCATTATCTTCTTCTTTCTCCTACACTTGATCTAGTATGTGACCTCTTTTTTATTTTCATGTTTCTTTAGTTATTTTTTATAGAAATGATAGAGAAAACCTTAGTTCACATGTTGCCAATTTTACAAAAATGATAGAGAAAACCTTAATTCACATGGTTGCCAATTTTAAAATCAAATAATTTTATCATTTTAATGAAATTTTTGGCCATTTTGTATTGTTAGTTTAAGGTCAAAATATGCATGGCTAGTCTATTGTTATATTGATAGGAATTATGTGTAAACTATTTGGATGGTAGGGTTAAACTCCCCTCCATGTAGACTATCCACATGGAGAGGTTTCACAATTTTATTATTTCATCACTTGATTTGTTAGCTACATCCTATTGTGGTAGATCGGGCACACTCAAAATACCATTGCACCATCTTGGTAGTTAGTATCATAGCTGATTCCATATTAAATACTAATTGTTAAGGGCTGGTGTGTGCACATTTGGGACCATGTTACGGGTGATTTCCTATTATATATTGCACTAGTTTTATAGGTGTTTATATTTGTGCCTATCATATGTTGCCATGTTGGGATTGATTGATGAATAATAGGTGATGAGCACTATGAAGAAGAAGACTAGGATGTCTTATAGGTGTAGATCTTGACTACGTTAGAGTAAAAAGTTATCCTGGTGGAATTGCCCGTGCTTTCCGGTAAAGGGAAGTTTTTTCCGGGTTCGGTTTTGGAACAACCGACGGATTAATCTCTTATCCGGATATCCGTGGGTGAGGCCCGAATGTGGGACCCCTGTCCCACGTGAGAAGTGCTACTTCCGCTGCTAGTACCCTGAATCCGTTGCTTGGTGGGAACAGGGATCTTACATACTGACACTCGTCTCATTGTATGAATGAAGAGTGAAACTCAACTTGTTGGGAGCAAATCAACTTTTGTCATTCAAATAAGCCACTTATTTGCTTTATTTGTCTTTCCATTATTTATCTTATATTTTTTCATAAATTTTCTCTATCATGGGGGATAATCCACAACTTTCATCTATTCAAGAGCAACTCAACATTTTGGATAATCACAAATAGCTACTTAGAGGGAGTTGAGTAGGGATCTAGAATATATATGTATCCCAAAAAAGAGGAGTAACATAGACTAGAACCCATAGGACTATGGAGGCCACTTTACATGCTTGAGATTCTAGGAAGGGTAGTAAGATTAGTTATAAAGCTTTTACTTTTAAAAATTACAATGGCAAGAAAGATGCATACATTGTACTTTCTTGGCATAGCCAGCTTGACGATTACTATTCAGGGGAGAAATTCTATGAACATGATAAAATCACATGTGCTATTAACCATCTAGTGGAGATTGTTGCTTTATGGTGGAATGTCACCCAAGAATAGCCATCATAAACCCCAAACTTGGAAATATTGCAAGAAGTTGATAAAAAAGATTTTTCTATCACCACAATATAAGGCTAGGGCTAGGCAACAATGAGACATCTTACATCAACTGGAGAAAGAGTCTATGTCCACCTATGTTGATAGATTTAGGCAGATCCTTCTTCAATTCAAGCCATATACAAGATCCATGAGAAGGATCAAAAGAGGAAATTTATATATAGCAAGACTTAGACCTACCATTAAGGTTGGAAGTAAATATGTCTCATCTACATTTCCTTAGCTTTGTTGTTTCCTTAGCCACGAATTAGGAAAAATAGATTTCCAAAAGAGGCAAACAATTTTGAACATCAAGGGACAAAAACTAAATCAAGATTCTTTCTAAAGAATTTCGACAAACCCAAGGGCAACAATAACAACACTGCAAAGAGGGTTGACACTTCTAGGAACCCTAACAAAAGGGACTCCAAACCTCATATCATTCAATGTTACATGTGCAACAAAGAAGGTCCTATTGAAAAATATTTTCAAAAAAGAAGAAGAAGATTAATGTGGAAAAATCTGTACATGATTAAGAATGAGGAGAAGGACGGTTCATTCAAGCAAGAGGGTAATGACAATCATGAGTATTCTGATTATGAAGGTAAAAGCAACTCTCATTGTCTTTTGAGAATGAAATAAACTATTTATGGTAAAGATGTTGCATGAAGATGATGATGTTAGCACACATGAGTTTATTTCCAAAAGAACTATGAGATTACATAACCTAGAGTATGTTCCCTCACATTATAAGATTAAAGATATTTTCATATGGTAGTGATGTGTGGATGTAGATTAATAAAGGCACATGTAATTTTTCCCTCCTTAGAAGAGTTTTTTCCTTGAGCATGTGTACACCCTCTTATGAGTGAGTGTGTAAGTGACCTTAGATCTTATCACTTCACTTGAACTTCACTCATTCTCATTAATCTCTACTTTGAATGTTGTGCTTCTCTATATCTCTGCTTACTTGCTATGTGTGTGTGTGTGTGTGTGTTGCTATCTTTGTCTCCACTCTAATAATAATTAGTATCAGAGCATACTTTCTTGGATCTCACCTTTGTTATTTTCTCTCCTCATCACCTCTGCTATTTTTTCTCGTCATCACATCCTCGAGATTCTCTTCTATTTATCTGAGATTGAGCTATCCTCTTAGGTGGAGATTAACATAGTTTTTGTAGCTTTTTGGTCATTTTAGTCATTTTTCAGGACTTGTTTGCATGCTATAATCCCAGGAAGTGTTAGTTCAAACTGTCTTTATTTGATTTGAAATTTTTTGTAGAAATAAATTTGGTGTAGTGCGCAGTGATATAATTTTTAGCTTTTTTGCAGTGCAATAACATAACATGAATTTGGTCTATAGACATGAATTTGATGTGCAGACATTGTGGTGTACACATGCCATAAGTGTTACAAAGCCATCATTCGCTTCTCTATCATTATGGTGTGCGTATGCCATAAGTGTTATGAAACCATCCTCTGCTTCTCTATTGTATGACATCCCATCTTCAATAGTTTCATTAACATCGTCATTATTGTCATCAACTATTTCATCCTTGGCCAATACCATTTCTACACTCCACACTATATAGTCTACCATTTTTCATACCCTTTTGAGTGGGCATTGAGAGTAGTTATAGGTTATTGGGATATTTTTATTTTGTGTCAAATGATATGATTTGCAGGTTGAAATGGAAAGTAATGATGTATTTGGGATGCTTTTAGGGATAAGGACCCATTGTGGTCATATATGATGCGTCATGCATTGGTTGCCAAAGGGATTTGGAATGTTACTACTTGCGTTGAGAGTAGTTATAGGTTATTGGGATATTTTTATTTTGTGTCAAATGATATGATTTGCAGGTTGAAATGGAAAGTAATGATGTATTTGGGATGCTTTTAGGGATAAGGACCCATTGTGGTCATATATGATGCGTCATGCATTGGTTGCCAAAGGGATTTGGAATGTTACTACTTGCGTTGAGGCACACCCCCTCTCACCATTGCAAAATAGTACTATAGGTACATCGGATGGATGATACTTGTCAGAGGTAACTATGGCATTTGCCTCCTTACCTCTCACATCAAAACAAGCTAGGTGGGGGATTGCAAGGATGCAATGCATTTGCATCACATTGTATGTATTTATTATCTTAATCCACATCACATTACATCTCATCCATTCATTCACATCTATCTAATTCACATCACATCTATTCACTCAGGGGCTGCTTCGTCGGCCCCTCTCACCCATCGTACCAAAAGCTCACCATTTTTCAACCATACCGAGGCTAGTCAAGACCTAGGTAGGCTTTGCCGCGTGAGCTGTCCTTTGATGAACACTCCCCACCGCTAGCTGATTGCAACCAAACTTCTCTTAGAAAAACATATACCAAATGCTCCCTCCAGCATTCTAGCATAAGACAGTCCTTTAAGAAAACAGGGTTTCTATGCAAGTTTTCAGTTTGATTTTCTTCTGAATACAAGAGTATTTCTTGAATCAATATCCCCAAAACGAATGTACATAGCGACAACAATTACATGCAAAAGACTACAATTACCTTGACAAGACAACAATCACTTGCAATAGAAAATAACTTTTTTGAAAATAGACATGGTTTTTCATTAATCAAATTGAGATTACAAAACACGGTTTGTTGGATTACAAAGGCTTCCATGTCCCAGCAACACTCCCAAAGGAGAACATGAATCCACTGGTAGATCTTCTATCAGAGATACTACCTGCCCAATCTACATCTGTGTAACCATACAACTCTAATGGTACATCTGCCTCATAAAATAATCCATAATCAACAGTGGCCCCCTAATATTGAAGTGTGTGTCGCACACCATCAAGATGTGGTTTGCGCAGAACCTACATAAACTGGATCTCTAATTAGAAGAATAATTATTTATTAACTCTCTTATTCTCATCAATCTACTTTGTGTGTTGTGCTTCTTTGTATCTCTACTTACTTGCTACATCAGTAGTGTGTGTGTGTTGCTACCTTTGTCTCCACCCCAACAACAAAGTCTACTTACACTAAGGTAGTGAAAACATTAGCTATGACTTGGAGACATGAATATAACTTTCATATTAACTACGATACACATTAGCTATGACTTGAAAACATTAGCTATGACTTGGAGACATGAATATAACTTTCATATTGACTATGATACACATACTATGTAGATTAGAAAAGATATGGTAAGAGTTTATGTCTAAGGGATCAAATGAAAGAACTAGAGGTTAGTACTTTTGCTAGCCACACCCATGCTAAGAGAGATTTGCACATAGGTGTTTGTATCTAGGGGGTCAAATGAAAGAAGAGCTTAGTCCTTTTCTTAGCCACACCTAGGCTAAGAGAGATTTGTGAAAGAGGGAGAAAACTTATATGGTGATAGATTATAGCTATGGAAACTACACATACTAGTCCCTCACAAAAACAAGAATTACTCTCTGAATTCAAGGATATTTGTTTCTTAGAGAAATTTCCTCCTAGACAACCACATTCTAGAACCAAAGACTATGGGGTGAAAGCATATTAAGGTGGCTTAAACAGTTGTGTCGTCCTGGACATGTACTAGTGATAGCACATAGAATTTGAAACCTTATGTGCCTTTTTCAATTAGTATATTTTAAAAGAGAGTCAATTACTAGGCTACCACCCCCTCTCTCTCAATTTTACGAGTGCGGGCCCCTCTCGTAGTCCCTCTCCCTCTCTAAGAGGCACCGATAGTACTGCAATCTCTCTCTCCTTCCCTCCCTCTCATCAAAAGTCTCTCTCTCTCTCTCTCTCTCTCTCTCTCTCTCTCTCTCTCTCTCTCTCAAGAAGGCTACCAGAGGTGGACAATACAAACAAGCTCCAATGTATGAAGTGGTAGGTTTCAAGCAAGACATGAGAACTGCTTTGTGCATGTATTGAATAGAGAAGGGTTTGTGTATAGGTTTAAGGAAAGCTTACAAGTGCTCTTTGCAAGTTTTTAAGGTCTTCAACAAATAAAGGTGTATCATAGGTTTGAGGCAAGCGTACAGGTTCTTTTTGTAGGCTACTAAGGAAGTCGTTTGTATAACCACCTACTAAGTATGTTTTGCAAGCTTATGGAGTTGTATGAAGATGCATTACAATGAAGCAATAGTAGGGGCTTTGGAAGGACCTTCATGAATGAAGAAGAAGTAGAAACATTAAGGAGGTATGAAGCTAACAAAAAGAAGGAGCAAAGGAAAAGAATCAAATTGGAAAAAGAAGCACAAGATTCTAGTCATACTGATGCATTGAAGCAGGAAAGTGTGGAGAATATTGTAGAATATATATTGGGAGTGCTTAAGCAATTTATCAAGCAAGGAAAATCTAAAGTGATGCAAGATGTTTTTAATGATAAGCATGGTTTGGCATGTCTTAAGGAGAGATGTAACCTTGTTTTGGCATGTGACAAGGACAAGAAGATGTAAATATTCAAAAAGCATCAAAGCTATTTGACATTTACCCAAGGAATCTATATAAGGCATTGGATAGACTTTAAAGGGTAAGCTTTATGTGGAGCACTCAATACATCTGCTTGATGACTCCTAGATATGGACCCAGTTTAATGGTGTGGCACATGTGTAATATACCATAATTACTACTATGCTGTAACAATCCACTCAGCTAGCACATGTACTAATAACCCACATGGTGATGTGATTTACTTCATATCTAATATAGCACTACTAGTCTACTATGATGCACATATAGTAAGCCACACATTGAGGTGAGTTAGTACATATGCAATATGTCATACTTTTTAGCCTATATATAGCACATGTAGTAACCCATACAATGATCTGAGAGAGTACGCGTGTAATATAGCACAATTACTATGGTATATAGCAAACGTAGTAAGCCATACATTGATATGAGTTTATAGATGTAAGGAATGCATAGGAAGAACTTGTAGAGTAGGGGAGGAGGGCAAGAGCTTATGCACTTACACCATCATTCTATGAAATAATGCTATCGACTCCTTGTCCCTTTTGGAGCATGGTGGGTCATTTCCTTGACAACTTAGCTAGCGGTATCTACTTAGCTCACTTACCTATAGTATTCATGCCAAATCTCAGTGAGGATGCACTCAGACCGTTACATCATCCACAAGAGAAGGAAAATCTATTAGAATCAAACTGTGAGGATGATGAGCTTAGTGACATTGGGTCTAACTTAGCATATGAGTTATGGCTATCTAATGACGACTTGATAATTTTGAAGATTTTTTTTAAAGGTTCACATAAAGTAACAATGTAAGTTCTCAACATTACAAGTGTAATTCTACCAGACTGACTTCCCAAAACCATACAACTAACCAGGTGTATTCTAAACCCATCCTCAATTGTTGTTATCGTTTTCAATTTTAAAAATTTAAATAAATTTTCCATTCAATGTTTATTTGAGTGCTTGTGTGTATCCTTCTGTTGACATGTCTATCTTTATCTACTTATTACTTGGATAACCATTGAGGATTTGGTCATGGTTCAATCTTTACTTAGATCAACCTTGAAGTATGCCAGGTGTACTGCACCTTCCTTAGTGTGCCCTCTTTAGTTAGAGTAAAGCCTTCTAGGTGAATTGTGAAAAGGGAAGTAGTTTAAAATAAAAAACAAAATAAAAACCAAGAAAAAAGAAAAAGAAAAAGAAAAAGAAAGGCCCAAGAAGATAACCATTGCCATGTGCGACCTTGCTAGGACTTTTGGCTCTTAGTGATAGAGCCTTTGGAACTGTAGTCTTGATCTTCATGAGATGGGACCTTTGTGGTTGAAAACTTACCAAACCATCACTATCGAGGTACTTATTAGCGGTTCTTAAATCCTCTTTTATGAGGTCTCTAGGCCATTTCTTGGGTCTCTGCAGGGTGGTGCCCTACTCTTACAATTTTATCTTAGAATTAAAATTACAAAAATAAAGAATAACAAGGAAAAATAAATCACTTAGCAATTTCTTTTATGAGGTTAGATAATAGCTAGAGATGGTTTCACAAAAGTGATCGTGTGTGTAGAGACTAGGATCATAACCCAAGGCATGTTCTTTGCTCCATCTTAGCTTAGATCAAATTCATACCAACCTTAATATTACCCTTTTCTTGACTAGAAACATTTGACCAATCACACAACAAAATTTCCTCATTGCTTGATTAGTTGTTTGAATTGTGCTTAAATTTTAATTATTTTCCACAAGAATACCTTACTGGTTATACCATGTTGCCTTGTAGACCTTCCAAGATCTTTAGATTTCCAATGCCAACATGCATCCGACATACAACCTCAACACATCTTCATCAACATATTCTGAGGATGGAATCTACATAATAAGGAAGGGGGGTATGTTAACCCTTACCAGAGACCTCTATGTCATCTCGATGCTGGCCACCTTACCATCTTTAACAGTTTTGGCCAAAGTTGCTGGAAACGTCAGATTTCATTGGAATGTACTTATAGCGTATTATTTTGCATGTGTGACCGTCATCGCTTGTCTATTAAAGGTGCACCAAAAGATCTTAAGGGGAGAGTAATATTTGTGGATTAGGTGTTTGCACAAGCTAGAGTGGCCGAATGAGCCCTAGGATATAATTTTTAACTTTGGTCACCCAAGAGTGTAAACCCTAGTAGCCACACATAAGAGGCAAAATGTAACTCTCACCACTCATTCTTTTATGCATAATGATAGAGTGCTCTTCTTCTCTTCTCTCCAATACTATTACTTGCTTTTCTTTTGCTTATTTGAGCTCTTATCTGTGCTTGCTTGCATGTGTGTGAGAGATGAGTGTGTAAGATTGAGTGGTGAGGAGAGTTGAGCTTCCGTTGGAGTGCAGTGATGGCTTCAGGAGGAAATACTGCTTCTATAGCTCTATCCAAAGCATGCCACTGAGGGAGGAGACTATTATAAGCACCACAACCCAACAAAAACAACACTAGAAGGCACCAGCATGCCTAGCTAACATCCCTTGGTCCTCAGATGCCCCAATTGGATACTTCAATACCCTCCCAACCTCCCTATTTGATATGGCAGTCTATTCAAAATGTCCTTTAGGGTCAGCACTGACCTCCAATGTCTTTGATCTATCACCTAACAGCCTCTCCTGACCATAGCCAACATCCAGCTGACTAAATTAATCTCCAGCTGCTGCTGCTGATGCAGAATCACTCAGAAGCTCTTTGTTTCCTATAAGAAATATGCTCCCCAGAGTCCCAAAATGTCCTCCACAGTTAGCTAGCTTCAAACCCTTGTCCTAAAACCTATCAGAACTAAGCAGCTGTCCTCAACTGACCTCTGGCAGATAGAATACTCCCTTGACTATCCCAGATAGGCCATATTCTCATTGTTACCTGCCTCCAAATTCAGATGGCTTTCCCTAGTCCAAAGTTGATTCTCTAGTGTTCTCCACGATCCTTGAGTGCCTGCAGACTAGATAAACATGATCCCTCGACCTTCCTAAATGTCTTGTTGACCCTCTTTCGACCCTTTCTTGATCCTCCTCCTGCAAAGTTTTGCCTCAAAATTCTACCATAGAACTGTCTATCTCAGAAGTCTACAGTAAATCTAAAACTTCCCAAAATGTTCTCTTACACCCACAAACCCTCAGACTTTCAAAGCTTTGCAAGGTATCACCTTACAGAATCTCTGCTGACTATTGCAAGCTCACAGCTTTGGAATGGAGTGTTTTCACCCAACTAACCAAAATAATCTGGATGACACAACTTATCACTCCTTTGAGTCAGCTAACACCACATGAGCCTCAAAACACTTAAACAAACCCAAAACCCAACCTTAGAATCAATCACTTGACCACCACTGGTGTGTCAGACTGCTACCACCACATAAACCTTATTAGACACCCAACCTTTCTGACAACTGTCCTCAGATAGACCTAAAATCATCAGCACTGCCTTAGATCCACTTCCTATCAACTTAAATGAGTTAGGACAAGGTCCCAATACAACTTCTGCTCTGCTGACCTTTCTGATGTCTAGCTAACTTAGAATCAACCCTTACTTAGTCTAACTGGCCCAACCCAAACTCAACCATAAAGAGTCCTTCACTTATAGCCTTGTCTCTGTAAAAGAACTCCATCTAGGAAACACATAATTGAACCAAAACCACAAAAGAACTCTTTAATTCACACAACTTTATTCTTTGTGTATTTTAGAAGACTGTGTAACACATGATCAACCCTGGTAATCGGGATTGAGAAGATAAATGAAAAAAACAACAGAGAAAGACAACTCTCACACAAATAACCACAAAATAAACCAGATATATGTTCTCTACTCTAACAAGATCATCAACAACTATATTGTCTGCAGCTACACCTTGCAGGCTTATACTAGCTAATACAATAGGGAGATGCTTGAGCAATCCTCAAATATGGTCCAAGTTCCAACAATATTGCACTATGAGAGGTTTTGGGATAGAATCTCCCACACAAAACCGTCTCCCACTCCTGCAATCCCCTGGTGTGGACAGATCTTAGTCTTCTCTTACAAACTCCATGTCGTCTTTCATATACATAAAAAACCCACAGATAACCATCTTCACAGCAATCTCACAACCCAAAACTATCTCTCTTAGCAATCACTTCTTCAACACACACAAAAGCTCCCACAATGCTCTCACGAAAAACTCCCTCAATTACACCCTTCCTTCTTGTGTAACTATGCTCTATCTCCATGCATGCCCTCACCTACTCTACCCAATCTTGTTGGCCATTCACCATGCAATAGTCCTAATAACAGCTTGTTACATCTAGTTATAAGTGCACAACTATCCATGCAAGAATCCTATGTTTCCTAAGGTCCCTAACCATATCCAATTTGTCTCTTTCTTCTCTTGGGGTTGGAGTGAGTATCTTCATTGAGTATGTTCTCTTGGCCACAAAAAATGCTATCATCTTTTGCTAAAACCCCCATGGTTAGAGCATATCTACTCAACCAGATGCTATGGATTCATTGAAACAATCATTTGTAAAAAATAAATCCAGGTTGCAACAAACTTCTTCATAGTCTTCTACATAGCTTCACCATAGTAGAGAAGTCTTCATCCACCGTCTTTGAGTCTTTTTGTACTGTCATGATTCTGCACCAATATGGCTTTAATTTGTAGCCATTAACCCTCTTTGAATGAAGGTGATCATCCAAATTTGCAAGTTGATAAGAACCATTCTTATAGATGTGCACAACTTTGAAGGGACCTTCCCACTTGATTTGGAATTTAGTCTAGAAAGTATTGTCCAATTTGCTATTGTACCTAAGCACCAAATCTCCCTCTTTGATGCCTTTATCCTTAGAGGTTTTGATCTCTTTGTGTTGAAGAGGAAAGTTTTGAGTTAGGTCTGACAGTTAGCTGTGTCAGCAGTCAGGTAGTATAGAAGGAAAAGGTATTTCTAAGTCAGAAGACTATTAGAGCTGTTAGCTTGTGAGTGTAGGGAGGTGAGTCCTAGTGGAATTTGAGCATTTTGTAGGCTTAAGAGGGTCAATGGACACATAGGAGAGGAATATTGATCCAATTGGGTTGGCTGGATCAGTTTGGTGAGAACAATTAGACTAAGAGCTTTGGAATCAACTAAGTTTCAACTTAAGCATCGAGAAGATGCGACTACACAAGCACAAGATCTAGCCCAAGCCCTGGAGGAGGGTATGCCACCTTTAAAGCCAATTTTAGAAAGGCTTGAAGGAGGGTTAAGAGATAGCTATGTAATTTGACATTGTAGAGCCTAGTCTTGATATGATGAAAGGAGAGTGATTGACCAACTATACATAAAGGAAGACATTAACAACCAATTGTCTAACTAAGAGTTCCTCACACACTTGTAGAGATTGTTGTCACAAAATCATGCAAGAACTCTTGTGAGAAAGCCTAAGAACCATTAGAACACACTCCTATTATGGCTGATAAGGGGCCTACACATCCATACATGCCTAACCCAATAGTTCCTCACACACTTTTAGACATTGTTGTCACAAAATCATGCAATAACTGTTGTGAAGAAAGCCTAAGAACCAGTAGAACACACTCCTATTATGGCTGATTAGGGGCCTACACATCCATACATGCCTAAGCCAAGTAGTGGTGGTAGAGGACAAGGAAGTGGGGTGTTTAATCTAGTAAGATCTAGTCGAAGACCCAACACAAGTGGTGGAACTAACCCTGCTAATAGCCACAACTATCCTAGTTGATTTATAGAGAATGGCTACTAAAATAGACAGGGGGATGGCTATGGAATTAGGAATATCTCATGCACCAAGGCCAATACAGATGAAGCCACATTATATTGCAAAGTTAATATAAAGATTTATGGGTGATGGGAGATGAAAGAAAACATAATAATGAAAGTGGGAACTTACTAGTACAAAGCACTAAATTACATAAAGAAGTGGAGAGTTGAGATATCGAGCTCATCTAGTGAGGTGGTGGACACTGATGACCCGCTTGGGGGATAGGCCCCACACTTACACCACTGGAATGGTTGGTGAGATCATGGGTGATATGCGGCGGCCAGTGGGATGACAGGCTATGTGTGACAGCCATTCTAGAGACTGGCATAGTTATAGCGCTAGCTCATTTAGTTGGGTTCACACTATAGAAAACCCTAGTATGTATTTGGTTGAGTACCTTTTCATATCGTGTGTACTCTTATCTTTGTATATGTTGTGTTGGATGTTGTGTGAAGAAGAAGAAGATTTTCAGCCTCTCACCTTGTGTGTTCTCTTTTAGGGTTTTGTGAGTATGTGTGTGCTTGCAAGAGCTCAAGCTCTCTTCTCCCCTACATCTTTTCATGGTATCAGAGCCTGGTTCATGCTAAGGGGGCTGAGCTGCAAGCAAGAGAAGCACAGGAACCGGTACGAGGGTAAGAGCTTCATCTACTCTTCCCTATTTGTGCTGGCGACTACACCTTGTCGGGAGCTCTACGGGAGGTACCGGCAAACGATCTCTGATTGAGGAGCTTTCTTTGTGGGAGTAAAGTTATAAGGCAACTATTTTGTCCTATTGAACGAAATTTTCAGGCCGAAAATGCATTTCGGGTGTGTTACGACCTCCGTTTTTGGAAAGTAGGCGATTTTGAGCACTCCGGGTAAGTCATCGATTCTATGCAGAACTCTGTTTTAAGAACTACAGGAAGATAGATTGGTTGTGCAGACATTGTGTGTGCTGCAAGGAGGTCAAACAGTTGCCATTGGGTGTATGTATGCACATTGAGGTCACTGGTTGTGACATTTGAGTGTAGTACAGTATCGCTGCAGAAAATACAGCAGTTTGTGCAGGACAAACCAGAGTGCTGTTTCTGGTAAATTTGTGTCTGGCAAGATGTCAAATGATGGCATAAACCAGATTGTTGCTGAGAATCTTGACAAGAACAACTTCCATGATGCTTGGAGGTTCAGGTTGACAAATTTCCTGATGGGAAAGGGTGGACTACATAGAAGGTGAGCATGAAGAGGCACCGGAGATACCAGAGATCAATCCGACTGCTACAGATGTGAAAGAGTTCAAGGATTGGAACCAAGGAGCCAGAAAAGTTATGTATTGGCTCTCTATCAGTATACAAGACACCATGATTGGGCACATACAGGATGCCAAGTCCCCCAAGGAGGCATGGGACACCTAGGTAAAACTCTATGAAACGAATACCAAGGCACGAAAGATAGAGTTGAAGAATGAACTTCATACTGTGGAGAAAAAGAGTATGTCTGTGAATGACTATGCATTGAAGATCAAGGGTATTGTGGAATCCCTTGCATCTATTGGTGTTTCAGTAGATGATAAGGTGGAAGTCTGTCTACATGGTCTCGAGCCACAATACAAGGTGTTCAAGACGTCTATTCAGACTCGGGAAAACATTCCCAATTTCACAGATTTGGTGTCTATGTTGATTATAGAAGAGAAGAGCTTGGGTGAAGACCAATAGTCTTCACAAAACAAAAATAACTACACAAGTTCAGGAAGAGGACGAGGTAGAGGAGGCTGTGGACGCGGCCAAGGAGGTGGCCGAATAGGTAATCAAAATTATGGCCAGCAGTAGTAACAACAATCCCAGAATTCACAACAACAACATGCAGGTGGAAGAGGCCAATTCAGAGGCAGGGAGAGTCAAAGAGGTCATGGAAATTGGCAAAGGCAGTATAATGATACACGTGGATGCTTTTATTATGGTAAGCCTGGACATGTATAGGCAGATTGTTACAAGAAGCAGGCTGACATGCAAAATGGGAAATTGCAGCAAAACAACTATGCATCCTTGAGCAGAAACAATGAGGATAATGAAAGGTTGTTTGTTGGTTATGCAGCATGTCGTTAATGCCATGTCTGAAAATGTTGAAGCAGTACATAAAGATGATGTATGGTACGTTGATTCAGGTGCTTCAAACCACATGACAAGTCATGGGGAGTGGTTCAAGGAGATGAAAAACTTTGAAAGATTAGGTTTTGTGGAAATAGGGGATGACACTGCTCATCAAATTGCCCATGTTGGAGATGTGCCATTGTCTATGCATGATGGCAAAGTGAAGTACCTTGTAGATGTACTTCATGTTCCGAACATAACAAAGAATCTAGTTTCAGTTGGCCAGATGTTTGAGTAGGGTTTGCAGGTTTGGTTTATATGTTGAAGACTTTAAAGGCAAGTGCAAGTTGGTTGCAAAAGGCAACAAAGTGGGCAGAATGTTTACATTGAATGTAAACATGCCTGAAGTGAGTGCTGCAATGTTTGAAAATGGTTCAAGAATTGTGGTAGACACAGACATTTGGCATAAAAGAATTAGACATGTGAATGTGCAGAGAATGAAGTCTATGCAAACTAAAGGAATTGTGACAGGGCTGCCAAAGCTTCATGAAGGAGAAGAGTGAGGTGTTCACTCATTTTCAGAATTTCAGAGTTATGGTTGAAAAGGAAACAGGGAAACATGTAAAGTGCCTAAGGCCAGATGGAGGGGGAGAGTACTTCTCCAATGAGTTCTCTGAATTTTTGCAGAAGAATAGTATTCAGAGACAGTTTACATGCAGATACACTCTGCAACAAAATGGAGTTGCTCAGCGGAAAAACAGGCACATTACTAAGATTGCGTGAGCATTGATGGTGGGAGAGAAGAATATGCCGCATAGCTACTGGGCTGGCGCTGTTTCTACAACAGTTTACATCATGAACAGGACTCCAACTGTAGCCATACATGATGTAACTCCACCAGAGGAGAGGTTTACTGGCAGAAAACCTGATTTATCTCATCGGAAATTCGTTGGATGCATTGCATATGTGCATGTGCTACATGAGCTGAGAACTAAGCTGGATCTAAAAGCTAAAAAATGTGTGTTTATTGGGTATTCCCTTGATCGAAAGGGATATAGGTGTTATAACCCTGCTACACGTGAGTTGAGGGTAAGCAGGGATGTTGTTTTTGATGAGATGAGCAGCTGGTATGCTGCTAAAGAAGAAGCTGTTGGGGCTGATGTGAGTGGAAATGTGGTTGCACAAAATACAAGTCAGCAATCACAGTCTTTGAGTGGACCAAGAGAGTCCTCATCTGGTGGTTCAGTTGATAGACCATGGAGTGGCAGGCTGCGTCATAATACCAGTCCTGCAAATGTGATTAGTACATCACATAAAGGCAAAGAGAAAGTGGTTGAGCCCCTTAGTATGCCTGACATTTCTGCAGGGCATTCTCATGATGTTGATGGAGAGTCTAGTGGCTCAGAGATGAGCCTTGATGAGGATCTTTGGATACCAGCTATGAGAACACATGGTGTAAAGAAGGCTATGGAAGCCATGAATGCAAAGGTGCAAAGATTTGGGAGAGTGAAGAATCTTGTGCAGAGGTTTACCTATGATGGTTATGTGGCACATCACTATGCATACATGGCAAAAGTTATGCAGGTTGTAGAGCCCACATGCATTGATGAGGCTGTTTTGGAAATGTGTGTTGGTGGGAGAAAGCTATGGATGAGGAGATGGATGCACTATATGGAAATGAGACTTGGGATTTAGTGCAATTGCCTGAAGGCAAGAAAGCCATTGGATGCAAGTGGGTGTACAAAGTAAAACATAGCAGTGATGGAAGCATAAGCAGGTACAAGGCTAGATTGGTAGCCAAAGGATATGCACAGACATATGGCATTGATTATGAGAAAACTTTTAGCCCAGTTGCCAAGATGGCAACAGTGAGAGTTGTGATAGCAGTGGCTGCGTCAAAGCAATGGTCTTTACATCAGATAGATGTAAAGAATCACATGCTGCCATAGCAGCACCCCTGTACTCAGCATCCCTGTACACTGGATAGAGCAACCGTAGGCTACTAGAAGAGGTGTATATGTTGTAGCCACCTAGTTATGAGGATGTGTCACCCCGAGCATGTTTGCAGGTTGAAGAAAGCCTTGTATGGCTTAAAACAAGCACCAAGAGCATGGTCTGACAAGATTTTTGAATATCTTGTCACTATTAGCTTTCATGTAGCCAATGCAGATTTCTCGCTGTATGTGAGACACAGTGATAGAGGCGTTGTGCTTGCTGTCATCTATGTAGATGACCTGATCATTACGAGGGACCATGATGCAGAGATCTTTGATGTAAAGATCTTGCTTTGACAGAAGTTTGAGATGAAGGATCTGGGGGAGCTCAGATATTTCTTGGGCATTAAGGTGATTAGGTCACCACATGGTATTGGATTACTACAGAGACAATATGGCTTGGACATGTTGTCCAAGTATGGTATGACAGGCTGTAAGCCTATCTCAGTGTCATTGGATTAGAATGGCAAGTTGAGTGCAGATTCAGAAGAGATTTTGGAGGATCCTACTATGTATAGGCGCATAGTAGGAAGCTTGATCTACATGACGATCACCAGGCTAGATTTGAGCTATGCTATTGGGTTGGTGAGTCAGCTTATGCAGGTTCCTCGGAAGCCGCATTTGGATGCATTGAGATGCATTTGGGTGCATTGAGATGCATACTGAGGTATGTGAGGTCTACTTTGCATTGTGGACTATTTTATGAAATTGGGATAGAGATATGTGTACATGGGTACACAGATGCTGATTGGGTTGGTAGTATCTCAGATAGAAGATCTACTAGTGGCTTCATGTTTTCTTTGGGGAGTGTTGCTGTGACTTGGAGCAGCAAGAAGCAGCCTACAGTTGCTCTATCCAGTACAGAGGTTGAGTACAGAGGTGCTGCTATGGCAACATGTGAGGTAGCTTGGTTGAGAAAGCTACTTGCAGATTTGGGTCTATCAGGGATAGACAAGTTATCATTTTCTGTGACAACATTAGCAGTATACAGTTGGCCAGGAAGCCAGTTTTTCATGCTCGCACAAAGCATATAGAGATCTACTACCATTTTGTCAGAGAGAAGGTTTTGGCAGGAGACGTTAACCTTGCTTATGTTAGCACACAAGATCAGGTTGCTGACATCTTCACCAAAGCATTGGGTACAGAGAAGCTCCGCAGATTCAGGGCTTCGCTTAGTGTACATGAGATGGAGTTGAGCTCGAGGGGGAGTGTTGAGATATCGAGCTCATCTAGTGAGGCGATGGACACTGATGACCCGCCTGGGGGATAGGCCCCACACTTACACCACTCGAATGGTTGGTGAGATCATGGGTGATACGCGGCCAGTGGGATGATAGGCTGTGTGACAGCCATTCTAGAGACTGGCATAGTTATAGTGCCAGCTCATTTAGTTGGGTTCACACTATAGAGAACTCTAGTATATATTTGGTTGAGTACCTTTTCATATCGTGTGTACTCTTATCTTTGTATATGGTGTGTTGAATGTTGTGTGAAGAAGAAGAAGATTTTCAGCCTCTCACCTTGTGAGAGGCTGAGAGATTTTCAGCCTCTCACCTTGTGAGTGTGTATGTGCTTGCGAGAGCTCAAGCTCTCTTCTCCCCTGCATCTTTTCATAAACAATATTACTGCTTGCAAACTTTTTGAACTAATGACTATTTGCCCACCCGTGTGCTCTAGGTAAGGAGATTTGATGGAGATAACACCTACTAACTAGAGGTGCATTCAAAAACTTGTGGTTTCCCTCTAGTTAGTATTGAAGAGGTTGCCTGGGGCATGTCACCTTGATTGACTCTAATCCTCCTTAAAAAACAATCTTTTTCGGCTTTGTACGAGCTCTTAAACTCTCAAGGAATCTATATGGTCCTTGTGCCCTTGCTAGCACATTAAATGATAAGACACTGGAGGAGTCTTGTGTAGGGATATACATATTCCCTCTAAATCTATATAAAACTCGTGTCGAAGAAAGTGACCATTGCTCCAAGAGCACCCCATTATGGTCAATATAGACGAGATTGTTGCATGACAAATGAAGATCAATGCAAGGATGCAACAAAAAAGACACTTAGGACTCTTGTAAAGAATTCCAAGTTGTAGATGAATGTGGGAGAGGGCTTGACAATAATCCCACATGGGAACTTTTGGGAGTTCTAGAGTTTTTGTATAAAAGGTGGCCCATTTGAGAGCTAAGGGGGCTCTTTGGTCATTTGGTTGAGAGGCTCATAGAGAGAGCTTGCTCCATAGCTCCTTCTCATGTGCTCTCCCAAGGCTCTCCATCTCCATTCTTGCTTCAATCTTGTACTCTCTATTCTCTACATTTTCAATGATATGAGGTTATGGTCTACACACTTGCTAATCTAGATTTCTTAATGATGTTTTGATGCTAAAATCTGATTTGTAGAGTGCATGTGATGAAGCTTGTGCATGAAATGATGTGTAGTTGAGGCTTGTGTGATAGCTCTTTGCATGTTAGGTTCTTTGCATAAGTTGCATTTTTATGCTTAAGTGTAGCCTAATCTTGATGCTTTGATTATGTTAGATTGATTGCTTGAGTGTAGAAGAAGGATTGAGTAGGACTAGAAGTCATTAGTGTGTGGTTAACTAATCTTCTCCCATTCGGGATAGCCTCTTTGCGCTAACCGGGTTGCATTCACGGATTGACAAAGTGTGTGGGTTGGAGTGTAGCCTCCGCTATGCTATGATGTCCCAAACAATGGCGCCGCTGCCGGGGAACGAACACCTAAGTTAGTGAAGGGTGTTAACCATTACTTCTTACTAAGTGCTCCATTGATTGCAAAATCGTGGATTAGGGTAGATTAGAGTAGAGTTTGCAAGGGCATTGAGTGTGTGATCTCAAGGGCGCCTTGTGTGTTTTCGGTTTTTTGATTAGAAGCAAAAAAAAAATTAAAACCCCATTGCGGTAGAGAAATTCCGCCATTAATCAGATTTATGTACTTTCTGTTTTTGTATTTTTGATGGGGTTGGCGAGAGGTTGGTAGGAGGTGTTGGAGGCGGTTAAAAAAAAAAAACATATACATAGAAAGAGGCTGCAGTGAAGTTGTGTGGGGAGGCGTCATACATAGAAAGAGGCTGCGGTGAAGTTGTGTGGGGAGGCGTCTTCATCGGGCGCGCGCAGTACAAAAAAAAAAGAGAAATATATATATATATATATATATATATATATTTCTTTTATATATTTATTTGTTGGCTGTTGTAGACAGGCGAAGGACAGTTGAAGGCGTCGGCAGCTGAAGGGAGTGGAAGGACAGTTGGAACGCCGGCTGAAAGGAGAGCGAAGGTAGCTTTAAAAATATATATATATATATATATATATATATATATATATATATATATATATTTATACGTCTGACGTGGCAGCTGGTCGTCTGCATCGAGCGCGGTTTATATATATATATATAATTTTGTTCGTTGACGTGGCAGGAGGAGGGGGGCGTCTGTGTGCGCAGACGGCAGAAGGCACAGGGGACAGTTGAAGGCGTCGGTGTGGAGCTGCAGTGGGCGCAGACTGCAGACGGCGGCGGGCAGCTATACATTGGAGGGACGTGCCAGTGGAAGTTGAGCAAGGCGGCTGGCAGCGAAGTAGGCTGCCGCTCGCGAAGGAAGAAGAGCTGTGGAAGGCGTCGGCGTCGGAAGCTGAGTGTAGGTGGCCGAGTGAAGCTGAGTGTAGGTGGCCGAGCGAAGCTGTGGGCGGCGTTGTGAAAGTGAAGCTGTGGTTGGGCAGCAGGCAGAAGGCGACGGAGAGGAAGGCGTCGTCTGACGTGGCAGCAGCCTGTAGAAGCAGAGAGGAGTGAAGGCGTTGTTTGCATCGAGTGCTGTGGGGCATCGTCTGCAACTGATGCGACAGAAAGCAGAGTGTAAGAGCAGCGGCAGAAAGCGCAGTTGAAGGCGTTGGTGTGGAGGCGAAGGCAAAGGTTGGCTGCAGAGCTGAAAGGCCTGCAGTTAAGGTTGGGTAGGCGGCCAAAAGGAGGCGGCAGCAGTGGAGAAGAAGGTGCAACCACGTGCGCGCCAGCGAAAAATCCGGGAGGCGGCGAGTGGTGGAGGATAAGGTTAGTGAATTTCTTATTTTTTTTTAATTTTAGTTATTTTTCATGTTTTTGTATTTTTTTAAACAAAAAAATAATAATAAATAAAAACAACAAAACAATAAAATATATATATATATATATATATATAATTTTTTTTTAAAAAAAAGAGAAAAAGAGATAAAAAAAAGAAAGAAAAAAAAAGAAAAAAAGAAAAAAAAAACCATAAAACAATAAATTTATTTTTTTAAAAAAAAAGAAGAAAAAAGAAACAATTTTTATTTTCATATTTTGAGTCCATTTTCATTTTTTAAATTTTTGTAAAATTTTGCATAATTAAAGTAGCTTGCATTTTTTATTTTTATTTTTTAGAATTTTTGTAATTGCGTGCATAATTAGTAGATTCATATTTTTTGTAATTGGTACGAAATTTATTGGTTAAAAAAAAACAAACAAACAAAAAAAACAACAACAAAAGGAGAAGAAAACAAAAGAAAATAAAAGAAAAGAAATAGAAATTAAAAAAAAAAAATTCTATAAATTAAGTGTTTTTTAGGAGTCTACTTTTTTGCATATTTTGTAATTCTTCATTTTTTTTAATTTTTTGCATAATTAGTGTAACTTGCGTTTTTTTTAATTTTTGTAACTTTGTGCATAATTAGTATTTTTTTAGTGTGATTCATAATTTTTGTAATTAAATTTTTTTAAAAAAAAGTAAAAACATAAAATCATATAAAAAAAATCATTTAAAAAAAATAATAATAAAAAAATAGGATAGATAGTTATGCCACACATACTCAATTTAGTTGCATTTAGTGATTAGGTAGGTTAAAAAAAAATATATATATATACATATATATATATATATTTATTTAATTAAAAAAAAAACAAAACAAAAACCAGAAAAATTTGACCTTATGCATTTGCAGTCGGGACGTCTTATAGATTCTGCCATAGGGCCTAGGGCACCTTCTAGAGTACCTACGCAGGAAAGTGGGACCCAATCGGTAGGAAATTTGGCAGATATTGCTGAAACCCTTTCTGAATCCCAATCCGATACCCTTTCCTCCAGAACAACTAGTTCATTGTCCATGGACAATCTTGGGCCGTCAAATAGTCAGTCCGTAGCCCCAAATAGGACACCCACAAGATTCTTTAATCCATTTGAAGCCGACACCATGGGGTTAACACTTAATGTGAGACTTTAATATGTCTACACAAATGCTCAAGGAGCTGAGATCTTTAGGGACCCACAACAACGGTATCTTGTTAAGATCGCAGACATATTCTCAGAACTTGATAGAGCACCTCTAGTCAATGACCAGGGTAACATGTACATGGGTGGAGATGGTGTTCACTACGAAGCCACCTACCATCCAGAAAATGTAGACAAATTAGGGGAGCTCTCTAAAACCGAGTTCTTAGACTTATCAAAACTTTCCAGAGCAAGGGAGTCTAGAGATAATTGGCTCATTGAGCCTGACATGCCTGGACCCTCCAATGCCCAGTCCTCAAAACCATCCATAGACGATTTACTTCTTGTAGATCTAAATTTGGAAAGGGATAGGAAAGGCAAGTGTAAAATGGATCAGGGGGCTGAGAACCAATGGGAGTTTGTACGACAAATTCCAGTGACAAAGGTCTTACAGGATGACCCACTTCAAGAGGTCTATAAGGACTCGTTAGAGGGATATTATGCCACAACTAAATTGCCGGAGCTAGATCTTCCTCTAGCACTGGTGGTGGTAGTTGAGAAGCTTGCAGGACACATAAACCGAATAATTGATAAATGGGCCAATGAATACCGAACCTTAGATTGGAAAGAGATTCGGGAGCTCACGTGGAAAGGACAACCACTATTCATGGAAGTGTTCTCAACAAATACAGCCAAACCAGGAGAGACAGCCTTTCTTGGAGAAACTGTTGCTCCTCCCCTACGAGAGTTCACTAGGGAGGGACCCTCAACATCCAAGTGGACCACTGCTAGTAGCCCAACTCTAGCACCAAGATATCGTCCTACACCAAATGTGCGACCACCGGTCACACCACAACAACATCTTTCTCACTATGACAATCGGAGGGTTAGGGAGCCAACTCGGCCTCCCATTAATGCACCTCCTGAAATGCGGGTGACAAGATCTTTGGAGGGGTTTGGTGAGGCTGGTAATAGGGTACCCACACCAATTTTTGATGCATGTGGACCATCTTACCAAAGAGAGGAACAATTCCCACTGAGAGTGAGAGGCCGTAGGCCCTATGATGAGTATTCACGACAAGTAAGGCCATCAACTCTTCAGAAACTGGTAAAGAAGTATGAAGGGTCGGGAGATCCATACGACCATGTAGCAGCATTTAGGCAAGCAGTTTGAGCTGAGCAAGTGGCTGACAAGCATACTCAAATTGAAGGATTTGGACTCACTCTTGAGGGAAAGGCCCTTGCTTGGTTTCAGGCATTAGAGGTTTCAGACAAATCTTCTTTACGAGTTTTGGAAGAGAGATTCATTGCTGCTTTTTCCTTGATGGGAATTCAACATGACACGGTAGCACACATCTACTCTTTCAAGCAAGGCGAGAATGAGAGTGTTAGAGACTGTGTAAATAGAATAAAGCAGTACATTAATCGTTGCCCAGAAGATGAGAAGCCCGCCCAAAGTCGATTAATTTCTCTCTTCTTAAAAGGACTCAAAAATTCAACACTACATACACATCTCTATGCGAAGAAGCATACAAATTTCAATGAGTGTTGCCATGATGCTATGGATTTCACCGATAACTTCAAATTCCAAGATGGTTCTGGCCCAGAGGTGAAACCTAGGGATCAGTGGGGTGATGACCAAAGTTCAGGGTCTAGCGCGTTAGTAAATCCAGACCAGATAGCTAACCTAGTACTAAGGAGATTGGGATAGACCTATCATCCACCCTTGCAGCCACAACAACAGCAGCAGAGAATGAGGAGTGTACTTCCTACAGGTCCTCATCTTTGTGGAGCATGTGGCGGTAACCATAAAACAGAGGAATGTAATACCTTTTCTCCTCTAGTCACAAACCAACCCACAAAGAAGTCGTGCCAGGCCTGTGCTTGGAACTTTACCCATACCACACAGGAATGTACTCGCATTGCGAGAATGAGACAGGAACGTGAGCAGCCAAGGGGTGGAGTGGCTCCACAAATGTATCAACAGTATACTAATTTTGCACGTAAGCCACCGATGGCACAAGAGCAAGCACGACCTATTCTTGGTGCTCAACCTCCTGCTCCTGGGACTGCTCCTGTGAGGGTTGTTGACTACGACAATTCAAATATGTGTAGAGACTTGGTAAACCCAGGCTATGTGGAGGAGGAATATGTATCATATTCATCCAAGGAAAATCTCTTTGAAAGTCCCGCATACCCAAGCCCAGCACTGGAGACTCAACCAGGGGAACAAAACTCTTTGATGTTGCTAGGCGGCTACCAACCTAGGACTCCAGGCCCCTCAGGTCAATGGCAGCCAAGGAAAGTAGAGTCCAAACCAATGGGCCCCTGTTATGAGTGCGGAGAACCCCATTGGGCTCGTGATTGTCCACATCGCTCAAGGCAAGCATCTCGATCCAATACAATAGTACAACAGTTTCCACCAATTGAAAGATATTGTCTAAGGTGTTGTGTAGAACACTTCCCAAAGGATTGTTTGCTGAAACCACATGAGGAAGGCACCTCTCAACCAAAGGTCTCACTCAACCTTGTAGGGGCAGTTCCATCACCGCCTTTATCTGAGAATGAGGATGTCGTGCCACTTAGAGTCATGACTAGATCACAGACACGAAATGCCGAAATACAAACTGATGAGACACCTCGGACTAGGGATGCAAAGACAAATCTAGTGGACAAGACCCTACAGTCCAATAGAAAAAAAACCACTAGGAGGCAAAAGAACCGAAACAAGCAAACTAAAAGTGCATCCACTAGTTCTCAAGAAGCCTCTAAACAAAACATGAGGGATCAAACTTTTACATCCCAAGAAGTGCATGAGGAGCATCAACCTCAACCTGGGCCTAGTGCTAAACAAGATGAGACTAGTATGACCGAGGATAGTTCTGGGGGTTCTGTTTTTGTGGATAAAGTGAATGAGACTCTAGAGGCCATCATTGATGCTCATAGAAGTCGCATTGCAGCTTTATCTGAGCTACCCAAGAAGCTTTAAGAATACCCAAACCCTCGTGAGGAGAAGATCAATCTAGCTGTACATCAGCAACTCATTAGGGAAGCTCAGTCAATACTTGAGGGACCACCACCACCTATTCCTCGGGGCCCGACCTCTCTTAAGCCAACATTAGAAACCATACCAGAAGTGTCATCAAGTCAGGAAATGAAAAGTGAGCTCATTTCACAAGCGCATAACGAAAGGTCTGCACCAATTGACACCCAATTGAAAGGAGGTAATCTGCCACCACCTAGCCTTGTCTTCCCATGCAATGATGAAGTTATTGATGCTAATGAGGACATGGCAAATGAGATGTGGGCCGCAGTTCATGAGAAAGTTAATGAGAACATGTCCTCTATTAGTTCGCCTCCATTCTCTGAGGTGGATTTTACCAAAGGCACGGAAAACAACTTTAGACGCCCAAGCATCCAGGAGGAAGTTCAAACAATTGTTTCTCCTAGAAGTAAGCATACAATGAAAACCTTACCATCATATCTGGGAGAATATGAGAACTGTTCTCAAACCTTGAGGATACCCTCCATGCATAAAAGGTTGACAAAGGAGAAGGATATGAGTATCGTGCAAGCTATTTTGTCAGCACCAGTGGCTTGTACCTTACCATTGCTTGATTTGATAAAAATTCAACCTGAGTTGTGGAATGATATTGCCACATGTTTGTCAGAGCAGGTATTGCTACAAAAGGGTCACCATGAGTGTACTATACACCCTGAGACAAAGCATGTTATGCCAGTTCCTATTAACAAAGTAGGAAAATTTTGTGAGGACGATCAGGGAAATGCTACCCTCCCATTAGAAGTGCGAAAAGTAGCTTCAACTGCAATACTTGATAGTGGTGCAGGAGTGGGCATTGTGACAAGGTCCATTTAGGAAAAGTGGGGCAAACCAGCTATTAGGAGTACCAGGATGCGCTTGCAGCTAGCATATGGAAGCTTAGAACATCCCCTTGGGCTGCTTGAGAACATATTGGTCACCACATGTGGGATTGAATATGAGCACACCTTTGCAGTAGTGGATTTTGAAAAACATCCAAACTACGAAGTGATATTGGGTAGACCATTCATGCGACAATTTAAAATGATTCAAGATTGGGGATACAATTATTTGTACCTCCGACATGATTCTGTCATCACAAGGGTCAACCTAAGAAATCACTCATATCGTGATGTAACAAGGTCTCCAATAGATGAGTTTGATTCTGCTTCATCTGAGGGCTCAAGAGTTACATTGTCAGATGGGCGAGAAGATCTGTGGATGTGTGGAGCCTCATGTAGGGATTTCAACACTGAGAGACTTAAGGGTAATCGAAGTGTATCAGACGAGGCATACATTCCACAACCCTTCCCTGAGCATTTAATTGATCCATTAGAATGGAGTCATGTCCTTGCAACATTATCGACATATGCTTTACCGAAGCCAATTCAATTTTGTGACTCAGATGGATATGATATTATTCCTATACGAATGGTACAACCACGTGCCCTTCTAGATGTTTTGTACTATGGGGATGCACCCACAACAGCATTGCAAGTAGAGGAAGTATCTGCTACTCCACGAGCTTTATCGTGTCAAAAGGGTGGTGTTTCTACCTTACACAACCCACTTTCAAAATCTGCTCTTGAAGCTCCAACATAAATGATGTGGATAATTGATGAGTACTCAAGTAAGGGCCATGGCTGGCATGTTCCAACTACTCTAGTTGCTGCTCAAAGAAGGCCAGGAAAGAAGGAATTATCAATGTGGCTACCCAAAGATGCGTACAAACTTGTACCATCTAGTCCAGTTGCTAAGCCTCTTAAGAAGCACATCATTTCCAAGCCTAAACCTCGGATTGTTACTCGATGGGTCCCAAAACATGTTCTTAAAGCACAAGGCTATTATGAGGGTGCAACAGCAATTTGGCTTCCAAAATGCCATGCTTTGCTAGGGGTAAAAGAGTGTTTCAGAAAGATTTCAAAAGCCACCCTTGATTTTCCATATCAATGGGTGCAAAAGAACTCAACACAAACTCTTCAAGATAGGATAGGTGGCTGTGATAGCACCTACAAATCTACTTGTGTTGATCTTCCCAAAACAAGTAATGAATCACCAGTCGTCACAAATTCTCCTTGTTACAATTCCACCCTCAATTGGTGTACCTAAGATACATCCAACTTCACATGAGTCTCATTTGAGCATAGATTCTAGCATTTCAATGCCTAAATCCTCTTATCTTGCTCAAATTCCAAGACAATTGATAAAATTCCCACCCAAGAAGGACATACCTAAAACCAAAGATAAGGCATTAACACTACAATTGAAGCTCTTTGGTAGATCAATGTTTGCATAGTGTGGTTCCTTATGCCTTTAGAGGATTATGTTCTTTTTGAGATGATCTCCACTACCAGGGCAAGGGTAAGCTCAGCGACTCAACAATAAGATCGACAAGCCAGGGCACTTTTCTCCCACAGGGTTTTTCCCCTCGGCTATATTCGGCTATTGGCACCAATAGCAAATTTTATCACTTTCTTTTCTTTCCTTGTTTGTTAATAAAAATTTTGCAGAGATCTCAGCTTAACAAGAGCATCAAACATGCCCCTATAGTCCACCTACCGTGCACACAAATTAGGAAGGGGGAAGACAAGCTACGCCTACAAAGATCAAGGAGGAGCAATCTGCACAAAATCAGCAATGCATCAATGCAAACGAACAACATCAACAGGGCACTACAACAGGTGTACTCAAATCTTAATCTTTATTTCTTTAAGTGCTTTTATCTTTTGAATATATGGTTTGCATGTTCACACAATGTTGGCTGGTTTAAGTTTTTGATTAGTTGTTAAAATATGGTGAGTGAATTCTAGACTCTTAGAAGACTTAGTAAAAGATATTTCTATCTAAAGACAGTGTAGGATATATACCAATGGAATATGCCAAGTTCTTATGCTTTCAAGGTATATTAGTTATCCCTAGTGGTAGCTACCTCTTAGATATGAGCTAGGTGCTAGGATTAATAAAAAATTTTATGAAAATATACCATAAAAATATATATATATATATATATATATATATATATATATATATATACAAAGTAAATTGAGACATGATGTGTCTACAGCCATGTGGAATGCTTGGTAGGACCTGGGGTTGTCTTAGCACCTTGGGGCCGATGCCTTGGTTTCCATGGGGTGAACACTGATGTCTAAAAGCTTCAGAAAAAGACCTTTGAGGAATCTATCGCCTTGATAGATGTTGGTAGGACTCTGGGGTACACTATGGGCCCTCGAGACCGATGCCCTCATCTTCATGGGGTACTCCTTAGGTCATAAAAGAAAGAAAAAGGGTCTGTCGCCCTTGAGATACTTAGCGGTCTTTAGATTCTCTTGGCGGAGGTCTCTTGGCCATTGCTTGGGTCTTTTTGGGATGGAACCTTAATCTTTATCACCTTATACACACACCTCAAAAAAAAAGGAAAAAAAAGAAAAAAAAGAGAGTTCCAATCACCTTTGCTCATATTTAGGAGTAGGTTTGCCACTTAGGAATAACTTAAATACTTGTAGGACATTGAGACTGCGGTCATAACCGGCGATGTACAAGCACACTTGCCTTTGCATAGCACTATCTACCGCTTAGTCTCACTTTGACTAGTCTTTACTCACCTATTTTAGTACTCATTAAAACTTTAATCAGCCTTGCACTTGTATGCTCACGTGTGAAATTACCATTGCTAGTTTTTTTCTTTTCTTTTCTTTTCTTTTTTTCAAAAAAAAAAAAACTTTACTTGTACCCATTGTTTTTTTGTTGCAGCTCTTGCTACTACCGCGCTCGAGGACGTGCGCAAAATAGGAAGGGGGAAGTGTTGCATGACAAATGAAGATCAATGCAAGGATGCAACAAAAAAGACACTTAGGGCTCTTTTAAAGAATTCCAAGTTGTAGATGAATGTGGGAGAGGGCTTGACAATAATCCCACATGGGAACTTTTGGGAGTTCTAGAGTTTTTGTATAAAAGGTGGCCCATTTGAGAGCTAAGGGGACTCTTTGGTCATTTGGTTGAGAGGCTCATAGAGAGAGCTTGCTCCATAGCTCCTTCTCATGTGCTCTCCCAAGGCTCTCCATCTCCATTCTTGCTTCAATCTTGTACTCTCTATTCTCTACATTTTCAATGATATGAGGTTATGGTCTACACACTTGCTAATCTAGATTTTTTAATGATATTTTGATGCTAAAATCTGATTTGTAGAGTGCATGTGATGAAGCTTGTGCATGAAATGATGTGTAGTTGAGGCTTGTGTGATAGCTCTTTGCATGTTAGGTTCTTTGCATAAGTTGCATTTTTATGCTTAAGTGTAGCCTAATCTTGATGCTTTGATTATGTTAGATTGATTGCTTGAGTGTAGAAGAAGGATTGAGTAGGACTAGAAGTCATTAGTGTGTGGTTAACTAATCTTCTCCCATTCGGGATAGCCTCTATGCGCTAACCGGGTTGCATTCACGGATTGACAAAGTGTGTGGGTTGGAGTGTAGCCTCCGCTATACTATGATGTCCCAAACAATGTCCTTTGTAATTTCATGATAACCATAGCACTATAGCATATAGGCTTTATTTCAAGATTGAGTGCAAGTTGGTTCACCTTCACTGATGACTTGTCTCTCTTGAGTAGGATGAGCTTCTTGAACTCTCTCAAACCTTTTAGATGATTCACCCATGAATACCTAATGCTCTCGTGGCTCCATTCCCACTCCTGGAAGCTCTATGGGGTTTATACCCCATAATATTGATCTACTCTCCTATGTGGTGAAGAACTCTTGGTCTACTTCTGAACTAGTGTTTGTCTGGCATAATAAGGGAGGTCAATTCTACTCATGGTCCAGTACCCCATAATATTGATCTACTCTCCTATGTGGTGAAGAACTCTTGGTCTACTTCTGAACTAGTGTTTGTCTGGCATAATAAGGGAGGTCAATTCTACTCATGGTCCAGTACCACTCCCTGACATAGGTGTGTGGGGGACAAAGTCTTGCATTCAAAGGTTAGTTTTGAATAGGACTTAGCAATGATTATGCCTAATTGCCCGCAAATGCATAAGCACTTGATCTGGCACCAGAATCACTTACAAAAGTTCTTTTTATGGTGATTTTATGGTTTTAGAATTTTTATGATTTTTTGTAATGTGTTTGTATTTTTTAAAGATTCTAAACAAGAAAACAATAGCTCAAAAAGGAAGAGCAAAACATGCAAAAATGCATATGCACAATACAATTGTTTTTTTAATAAAATTTTTCCACTCACTGGAACCTAATTGGATCAATGATCCGGATGACAGATGGATGATTTGGAAGTTAGATGATGTGAACCACCACGATCTTTATCTGTGTAACAATGATCTCAATGTGGCAATCTAGATAAGAATGATCAGAGATGGGAATCAACATTATCTAAAATGTGGATGATCAGAATAGACCCAACATGAAATATAAATGATCCCAACATAGACAATCTGGATCATGTGTAATCTAAATGTTAGATTGATACTCGTGAATTGACAATCTCAATGTCAATGATTTGAATATCCGCGGGGGGGGGGGGGGGGGGGACGGATGATCAGGACTCTTGAGAGCAGACATGATCGGTGATCGTAATAATGGAACATAGATTAAATCGATGAGAAAAATTCAAGATTAACAATCTAAAAAGTGCATTGAAGATGATAGTTCGGTGTTGGTTTCATTGTTCTGTTTAAGTATTGCCATCTTTACTCACAGCCAATCAAGCGCATAACATAACTACGATGATCAACTCCAATTATTCTTTCTATCTTTAGCGGTGCATTTGCCCTATCAACTACTTATTTGCTGTACTAATTCTTTCTATCTTTAGTGGTGCATTTCCCCTATCAACTACTTATTTGTTGTACTAATTCTTTCTATTTTCTACTTCCTTTAGTGCTAGGTTTCATTATGGCTGAGTCTGCCCTGCATCTCTCTGGAGGTTTGATAGAAACTTAGTACGAAGGGCGTTGTGTGAACATATGCTCTTATATGTGTGTGTGTGTGGAGTGCGTGTGTGATAGCATATCTTGATACAGAGTTCTACACCCCCTATTGGGCACTGATGATGTTAGTGGGGATGTCGTAGTATCTAGTCCATATACTATGCATAATGGAGTTGATAGTTGCATAGTCTTGTGGGCTGACTACTATGAGTATATAACATTCACGTTCCTAAAAGGTGAATTTGGGCATGTTCTTGGATTCATCTAGGTATATACATAATTAACCATGTAATGCAACTTTAATCCTCAACTCCAATCATACACTAGATATTTAACCAAGGATTGCATCCAAGGGAAAGATAGAGTGGGAAAAATAGAAGATTTTTGAATAGAAAAGCAACTCAACTCCCTTATCTCATTCAAGACTAGTTTGATCTTGCGTGACAGGGTAGCGCCATTTGTTCATGTCAAGAACCTTCTTGATCTCTAGTAAGAAACTATAGTGCTTGTGGCTGTTGAGATTTGAGGTGACATATGAGCTAGAGAGAAGAGTTGAGAATTATCCCACATGCAAGAGAAAAGCCAAGTTGTACTCTCCTCATAAAAAAGTGGGACAATTCAAGTAATGGAATATAAGCACATCTCAAGTAATGGAATATAAGCACAATTCAAGTAATGGAATATAAGCACATCTCAAGTCTTTTTATGAGTACAAGTTTTCATCTAGTAACCTAACTGAACTTGAGTATAATCTTAGTTAGCACACACTCACAATGACTCTCCTTCATTTCTATCCACCTTAGATTTAACAATTTCATTAGAGTAGATTAGTATGTGATTAGGATGTGTAGTTTGAAGAGCTCGATCCATGATTCTTAACATGGTATCAGAGCTTGGGTCAAGCTATTCTTATCTAGTTTAGTTCATTATTATTTGATTAAGCTAAGGTTTAAGAGAATATATTAGAGGGTTTAATAGGGTTTGATTAGTGAGAGAGAAGAGCTTTAAGCTCTAAGAGAGAAAGAGAGAGATTTTTAGTAGCCAAAATCTTTTAGAAGAAAAGCTTTTGTGAGCACCATGTGAGTTGCCAAGGACCTGCTAGTAGAAGAAGAGCCCAATAATGCCAACAGAGATCATTTTGAAACACAACTTAAGGGAGGAGAGAGAGAGAGTGGCTTTATCTATGGTGAGGATCTTGATATCAATAAGCATTGACCTATAACCTACTAGCATGAAAGAGTGGTGACGAGAAGCCTTGACACGGCTCACGACCTGCATCCACACCAACAGTACACAAGCGATGACCTGTGTGAGGGAGAGAAATAAAGAAATACAGAAACATCCGATTAGCTTTTTCTATAGTAGAGGTAGCAGTTGTGAGACCCCTCGCGCCCGCCGCGCCGCAGATGTTCGAACAAGAGACTAGTCTGGAGGTTCCTTCGAAACCGAACCTGAAAAAACTTTCCTCGCCCCCCTAGAAGGCACGGGCGATTCCTCTAGGGAAAATCTTCTAATAACGGGGAAATTAATCTAACGAGTCAAAGCCTTAACTAGTTAAACTGATCCGACCAAACTTGAAGTCACATGGTCAGATCAAAGAAGAGACTTGCACTTGGTCCATAGAATCACCACTTTTTTCCTCCTTTAACGAGGCACAGTCGCTGATTCCCTCCCACAGAACAAGGATCTTCGTAGGACTTAATCTAACTAACGTAACTAATCGTATCTTAATTGTTTTGCAAGAATCCTCCGATCCAGCCTACCGGCCCATGGGTTAGCCAACCACCCGACCACTGTATTGGTGGGATTCCTTTATAAAGATTTGGTTATGTTTTGCCCGAGTATCGAGGAAAAGAGTTCCCAAGCCCCCTAGCCGTGTTTCATGCAAAAAACAAGGTAGGCATCCCACATACACACCCAATATGAAATTGCCATTTATAACAGATTCGGCTATCTTGAAAATAATCCTTCAATGAAAATCATAATATTACTGATCATCATCCTCCAAAATTCTGAGTCCATTGTATTAGAAAATATGTCATCTAGACTCTCCGTTGAAGACCAACTATCTAGCCAACCAACAAGATCCAATATCAAAATTTGATTCACAAAAGTCATTCTTTTTAGTCCATCCGAATCTTCCTCGATGCACGCATGGGTGTCCTAGAAACCATGAGCCCATGCATCACTTAGTCAGAACCCTCTAGGATCCTACTTAGGTGTCCTAGCACTTCACTCAGGGACGGCTTCGTCGGTCCTCGTCCATCGTATCGGAAGCGCACCATTTTAACCGTACCGAGGCTGGTCATCAAGACCTCGACAAGCTTTGCCCGCGAGTGACATCCCTCGACGGCTCCCCACCAGCTGCTGTTGCAATGAACCTCCTCTTAGTAAAACACATGCCAAATGCTTCCTCCACCATTCTGGCGTAAAACAGTCCTTTAAATGAAAACAGAGGTTCTATGCAAGTAAAATTCCTAGTTTGAGATTGGTTCCACAAAACCCTTTTTCCTTAATCCCCAATTTCATAATGAGAATCCTTGATCTCTTATCAGGGTAATCTACCCATCATTTGTCTAACTGTCTAACTAGATTCTTGGTGATTTCGGTCAAGGGAAACTAGTTTAATTCAAAAGTAGTCTATTCTTTGTATTTAGGAACTAGAATTGGTCATGAAGTTTTTGCTTGATTCAGATCGAGAGATAGACAAGTAGGTTTACTATCCATCCCTCATAGTCTATCCAAAATCATTCGATTTAGTTCTAATAACAATGATTTTTTTCAGATAAACATCTATTTTTGGGTAAATACCAATTTAGTGATTTAACCACAAAAAATATAAAAAATATTCTTTCTACCATTTAATTTCTCAACCTTAATTCCCTAACTAGAATTATGGTGAAAACTCATATTTTGACACCAAAAATTAATTCATCTTTTAACTAAATACCAATATCTATTTTTTTTGAATAAGCTTAAAATTCCTCTTTTTCTCATTTAATGAGTGCAATCCAAATGTCATGGGAATTCCTCTTTTATCATAAAATAAATCTATCTAAATTTCCTCTTTAAATTAAATAAAAATATTCAATATTTTAAATATACCAAGAATTTCTTTTTTACTATTTAAATGATTGAATTCCAAATATGATAGAAATTCCTCTTTTATCATTTAAATTTTTTCTCATGCATAAAAATAAATTTAACTAAAATTTCTCTTAAAATTAAATAAAAATATCCATTAATTCCATTATACTAAGAATTCCACTTTTCTCATTTAAATGATTGAATTCCAAATCTGATGGGAATTCCTCTTTCATCATTGAATTTTTTTTCATGCATAAAAAAAATTTATCTAAATTTCTTTTTTAATTTTAAATAAAAATATTTATTATTTTAATATACCTATTTTTCTCTTTCTCCATTGAAATACATGGATCTCCATTATTATGGGAATTCCTCTTTTATCATAAAAATGAAATTACTAAAAATTTATCTTTTTCTCTAATTAATTATTTATGAATAAACATTAAAAATTAATTTTCCAGGGATATGATGCGAATTATTCTTTTAGCATAGGATAACTAATCTTAGAATATGGTAGAAAGTCCTCTTTTCACATTATGTATAAAAATGACTTATGTATTAATTTCTAAATTTTTTGCCATAGCTCCGCTACTATTACTGATAATTTTTAATAATTTTAAAAAGAATAAAACTTAGTAATACAATTATGATAGATTAACTATCAATAGATCTAAATCCAATTTGTGGATCTAAATCATAAGTTCATCATAATTTATGTAACATGAAAGCATTAAAAAGCCATTTCTTTAGTCTCTAGCTTAACTAGCATAGAGTTTGATTTTAGAATTAAGAATTGCTCCATGAGAAGCATCATTTGAATAGAGCATTGGTCATAGGAATGACCATTCTTTGGGGGAGAGTGATATATACTTAAAAAACATCTTAAATTAAGCATAAAGATAATCTTTTTGTGATTAATTCATTAGAATTCATTAGAGAGCTTCATTTGCATTGAAAAACCATTCATTTAAATACTTCTCAAGCTTGAGAGGGGTTGAGAAGTGAAAACATTTAGAATATTAGAGAAAAATCATAAAATCACATCTTACCTCTTGATTTGCTTGCTTCTCTATTCTTAGAAGAAGCCCCCAACCAATCAATTGGTTAGTATGTTGAGAGAAAAGCTCTAAGGAAAGTTGAAGAGAGAGAGAAACTCTAATCTTTCCAAATTGTAGAGGATTTTTAGGGGATAATAGAAAATATGCTTATTTTAATGTAATACTGGCATGGTCTAGTTCTTCATAGATGAGAATACAAAAGAATGAGGGTCTATTTATAGGTGAGGGAGGCCACTAATTGAGTCCAACTAAGTTTTAGAATTTTCCAGGTTCAGTTTGGCTGAATTTGGACAAGATTTGGACCAGTTTAGCTCTCGTTTTGATCCAGTTTGATCCAGGAGAGAGGAGAGATTTGGACCAATTTAGCTCCCTTTTTGATCCAGTTTGATCCAGTTTGATCTAGGAGAGAGGAGAGATAAAAATATGTTAATATTTTTTATATTACATACAAAGAAATCATAATGGTAGCACTAGTGCAAGAAGTTGGTTCCAAGCTTTTCATTGGGGAACAAGACTGCATCAACCTTACAGAGGAGATGGGACCATTGGTAGAAGACAATTGGTAGGCTAATATGGTACGGCAATTATGTTTTTGTAAAAGAGTTAATAAAATCTAGATAAGTAAAGTATGAAATTTGAACAATTAGATTTCTAGGTTTCGGAGATTAGTCACTGTAGCTTACTGGGCAAGGGCCTTCAAAGGAGAGCTTTGGCTTGCTGGATTCTACTTTCACGACAAGATTTGTGACAAAATAGGAGGGGCCCCGTGTGAAAAAAAAATTCACTAATGGTTCTTATAGAGTATTCAGAAAGATGCCTAGTTGGACTTGTTACCATATTATAGTAGTGATGTGTGTGAACACACTTAGGACCGCCGGGGCACTTTTTCCCTCACTAGGAGGTTTTTTCCCCCGTGCATTGTATATACGCCCATTATCTTCTAGGGCTTGTTATCTTTCATTTTTGGCACTCATAATACACTACTGTGTTGTGCTCAAGCTTCCTCATCTTCTTGAAGTTGTGTGTGCATTCCTGCAACCCTAATTCCAACAATTGGTATCAGAGCAGGCTTCCTCCTCCCGGGCAGCATCACCGGCACCTGCCGCTTCATCTCCTCCGATTGCGACGAGGTTTCACGAGCGTCTGCAGGTTAGTATATGCCGTGGGAAAGCCCGTAGGGCTTGGTCGTTTCAGAATTTTGATCTGAAGTCATTTCGCCATCCGTTTTTGCATTCCAAGTACTGCGCAGGCAAAATCGTCCTACTTTGCAGATTTTCTGTCAAGATTAAAATCTGCAGGACAGGTGCCCATTCGTCTGTTTTGGGCTGTGCTACATAGCACAGGTCGATTTTATACAGGTTTACCTCTTACAGACAGCATTTACATCTAGTAGTACAGTCATTGGCCATGGCTGACAACAATGATGTATTCCGCATGTTGGCTGCTGAGGATAAGTTGGATGGCACCAACTATCCATTGTGGGCATATATGATGCGACATGTATTGGTAGCAAAGGGGTTATGGAACATTGTGCAGGGTATTGATGCACGTCCTATTGTGGCTGGGAATGCTGCAAACACATCAGAAACAGGTACTGTTGATGATGGTGCAGGCACAAGTGCTGTAGCAGCTGTTCGAGAACCACCACTTTCAGCAGAGCAGATTCGTTAGGATGGTAGAGATGCGCAGGCTCATGCCTTGATTGCGCTGTCTGTCAAACGTACCATTATCCCACATATTCGCTCCTGCAGGACTTCTAAGGATGCTTGGGATGTACTTGCCACATTGTATCAGGCAAGAAATGAGGCTCGTGTTGCTTACCTCCGAAAACAGTTGGAGAGTGAGCATATGAACGAAGGTGATTCTATGGATAGCTTTTTGACAAAGATCAAGGATTTCAAAGAGCAGCTCATTTCTGCAGATGAAATCCTGTCAGACAGTTCACTTGTGCAGACTGTTTTGAATGGTCTACCAGATTCTTATCAGGGTTTTGCTTCCACTCTTCGCTTGATGATGAAAGGCAATCCCAATGCCTTATCATTTGAGGAGTTAGTTTCTGTTTTGCTGCAAGAAGACCAATCAAGGCAAAACAGGAATATTATGCGTGTCGCAGATCAAGCTTTTGTTGCTAGTCAGAGAAGCGGGAAAGGTAAAGCTGGCTTTTCTTCTAGTAAGCAGAAATCTGCAAATGCTGCGCAACCAAAGAAGGAAGACAAAGATGAGAAGAAGGGTGACAAACAGAAGACATTTTGCAAGTACTGTAAGGGAAATGATCATGTCATCAAAGCGTGTCCTAAGCTGGCTGCGAAAGAGGCTAAGAAGAAAGAGGCTGGTATGGCTGTTGCAGATGCCTCTCCTTCTAACAATGAATCTGCTAATGTTGTTCAAGATACAGAATGGGCATTCAATGCGCAGTGCAGTTATGACCCATCTTTGCATGACACATGTATGTCTGCAGTAGATTCAGATGTATGGTACTTTGACAGTGGTGCCACTAAGCATATCACCTCGCAGCGCAGTTTATTCACTTTCCTTGAGTCTGCTCCCACAGGGAATACTGTCACTTGTGCCAATAACTCCTCTTATCCCGTTAAAGGAGTTGGACAGATTGTGCTGAATGTTGCAAATTGCAACACCTTTACACTTTTTGATGCATTGTATGTGCCAGGGATCAAAAAGAATCTGCTGTCAGTCTCCGCATTTGCCAAAACAGGTTTGGTTGTAAAATTTGTGGATGACAGATGTACTGTTCATGATCTCTCTTGTGGTGACATCATTGTAGCATCTGGTTCACTATGTCGAGGGCTGTATAAGCTCAATATGGATGGCAAATGTGTAGAGGATTCAGCATGTGCTATTATGGATACGCAGGCTATTTCAAATGCAAAACTGTGGCATGCACGTTTTGGTCATCTGAATTTTGCAAGTTTGCTGCGCCTGCAGAAATCTGAAATGGTGTCTTCTTTGCCTAAGCTTGAGGCACCTGTCAAGCATGTTTGTGAGGGCTGCATATTGGGTAAAATGCAGCGTGCTTCCTTTCCCAAAGATGGATCAGTGAGAGCTGAACGCAGATTGCAGCTTGTTCACAGTGATGTTTGTGGTCCCATGCAAACTCCATCATTTGGAAACTACCTTTACTTCGTGACTTTCATTGATGATTTTACCAGGCATGCATGGGTATATCCTTTGAAGGCAAAGTCCGAAGTGTTTTTGTGCTTCAAACAGTTTTTGGTTATGGCTGAAAATGTGTCAGAAAGTAAGATGGGCACCCTCCGTTCAGATCGAGGGGGGGAGTATATGTCTTCAGAATTTAATGCATTTCTGGCTGAGCGTGGGATAAAACACCAATGTACAGTGCCGTATACACCACAGCAAAATGGTGTGGCTGAGAGAAAAAACAGGTCTCTCATGGAAATGGCAAGATGTATGGTTAAGAGTCAAAGTCTACCACATGGTTTTTGGCTTGAGGCTGTCATGTGTGCCACTTATGTACTAAACAGGTGTCCCACCAAAGCATTACAGGTTGTCACTCCATATGAGGCTTGGCATAGCCGCAAGCCATCTGTTGGCCATTTACGTGTTTTTGGTTGCCTGGCATATGCATTAGTGCCTGTGCAACATCGCAGAAAATTGGATGACAAAGCTGTCAAATGTATTTTTGTTGGATATAGTGCTGAGAGCAAAGGCTATCGTTTGTATCATCCACAGACAAAGCGCATTTTGGTTAGCCGTGATGTTGTATTTGTGGAAGATGCAGTTCAGCCCTTGGTTTCATGTACTAAGGAGACAGATATCAGCTCACGTGATGTCTATGATACATTGTTGCCTCTTTTCAGTGGTGCACAGTCAAGTGCAATACCTCATGAGGCAGTTTTTCAGCCTATGCAGGTTTTAAATGATGGCACAGATCAGCCTATATCTGATGCAGATGTGCATGATGCACTTGAGGATGAGAGACAAGAGATTGAGGGCTCTAGGAACATGCCTAGATGGCTGGTGCAGACTTTGCGTGACAGCAAGTTGGATGCCCCTTTGTCTAGTCGCACTCGTTTTGGCTCTCATGGTGCCTCTTATGCGTCAGATTGTTATGCATTGGCTGTTTCTAGTATGTGCGATGAAAGTGAGCCTGTTTCATTTGATGAGGCACAAAGTTCAGAAAATTGGATGGCTGCTATGCAAGCAGAATACGATGCTATTATGAAGAATAGTACATGGTCTTTATGTGACTTGCCCCCTGGCAAGAAGGCCATTGGCACTAAGTGGGTATACAAATTGAAGCGTAAGCCTGATGGCACAGTGGATCGCCATAAGGCTAGGCTTGTTGCAAAAGGTTATGCTCAAGAGAAGGGCATTGATTTTGATGAGACTTTTGCTCCCACATGTCGTATGACCACTGTTCGTAGCATCTGTGCATTAGCAACTCATAATGGTTGGAATGTACATCAGCTGGACATAAAGACTGCGTTCTTAAATGGAGATTTGCATGAGGAGGTGTATGTATCGCAGCCTCGTGGTTTTGTTCAAAGAGGGCAGGAAAACAAAGTGTGCAGGTTAAAAAAGGCTTTATATGGTTTAAAGCAAGCTCCACGAGCTTGGTATGAAAAAATACATGCATATTTGACTGCACATGGGTTTCAGAATAGTCCAACAGAAAGCACTTTGTATGTTAAACGTGTGGATGGTGTACATCTAATCATTGCTCTCTATGTCGATGACATGCTGCTCACAGGACCAAATGAGAGTCATATTGCTGATTTTAAGGCTGATTTGAATGCCTCTTTTGAGATGTCAGATTTGGGGCATTTGCATCATTATTTGGGGATACAATTTAAGCAGTGTGATGGAGGTATTGCTTTGTGTCAGACAAAGTATATTGAAACATTGTTGCGGAGATTTGGCCTTGAAGACTGCAAGCCTATTGCTACTCCAATGGAGACAGGTTTGAAGTTGAGTCTTCATGATGCTGGAGATCACTTTGATGTCACACTCTATCAGACAGCTGTTGGTTGCCTCATTTATGTATGCATTACGAGGCCAGACATTCAGTTTGCAGTCTCACAGGTGAGCAGATTTATGCATAGCCCAGGCATTAAGCATTGGCAGGCAGTGAAGCGTATCTTTCGCTATTTGAGTGGTACTCGGCATCTTGGGTTGTTTTATCCCAAGGGGGGATCATTGCCGCCAGATTTACATGTTTTTTCAGATTCTGACTGGGCTGGTTGTTATGACACACGCGTGTCCACGAGTGGTTTTTGCTTCATGCTTGGAAGCTCATGCATATCATGGTTGAGCAAGAAGCAGCCTACTGTGGCCACTTCTAGTTGTGAAGCTGAGTACAGGGCAGCTTTCACAGCTACGGTTGAGTGTGTGTGGCTCAGACGCCTTATGGCTGATTTGGGTGTTGGGCAGCCATCTGCCACCACCATCTTCACTGACAGTCAGAGCGCATTGGCAGTTGCGCGGAACCCAGTGTTCCATGCTCGTACGAAGCACATTGAGGTGCACTACCATTATGTCAGGGAGAGACTCTCTGCAGGAGAGATCAGTTTGGCTTATGTGCCAACACAGGATAACCTTGTAGACCTTTTCACAAAGGCTCTGCCTCGTGAGAAGTTCGAAGCTTTTCGCAAAGCTTTGGGCTTACTCCCTTTTGTGGATTCGTCCACATAGCTAGACACTTCCCTATACATGAGTGCTAGCTCTTGTTCACCGCATCACTCCAGGGGGGATTTGTTACCATATTATAGTAGTGATGTGTGTGAACACACTTAGGACCGCCGGGGCACTTTTTCCCTCACTAGGAGGTTTTTTCCCCCGTGCATTGTATATACGCCCATTATCTTCTAGGGCTTGTTATCTTTCATTTTTGGCACTCATAATACACTACTGTGTTGTGCTCAAGCTTCCTCATCTTCTTGAAGTTGTGTGTGCATTCCTGCAACCCTAATTCCAACAGGACTACTCTTTGGACCGAGACCATCTAAGGAAGCAATGAGAGCATGGATAAGGGAAAGCTGGACACCTCTTGGAATAGAGGTTACCCTAACTCAAGCCCTGGCCAAAGGCTACTACCTTTTTTTATTCAAAGATCCAAGCATGGCAATGAAGGTTATTAGCTCAGGGCAATGGATGTATAGGCATCTCCCCTTCTGTTTCATGAGATGGACAAAGGACTTCAATCCTGATGGCCCCAAATCCTCAGCATATCCAGTGTGGGTCAAACTCCTGTTGTGAGTCATCTACATTGAATTTTTTAAAGTAATTCAATTGTTTTTGGCTTAATCCTCTCCAAAGTGAATTGGTGGCCACTATTGCTTCAAACAATAGTAGAACCTCAATATCTCAAGCCAAAGGAGAGCTTACAAGCTCCGTGTAAGCTAATTTTCTTACTTTGTTTACAAATTTTAAAGAAAAATCTATGGTTTTCTTGATTTTTATGAATTGCAAATGATTGAATTATGCCTTTGATGAAAAGGCCACCCCCTTCTCTTCTTTACATTCCAACCTTTCTTAATCCTAGAAAGATTAACTAAGTGATTAATTAAACTCTTCTTATTGTTTACTCTCTTGAATTTAGAAAATTGTATAGATTAGAGTTCTATAATTCTAAATTGGGTTAATTAAGTTAATTGTAGAAAGATAAAAATGAGAAATGGTTGGCCATACAAAGGAAGTTATGGCAAAATTTTCCAGAATTTTGTAAAAAAGAAAGTTTGTTTTTATGTTATTCTAAAAGAGTAATTCCCACCATTTTTGCATCTAAAAGAAATATTCTAATTTCTCCATGTACATATTCACCTATGAATATGCATGCATATCACTGATATTAATTATTAAATTTGATTCTATGCATAGAAAGATGCATAAAGGAATTCTTTTTAATTATAAAAGTGTTATTCTTATTAAATTTGATTTTTATGCATATAAAGATGCATAAAGAAAAATTTTTTAATTTCAAAAGTGTTATTCTTATTAAATTTGATTCTATGCATAGAAAGATGCAATAAAAGAATTTTTTTTATTATAAAAGTGTTATTCTTAATAAATTTGATTTCTATGCATAGAAAGATGCATAAAGGAAATATTTTATTATAAAAGTGTTTTTTAAATTAAATTTGATTTCTATGCATAGAAAGATGCATAAAGGAAATTTTTTTATTATAAAAGTGTTATTCTTATTAAATTTGATTTCTATGCATAGAAAGATGCATAAGGGTTTTTTAATTATAAAAGTGTTATTCTTATTAAATTTGATTTCTATACTTTAGATAAATTATTAATCTATTCCTCATTGAAATTCGTAACTAATTTAGAAATCAGTTAAGTGAATATTCAAAGAAAGAAATTTAGTAAAATAGAAAGTGAATTATCAAACCTTTTTGAGAAAGATAGTTAAGGAAAAATCTTATCCGACTCGAACCTTGAATTAGACTATGACCAAGACCAAACTCTTTTGTTAGTTTCGAGGAAAGGTGTGACCAGTTTAGAAAAATACACTCAAAACTCCTGCCAAATCTGAAACCAAGTCTGAGACCCTTCGAATTGATCTGTGGATCAAGGTTATAGAATTCGAGGAATTCTGGTATGAAATTCAGAATTTCGATCATAAAGTTTTGGGGATAGTGATTCAAGAAATACTCCTTGTATTCAAAAGAAAATCAAACTGAAAACTTGCATAAAAACCCTATTTTCCTAAAAGACTGTCTTACGCCAGAATGCTGGAGGGAGCATTTGGTATATGTTTTTCTAAGGGAAGTTTGGTTACAATCAGCTGGCGGGCGGCGGGGAGTGTTCAAAGGATGGCTCACGCGGCAAAGCCTGCCTAGGTCTTGACCAACCTCGGTATGGTTGAAAAATGGTGCGCTTCCGGTACAATGGATGAGGGCCGACGAAGCGGTCCTTGAGTGAATAGGGGTGTTTGCAAGATCAGGTTGCCCAGTTTTGTCCACTCAGGCACCCTGTAAACAGTTTTAAAAAAAAGGCATTTGCTTAGCTTTAGTTGGCTAATCTCTCCTAACTAACGAAGGAATTTTCTTTCAGGTTTGTTTGTTGGAACATCACATGCAAAGTTGGGAATATAATTGCATAATCTTATTAAGCATTTGATAGGCAAAAGTCCTCATTTCCTTGGGTACAAAGTCAATGTATACACCATGTCCCAAATTTGGACTAATTCCATAAAATGCTAATATCTTTTACACAAACTCATATGAGATTCGCACTTTGGACCTTATATCTTCACATAATATAGAGATTAACTTGATTTTTTAAGAAAATTTTAAGCTATTGTCTATTTTCTTTAAATATTTCAAGGTCTTTAATGTGTTATAATATATGCCACTTTTTGTACCCACAATAACTACCACTTAAAATGCTCAATCTTGTAGATCAAAAGAGTGGTAGATAGTGAGACACTAGTAGAATGTGGTGGTTAGTTAAAATTGCAAATCCAATGGTTGGGTTTTTAATGATCTCTTTTCCAAAATTCTTCCAGGTTATCCAAAAGGCCTACAAATATTAATAATCTAATTAGTAAAATTACATTTTTGATGTAAATCATCTAAAACCTGTAGAGACTAGTGTACTTGTAATGGTGCATCTATGGAAAAAAAATTGGATCACTCTAAGTATATAAAGATCATTTTTTAATAATTTTATCATATTTTAATTAATTTTGATTAATTAGACTAATTTATATTAATTGAAGTTATATTGGGTTAATTTGAGTGCATAGCCTGAGATTTGTCATTATTAGTAGGTGGAGCACTTGGATATGGATTAAGTAACTTATTGCAGCATTTGAATATACAGGGTAAGTAGGATTAGGTGATGAACTTGATGCTTCCTCTTGACCCTCTCCTGAACTAGGGGGTGGGTGGCTGGGTTTGTGGAGCTTCATAAATTCTTGCAGCTCAGTGATGTTCTCCAGAGATATGTTAGGATACGCAATATATATTTTATAAAAATTATAAAGTACGGTGGTTAACATGGCTTTTAGATGTTTGTGGATATTCTGATATAGTTAAAGAATATCAAAAGGATGATATAATGTGGACTCACACAGATTTAAATGTTGGTGAGTATTATATACCTCTAACCACCCATGGCTTATGATCCATTAATAACTGTGAGCTACAACCTCGTAGTTGGCCAATGTTTCAGGAATATCATCTGGAACAAACATGTATAATTTATTAACGCTGTTGTCCAGGATGTCTGACTTTTGTAGCACCTGACACCAACTACAAAGGTTGAGCACAATGGGGTGCAATGGATAGAAGAAAATATCTTTAGGATCAGTCAATACTAAATCCCCCCAAAAAATTCCCATGATGATAGTAGGGTCAACATAACGCTCTATATTTTGTTTAATGAGTGTTAGTTCTCCTAGGCTCAGGTCATCAGATAGATTGATATCATATTGGAGTAAAGAGAGGGTTAGTGTAGACAAAAAGAGAGTTAGAGTTTGAGGAGGGGCCCGAGGAGTTACTAGCAACAATGAACCTATCTCTAAGGCTTGCTCACAAGGAGTAGTCGCATCTCGTTAGTTGGTTCTTGTCGTTGATTGCATTCTTGGATGGCCAGCTGGTGCTCCAACTCTTATATGCGCAAGTCCTTGGTGGTTAGAAGATCATAAATAGTTGTTTCTCGTACCATCCTTGTGGAATCTAGCTCTTCAAAAAATCACCTTGTTGCTGCCTCCTGTGCTCGTCTAGCTGCTACAGCCTCCATTCCCTGAGCCTTTGTAATCTTGTGAAGTCTTTTTGTGGCCAAGGCTTGACTTGCTTGAAGCTGCTGTGCTATTTGCACATTGCTTCTTTTTGTGTGTAGCCATCATCTTCTGCATTTCTGACTTATTGGTACTGATGGTCTCATTATCTTATTTTTTCTACATTTGCTCTGTTGCTTTGTTCTCTTTCTTGTTGGAGTTGGAGAACTCTTTATTCTACTTCTTTCAGAGTTGAGGATAGTAAATTTAGTCTTCCTTGTGGTTCTTCTTCCTTGGCTTGGGAGGTGTGCTATAGCTCCTGTAGCTGTTTAGCCTAGACAGCCACTTGTTTCTTGTTATGTTCGACTTCCCTTTGAATTTTCTCCTTGGCTTGTTCCAACTGTGCTTTCAAATCTGTATTTTCCTTGCTTTTTTGCACTAAAGTTTGACTTAGAACAAGATTGTTGTTTTCGAGTGTTTGGCAGCTTTTAAGTTTTTTTAGGATGACATCCCTGTGTGTTGCTTTTGCTGCTATTAAATGCTCTTGCAGTGTTTGAACTTGATTGGTGGCCTCCTAGACTTGCTTCCATAGCGTTGCATTTTGGTCATGAAGTATATGGGTTGTAAGGAGATGGCATCGCCATACTCATTGTTCTTGTTCCCAAAGGGAAGCACTTGTTTGCTGGCTGCCCCTTCCAACCCAGAGTGTGGTCTGAGTGGCTTTGTCGTATGTCTTGAGGTACTCTGCACATAGCTCTGTATCAATGGTTCTTGGGAGACATTGTGCCATCCGCCATAGGCCCACTCTCTCTAGTTTTTCCTTGACTTCATCATCCTCCAAAATCTGTAAAGCACTCAAGACTGTGGTATTGCAGAGAGCTACCTTTCCATACGCAGTGTGGAGTTATTTGCTGATGATTGTGCCATGAAACGCCTGTGCATACTGACCCAGATAGCTCAATTTTGGGCCCCGTGTGGGGGGGGGTCTTCTCTTTCTGCTAGCTAGTGATCCTGTTACACTGGCTTGTGTCACTGCAAGAGTCTCTTTTGGCTTCCGGGTCAGAGGTAGCCAAGGTCGACATCTCAATCTCGGATATAATGATTTCACAGGCAGATACTCAAACAAAAATTAAAATCGTTGAGATGCAAGCTCAAGGGTTGCATACACGATGAAGACGACGAATGTAAAATGCATGAAAAAGGAAAGAAAATCAGTTTTACGGCACAGTCATCGAACTGGGCGACTGCCTTAATGAAGAATGCCACATGGCTTCCCATGATTGGTCGAGAAAATGTGACCATTTCACAACATGAACCTTTGAGGACCAGTTCACGGTGTGAACTATTTAGAATGTTCCACGACGTGAACCTTTTTGAACTAGTTCACGATGTGAACTATTTTGAACCAGTTCACAATGTGAGCTATTTTGAACAAGTTCTTCACGACGTGAACCTTTGAGGACCAGTTCACGGCGTGAACTGTTTTGTGCCAAGTGTGTGCAAGGTAGATACCCTACGTTCTTTTTATGCTCAGACACTCAATCATGCATTCAAAGGTTGGATGAAGTGAATGATCCCCATTTTTTACCTTGTATCCATTTTTGAGTAATGGATACCTTTATTTTTTTATTTTTTATTTTTTATTTTTTTAATTGCCATGGAAACCAAGGTGGTACTTTGGCACTTCTGGGCAGTTGGTGTTGTAAGCATTTTAACTCTGTGTGAGAGTGTTTGATCTTTCCCCTCCATCCAACTGAAGAGTGCTTCTACTGAGTCCTGTGGATTGGGGTTTGTATCTGTGTCCATTTGTTGCACCTTCTTTTTCTTCTTTTCAATAACATTGCCCAGCTCCTCTATCGTGGTGGTTACATGTAGCGGTTTTGTTATATTTAGCTCATCTTGTTAGATTGGTTTCTTCCTCCCTCCACACCAATGTTTGTGCATTCCTAGCATTTGTTTTAGTCGAGAGTTGGTTCTGAATGCCTTTACTGCCCTTTTCTTTGTATTTGTAGGGATTTGCAAACAATGGGCTTAGGTGGAATTTGGGCACCCATACTGTTGTATTGCCCTGGTAATAGCCTTGTGCCACTAGCCAATTCCTTTCAAACCCATTGCTTACGAGGGCTTTGTGGAGTGCTGTTTTGTTTGGAATACTGCCAGCTTACATTTGAAGACCATTTTTGTCCCTTGTCTGCTCTTTGAACTTTTCTCCTTGATTCCTTATTTACGCCCTTCTCATCTTTGTATAGCTAGTTTCCAAGTTGACCCTTAGGCACCCACTGCTAAGTACCTTGTGACTTTGGTTGTTTTTTGTGTATGGATTGTGGTATTGATGCCTTGTCTGGTACGTGAGCTGCTGTTACCATGCTTGGTATTTCCATATCCTCAATCATGGCTTGCTTCCCTTTGTTTATCGGGCTCCATGAAAATGACGTTGTTGCCCTCGTTCAATTATGCCGTCCTCTTCTCCCATTAGATATTATAGTTATTGGCGCAAATCCAAGATCGTCCCAGGATCATTTCCTCCTTCATCGATCCTATAGGCATAACAAACACCTTCCCAACCAAGGAATTATTTTTGATAGAAACATTAACATTTAGAAATCCCTCAGCTTTTGTAGTTGTCAAGTGCACACTTCATACCTGTGCATTCGTGGCCTCAAGGTGCAGTTTGTCTAGAGCTACCCATGTCTCATATATGAGATTAGGTTACAACTTGATCCCATATCTATCAATGCAATGCTCGTTGCATGACATTTAGCCGTAGAGACTCCCTCCCTGAGCCATGCTGGCTCAATGTTTAGTTCATCCTCGTCAAGGAGAGTTAGTGAAGCCATGTTCACATATGCAACATCTTCTTCTCAAGTATCTATTTGGCATTGGCCTCTCTTGCCTTAGCTTCTTCTTGAGCTTGCTAGATTTTTTCTTTTGTGAGCTCCTTGCATTGTTTTAAAAGATGTTCTTGCAAGAGCATCTCTTGGGTTAGTGGTCTAAAATATTTTGAAAGCTTGCTTTCATTGACGTAACCCTCAATTTGTATGAGTCTCTGTAGGTTGGCATATTTGTAAGGATGTGGTTTGCTCCATTGTGATTGAGTCATTACCAAACGATTGCCCTTCCATGGGGTGCATTTTCCATGCTCTTAGATCAATCTTCAAGATTTGTGAGTCCTTGCGTACATATACATGGTCCAAGGCCCAATCATGCACCAATTTGGATTCCCTCATGAAGGGTCATCCCAATATTATGTCATTATGTATCAGGTTGGCATAGGAAGTCCATGACCACAAATGTATGACGATAGCAAAACGTAAAAAGTCTGAATTTAACATTTTCCAAGATCCCAATGGGTCTCGAAGATGTTCCATCAGCCATCTTAACGATTAGATCTGCTCTTTTTAAATCATGTTTCCCCCAGTTTTCCCAGCAACGTTTGGTAATGATGCTGACACCTACCCCACCATCCAAGATAGCCAATGCTTGGTATTCATTATTATGAATCGGGATGGTAGCATTCGTGTCCTCACTCTCATAGTAGTGTCCCAGTTGGTTAACTAGTATTTTAATAACTCGAGTTTCCTTTGTATGCTTCAAGGGTCTTTCTGCCAAGTGTCGCAGAGCCTCATCAATATTATCAGCTGGCCTTAGTCCTCCATCGACCCATTCTTTTGCATTTGTCCCCCATAAGGTGGGTGAATTGTGTAACAGTTGTCCCAAGGGCATCTGGATAGGTGTGGATATAGTATAGTTGCGAGGCTTCCTATATCCCTAGGTTCCTTGGATATAGAGTGTTCTTCCCATATCGAGGGGTCTCGTATTCTTCCAAGGGAAAGGAATGAATAGATTCCCCCAACTCATTTTCCTCAAACATTCTAGTCATTGTGTTTGTTTTTGGGAGTCCTCTTCAGTTCCTTCCGGAATCGGGGGGTTGGCATGTTCAAGACCCTATTCCAAACTAGTTCATCTCGTGGATAGATGGTATCCCTTACTCGACTGGCCCTTGGCTTAGTTTCATAAATTTGTTGGTACTCTTCCACTAAGACTTTGGCATCTTCTAGCTTCCTTATTTCTTCGTTGACATTGGGATACTCACTAACCCCCTTTGGGGTTGCTGGTTGTTCTCCTTGCTTTCCCTGGTGTAAGCCTCCAAGGTTGACCCCCTTCCTCCTTTGATTGTGTGGATCCGATATCAATTGTATCTTCTACGGATCCACCTTGGATTGTAACCCGTGTGTCCCACTTTACTAATATCTTCACTCTTCTCCTGTGGCTAGATCTGGAAAAAGTCGCATCCGCCTGGTTCCTTCCCTTGTCTCCTGATTGAGCTTGAGCTCGTGTTAGGACATTGAGCGGTGTGATCTTCCCAAATTGCACACTAATGGTATGAATGGTGGCCTGATTAGTAGTAGAAGTGGAACCACTTGCTCGGTAGGAGCAACCTTTAATCAAATTATCAATTCCACATTTAGTGCATGTGAGCACTAGCATGTCATTGGGCGTGGTCACCACTTGTTGTGGTTGGTCTGTATGATTTATATTCCTATTTGGGCATTCGGCTACTCGATGCAAACCACTACAGCAACCATAGCATTGTAAAGGTCATCTTCTCAGATTTGAGTTTATTTCCTTGCCCTTCCACTGTACCGTGGTTTGAAACATAGGTACTAGCATGTTGTTCTGCAGGACATAGTAATCTGGTGTGACCTCACCCATGTCCTCGTAGTATTCCCCACTGAATTCTAATTCCCATACACCAACTCAACATCTTCTGTTGTCATTACTTGATTGATCTTAGCCTGTGGTGGTTGTGGCGGTAGAACTGGTGGTGGTAAGGGCGAAGCATCTTGTACCCGGAACATCCCCCTAGGTAAGTAAGAAGAGTTGGGTTGTCCAGCAGTGGGCTGTGGTTTGCACAAGTGGTGCCAGCAAGGCCAATGGGGCTGTATTTGCTGGTAGTTGTGCCACATTCTGAAACCTTGGAAATCTACACATTGATGTGTCATGATTACCCAATTTAACACAATGCGCACAATATAGTAATGGTCTTGCCCTTAACTATGGACATTCGGTGGTGGTATGATTTAGTCTGCACCATGGAGCACCACACCAATTCCCTGCGGGGGTAAAGGTGACTATGCCCATGACCTGACGTCTCTCTTCCTTCCTTGAGCTTTATTTTCTCCAATATGGCATTGCTGAGCTCATCCACAGTCATATGTCTGACTTGCTTGCTTCGAGTTCCAATTTCTTGGTGACTCGAGACACGCAAAGTCGTGGTTGCTGTAGACGTTCTAACATCCTCGGGTTGTGGCAATTCTAACATGTTATCTTCATATTCGATTGCCAATTTGCAGCATGCATCAAGAGTAGCTGGTCGGGCTAGTACCAGGGTAATCATGCATTTTATGGTCTCTAACCCCTCTCCTGAAACAAGGTAACAATTGATCATCTGTCAATCTTTCCTGAAGTTTGCATCTTGAATTCAAGTGTTTCAGGCGAGAGACAGTCTCTCATTGACTCATCTTCCTTTTGTTTTATGTTATGTAGTTGTGCCATAGGGCTCCATCTGGCACCACTACGTGCAAAGCTAGGCACAAAAACATTCTTTAACCTGGTGAAGTTAACCTTGTCCTCAGGCAGCATAAGGGTTCTGAACCGCTGATGAGATTTTTCCTCTAAGGTCAACGAGAAAGCATATATCATGGTCACATCACTGACCGGTCCGCATGTTTCACATGTAGATTCAAAAATCTCAACATGCTGGATAGGATCCCCATCCCCAAAGAATTTTTGGACAAGTTTGGAAATGATATGGGGTTTCATCTGGGAAGGTCGGGGTTCTAGAGTAGAACCTAATTCCTTGACCATCCCCCTACACCCATCTCTGCTACCATATCTAACAAGTCTGCCCTTGTGGTGTCCACATTAAGATCCATGGCTGGATTGTTTCAGGGCCTTTGGGGAACTACTCCCCCCTTCCTAGACCTCGTCCCCTATATTAGCTCTTCTTGGTATCTCGGGTTCATGGACTGGTTCGGCTGTACCCTGGTGGGATTCCCCAATAGTAGCCTATGTGCATCTTTGTGTAATTAAGAGCTCCATATCTTGTATGAATGTAGGGTGATTGATCATTAGCTCAATGTCCTTCTTGGTATAGAGTCGGTCCTCAACTTCTACAGCCAAGTTAGCTATGCTACCCTCTTCTTCTCTGGTTGTAAATCCTTCCTCCATTCTGGATTCCTCGTTGATGGGTTCCAAGTTCAAAATTTCTCCATCACTTCCTCCTGTAGCAGTTTCATGTTCTTTTCCTTGTGATTGGAGTGGGTTAACACTTCTTGTCTCCTTTCTCTCAGCTCTTGCTCTATGAGTATCAAGCTCTTGTTTCCTTAATCTCAATTCTTGGAGTTGTTGTTCTACCTCACTTCGTTGGAGGTCCAATTCCATTTCCTCGGTGGTGGGAAAGAATATTTGACCTGTCCTAATTGCACTTTCCATATCTCGTCTAATTCGAGGGGTGCCAGTTTTTGATAGCCTAGAATTCAACGCTTGGAATGGCACTTCTTGTCTTGGATCGAGTCCAGCGCTAGTTGACGGACCCATGGTGCCCGCAGATTGTGCTTCTTCATCTCATGACTAGTTTGGAGACCGAAAAATCCCCGGGCGATATCAATGATCCCGCTGGACTTGGTTTGGGAGTGTGGTTTATCTCCTTCCCCAAATCCTGCATATCTCAGCCCTTCTTCCATGGTTGGGGAGTGTTGTTTATCTCCTTCCCCAAACCCAGTGTATCTCATCCCTTCTTCCATGGATTCTTCACACTATTGGTTTCTGCGGTGGTCAAGTTTCTCAAAACACTCAAGTGTGTGCTTGCGGAATGTTCCGATCCCACACTTCTTTCATAGGAAGTTCCTGGATGATTTGATGCACTATCGTCAGGCGTAAGATCATCTCTGATGAGTGTTCTAGATCTTAAGTGCATGTATGTATGATTTGATAAGCTATTAATCAACCCCAATTGTTTCAATTCCTCATTCTATCGCTCTATTCAAGAGGCATGAATTAGCAGAGAATATTTTACGTCGTGAAATAGGAGGACTCAGTTCACATTGTGAAAGAATGGTTCACGTCGTGAAACTGCAGGAAAATGGTTCATGTCGTGAATTGTTTTCCTGCACTTTCACGTGCTCAACAATTTCTCTCCTTAAGATTAAATTCCTTCTTTTCAGTCAAATTCCCTTCTTTAGGCGACCCTCATAGCCTTAGTTTTGTCAATTCGTCAGTTTTGGTTTTCACGTGAAACAGCAGGATTTCTTTCTTCATGTCGTGAAACAAAAAGTGTTTCACGTCGTGAAGAACTACTTCAGAAATGGTTCACGCCATCATGATTGACTAATTAACCATTGATAAGTATTAGCCGCCACCTCGTAGTTGGCTGGCATCACTGGTATGCCATCTGGGAACAAACCGGTCGAGTTTGTCAACACTGTTGTCCAGGATGTCTGAATTTTGTAACACACGACACCAACTACGGAGGTTGAGGACTATAGGATGAAAGGGATAGAAGAAGATGTCTTGCGGGTTAGTTAATATAAGATCCCCCCTCAAAATGCCCATAATGATTGTTGGGTCAGCATCACTTTCAATATTTTATTTAATAAGGGTTAATTCTCATAGGCCTATATCTTCAGCTAAGTTGATGTCATATTGAAGTAATGAGAGTGTTAGTGTAGATAAAAACAAGGTAAGAGTTTGAGGAGGGGCCTGAGGAGTAACTAGCAACTCTCCCAATTCCGAGGCATGCTCAAGGATGGTACGCAGATCATCAGTGGGCTCCGGTCATTGACTCCTTTCTTGTGCGGCCAATTGGTGAGCCAGATCTTGCATGCGGATATCAGCGTTGCTGAGCTGGTTGGAAATGGTTGTCTCCCTGACCATCCTCTCAGCATCCAGTTCCTCAAATCTTCTTGTTGCCGCCTCCTGTGCTCTTCTTTGGCAGTAGCTTCTCTTTGATGGGCCTCAGTAATTTGATTTAATTGTTGTGCTACCAATCTTTGTGTATCCTGTAATTGTGCTTCCAGTTCTTATATTGTCTCTTGTCTTCTTTGCGCCTCTGCTTGGGTGACGATTATCTCATTGAGGGCCTTGATTTTTTCCGCATGTGCTTTGTTAGCCTACTCTCTTTCCTATTGCAGTCCTTGCACTCTTTCTTGTTCTTCTTTGAGGTGGGATATGAGGAGCTCTATTTGTTGTCAAAGCATATCCTCATTATGCTTTGCGCCATCTTGGTACTTTTGCATTTCCTTAGCATGCCTAGTTGTGAGGCTTTGTGTTTGTGCTATCTCTTTTTGTAGCTACTCCTTTGTTTGCTCTAGCCTTGCATTCAAGTCAGCATTTTCGTTGATTTTTTGTACAATGGTTTGACTTAAATCTACAGTATCACACCATGCTTGACCCAAAATTGGCACTTCAAGGGGTTTAATGATATCCGATATAATCGGCAGTGTTCAAACACTTTCCTCAAGCAGGTCAAATGATCTTCCCATTGAGAATGTGCACAGAGATCATCAATAAACACTTCCAACCACTTTTGCAAAGTAGTCCTTAAAAGCTGTGCACATCAATCATTGAAAGGTCGCCGGGGCATTTGTGAGACCGAACGGCATGACCTTGTAAGCAAATGTCCCCCACATTGTGTTGAAGGCTGTCTTGTGTTGGTCTTCAGGTGCTATGGACACCTGATTGTACCTGGAAAACCCATCTAAGAAGCTGTATGTTTCCCTCCCAGTAGCCACTCTTTCCAAGACATGTTCGGCATACGGTAAAGGGTAATGGTCCTTCCAAGTGGCTACTGGGAGGGAAGCTGTATGCTTCCCTCCCAGTAGCCACTCTTTCCAAGACATGTTCGGCATACGGTAAAGGGTAATGGTCCTTCCAAGTGGCCTCATTTACTTTCTTAAGATGGACACATACTCTTAGTTTCCCATTATTTTTAGGTAATATCACAATAGGTGACAACCAATCCGTATGTTCGATCTCATAGATAATGTCGGCAGCAATGAGCTTATCAATTTCCTCCTTTACAATTGCTGCATACTTTGGATTCATCTGGTATGGTTTCTACCTGGCAGGCCGTGAGTCTTCCATAATTGGAATCGTATGTTGTACCACCTTTGGCGGTACCCCTTTCATTTCCTTGTAATTCTAGGCAAAAGAATCCTTGTATTCCTTGAGGAGAGCAATGAGCTCTGCTTCCTCTGCAGAAGACAAATCTTTAGCAATATATATGGGCCTTGCTTCTTCCCCTGGTCTCGCAATATTAACCTCCTTGACTTCTGCCGAGCCATCGTATGATGTCGTGACAGCCCTTCCTCTTTTACCCTAGTGGCTGTTAGCCAAGCCACTCTCCGATCATCTACTGTATAGCTCTTGAAGTGGTCCAACACTGAAATCCATCTGTTTTATCCTCATTGTCCTTTTTGGCTTTAGCCATGACTTTCTTGGCCTCATGCTCTGCCTCTGCCAAGGCTTTGTTGCATTTTCAGCGTCCTGCTTTTGTAAGTTTGGGTGTATCAATTTCTTAAAAGGTGATTTTCTCTTGGTGCCTCCCTTCCAATGATATTTTTCTCTTTTTGTAAGTTTGGGTGTATCAATTTCTTAAAAGGTGATTTTCTCTTGGTGCCTCCCTTCCAATGATATTTTTCTCAACTCTTCGCCCCAATCCTTTGAGAATTCATCATGTACCTTTGTAGCCTCAAGGTACTTCGCAGTAGGGCGTTTTGTCAGGCTAGGTACCGTTTCTATCTTTGCCATCGTTTGAGGCATTGAGCACTGGTACGGCTTTGTGCCACAATATCTTTTGTACTTGATGTCTCCCCTCCTGATTCCTCATCCATGGTTTACCAATTAACCATGCAGATAGAAGGGAAGCAGTGAGAGGCATTATGAGATATGTTAAGACCACTGCACATTATGGTCTACTTTATGAGAGTGGTAAAAGCTTGGATATACATGGCTACACAGATGCTGATTGGGCAGGTAGCTCATATGACAGGAGGTCTTCTAGTGGATATGCTTTTACACTTGGAAGTGCCGTGATGAGTTGGAGTAGCAAGAAGCAACCTACAGTTGCTTTATCCAGTACAGAGAGGTGTGATGGTAGGACCATTCTGCTAATTTGTAACTACCACTTTCATTGCAAAATATTTGATCCAATGATCTATGCCACAATGATTACAAGTTGCAGGTGGCATGCTAGAAGATGTAGCTTGGGTGATTGGTTGGTTTATGATGGGATACTCACATACTCGATGTGGTCCCTGACAATGATAGCATTAAAGAGGCATTATATTGATAGTAAAGTTGTTGATGTATTGACCTCTTCCTATCGTGGCTAGCTGGTATACTGGTTTGACTCTACCTCTCTTGCATCATCGACTACATAATAGTAGTTTGAATAAAGCTCTGTGGAGTCCTCAGCGACATGTGATGCACTATCCAAGTCAGCCTCGTATTCTGGACACTCACAAGATTCCTCGAAACCTATTTGGTTTAATGATGTGATTCTTGGGGTGGTTGGAGATTTATCTTTTTTATATTAAATTATCTATTTTTAATCCTAATGTGTCTATATCTAAAGTACTTAGATAGGTATTGTTGGTAGAATGGGACAAGTTGGAGAAAACTATCCCAATCAATTCCATTTTGCCCATTTTCTCTCAGTGTTCGTAGCTACATCGATATTAACTAGTGTCAAATAAGTGTCAATATGAACATTGGTGCCTGATTCATACGTTTGATCAAAACTAGCGACAGTATGTACATCAAGCACATTGACGACATATTGATGCTCATATGAACAATTTGGTTACTGCTGACGATGTTACTGATACTTATACCGATACCGCGCGCTGGTAGTTTTGGGGGAAAAAACTAAGTCTAAATTGTCAGTATATGTGATGGTATTAGCCTGATCTCTTGTAGTGAAACTTTGAGAAATCCAAGTTCTTTGCATGAGCATAATAATGAGATTTTAGAATTGGCTATAGACTTCTTCATTTTCTTCCTGCGTTTTTTGCATTTGATGACTCACAAGAAGAAGTCATTTTTAAACACTCTAATGACAAGCCCAAATTTTTTGATCTTAATGGTAAAAGTAATTACCAATTAGTGAGTAACTCACTATTTTTGGAAGGCTAAAAATAACACTCACCTAAAGCATTATTTTGATGAAGGCATTCCATAAATCTACTTCAAGAAAACTTCAAGGAATAGTTATAGCACTATATCTAGCTCTCAGACTCAAGCTAGGAGCTTAAACACTTAATTAGGTATAATAATCAAGATTTAATCTCAAATTTACAAAAGATGTTTTTTATTGTGAGTGCATAGAGAATCTGCTCCTCCTGACCTACACCAACATCAATTTTGAGCCCCGACCAATGGATTCATCATGCTCCAAAATCCCCAGACCTCCAAGGATTTTCTCTAATTTGATTTATGGCCTTAAATTTTGGGAAAATCCATAAAATTTTATTCTGTGCTACTCTACTACCATTGACTTCTTTGCATGTTGTTTGGGAGCATTGAGGTGATGGAAGACTGCACCTAGGGCCTTAAGAGAGTCTCCAAGGTGAAGGTGTTGAGATATCAAGCTCAACTAGTGCTGCAGATATTGATGAGCCACTTGGGTGATAACTTTCACACTTATGCCATTGGCACGGTTGGATGATAGGCTATGTGACAACCACATTTGGATTAATAGAGTATGTCATAGAGTTATAGCACCAGCTCATATAGCTAGGTTCACACTATCGACATAACCATTCTATGCTATAGTAAGAGAGTACTTTCCCTTTATAGTACTTACTCTTATGTCTTTAGTTTATGGTTATAGAGAAAAGAAGAAGGTAATAGAAAATTTAGCCATCCATGTCTCTCTCTTGTGTCTTGGTCTCTCTTGTGTGTGTGTGTTTTCTTACAAGGAACTCAACCTCTTCCTCTCCCCCACATTATATTTATGATATTAGAGATCCGGTTTGTGTGAGAGATAAGGAGGCAAGAAAAAGGGAATAATAAGGCAAGCAAGGAAGCGGTACACTGGTAAGGGTATTTCCATCTCTTTGCCTCTTTGATTTTGGAGCAATGCCTTTGAAATAGCTGTGTGAGAGCTACACAGGCATATAGAGAAGTCCTTGTCTCAGATTGAGGTATCCTCTTGGGTGAAGGAAGAAGACCTTATTATGTGGAGTTAACTTTGTTAACTAAAATTTTACACATTTGAGCATAGTTCAGACACCATTTTTTAGCTATGCAAGTTTTTCGTAGGCACTCTGTGAAGTGTCGATTTTGACTTTGTATTCTGAACTTCTAGTTCAGTGTAAAATTACAGTAGAAATTTGGTTGTAGGATAGTTTGTACAAAGAATCTAAGTGTTACATGTGTTGGGTGGATGTATGTTTATGTGTCTAGTTCACATATAGTTATAGTATAATAGATTTAGAGTACCAGTATTATTTGAGATTGTAGGTTATCTTTTTGAAAGAACCATTTGGTAAGTTGCTATAGGAAATCATGTCTGATAGTCTATTCCAAATTGTGAGCGAGAAGCTGGAAAGCATGGAAGTTTAGGATGACCAATTTTCTTATGGAAAAAGATATGAGTTCTCTCCCACTCATCACACGTGATGAAAACGAGCCAAAAATTGCAGAAGAAAATCCCATGCCCCACAGCAAGTGCATGCATATAAAGCATGGTGTGAAAGAGCCAAAAAGGTACTATACTGGTGGTTACTTGTTAGTGTGTTAGAAATTGCTGAAGAAAATCCCACCCCACTGTAAGTGCATGCATATAAAGCATGGTGTGAAAGAGCCATAAAGCTACTTTACTGGTTATTTGTTTGTATGACAATCTTTATGATTGTGCATATACAAGATGTATAAATATCTAAGGAGTCTTGGAACAAAAATTGGCTCTTTCACACATGATGAAAAGGAGCCAAAAATTTGATGAAGAAAATCCCACCCCCCATACTACCTTTTTGGCTAATTCACACATGATGAAAAGGAGCCAAAAATTGTTGAAGAAAATCCCACCCCCCATAGCAAGTGCATGCATATAAAGTATGGTGTGAAAGAGCCAAAAAGGTATTGTACTGGTGATTACTTGTTAGTGTGTCAGAAATTGTTGAAGCAAATCCCACCCCACAGTAAGTGCATGCATATAAAGCATGGTGTAAAAGAGCCATAAAGGTACTATACTGGTTATTTGTTAGGGTGACAGTCTCTATGATTGTGCATATACAAGAATAAATGCCTAAAAAGGTTTGGGACACCTTGGTGAAGGTGTATAACACAAACACTCAAGCTCACAAGATGTAGCTAAAGAAAGAGGAGCTGCATAATGTGACACCAAAGGGGAGCTGAGTATAAATGTTTGTTGAGTGAAGGTTAATGGGCTTACAGATATCCTTTCTTCTATTAGATCACTACTAGTAGATGATAATGATATGGTTTTGGTGACTTTGAATGGTCTTAGCAAGGAATACAACTAGTTTCAGACCTTCATTGGAGTTTGAGAGGACTTTCCTAATTTTTAGGAATTGATTGCTCTTTGCATCCATGATGAGATGAATATTGGGGGAGGTTCATCTTATAGAAATTCACATGAGCAGGCTTTCTACTTAGATACAAGTAGAGGTAAAGGTAGATCATCATCTTCTGAAGGCTCAGGTACGTGCAGTTTTCAAAACAAAAATCATGGGCAACAAAACAATAGGAATATAATGTATAAACAGGTGAAAGAGGCCACTCTAGAGGCAGGGGGATGTAGAGGGGGTGGTTGGAAAAGCAATATAATGCAAATAACATAGAGTGTTATTACTATAGAAAAGTAGGGCACATTATAAAGGACTATTATAAAAAGCAGAATGATATCAAAAGTGAAAAGTTACAACAAGGTAACTATGCATCAACATGTAAATAGGGCGATGACAGAAGTGAGCAGTTATTTATGATGCAACACATGCTCAATTCCATGACAGGGGGTATGCAAGCTATTTCTTATGCGTTTTGCAGTGAAATTACATAAGTCTATCCTATTATGTATCTAGTGATCTCCTCTAAAAACCCATGAACTCCTTGTCCTTTCTACTTTTGTTGATTAAGTGCATGGAGAGGAGTATCTTACATGGGCATGATCTCCTTTACATATGCCTACATTCACGTGTCTTAAATCCACCAGTCTCTCCTATTATGTATCTAGTGATCTCCTCTACAAACCCATGAACTCCTTGTCCTTTCTACTTTTGTTGATTAAGTGCATGGAGAGGAGTATCTTACATGGGCATGATCTCCTTTACATATGCCTACATTCACGTGTCTTAAATCCACCAGTCTCTCTCCATGCCACCCTCACATGAAACTCCTAATATTTAGTTGTGCTTGTTTTCTAGCCATCATGTAATATCAATCTTTCTTTCTTGGAATGTAAAAAATACATAATTTAATAATATATTCATATTTTTGGATAAAAATTCTGGTGGGATTGTGATTTTTCTCAAAAAGTTAGTAGTTGCTCCTCTTTTGTGATACCTTAGCTCCGGAGTTCGTGGGTTTTAGCTCGAAAAATGGTCAGTCCCTCCATGACATGAGATATGTCATGATGATCGGGAGATATTTGTTATGTAGATTCTGGCACCTCTAACCACATGACCAATCATGTTGGTGAAAGGTTTAGAGATATATAGAAAATGGAAAAACCAAGATATGTGAAAACAAGTAATGGTATTGTGCATTGCATTGCGCATGTTGGTAAAGTACCATTGTATATGTAAGATGGCAAAATCATTGAAAGTACTTGGTAGATGTACTTCATGTTCTAAATATTATAAAGCACCTGGTTTTTGTTGGATAGAGGGTTGAGCAGGGTCTCCAAGTAAGGTTTAATACTCTAGTGGCTCTAAGCAGAGCCTTGATGAGGATCTTGGAATTGAGTCAGTGGGTGTGGTTACTCTTGGTGCAAGGAGAACTAGGGCTATTTGAGGGCTATTTTGAGGACACATGGCAATGATCCATGTATACCCAGGTCTACAAGGAATACTATGAGGACTTATGGTAGAAGTGATCAAGGGCTAGATACCCTATTGACAAGTTGAGATATGATGGATATAATATATTTCATCATTATGCTTACATGGTTAAAGTAATATAAGAGTTGGAACCCACCCACTTGTTTTGATCAGGCACTTGGAATTAAAAAATGGAAAGATTCCATAGATGAGGAGATGGTAGCATTGGATGAAAATGCAACATGGGAGTTCATGCCTCCTTTGCCTAAGGAAAAGAAGGAAATTGTATGTAAATGCAACATGGTAGCATTAGATGAAAATGTGCAACATGGGAGTTAGTGTCTTTGCCTAAGGAAAAGAAGGAAATTGGATGTAAGTGAGCGGATAATGTCAATAATAACTCAAATAGATCAATAAGCAAGTATAAAGCAATATTAGTCACCAAGGGTTATGCATAGACCTATGGTATTAATTATGAGGAGACATTTAACCCAATTGCAAGAATGGAACCATGAGAGCTTTCATTGCTATGGATGCAACAAAGAGTTGGTATTTATGTCAAATGGATGTAAAGAATACTTTCTTGCATATGGTAGTGATCTAGGCATTCAATCAATGGCTGGTTACTCTTAGTGAAAGGAGAACCACCAGGTCTATTTTGAGGACACATGGCAATGATCCATGTATACCTAGGTCTACATGGGCTATTTGGAGGACTTATGGTAGCGATCTATGTATACAAAGGGTCTACAAGGGCTATTTTGAGGACACATGGTAGTGATCAAGGTATATGTAGGTCTACAAGGGCTGGATACCCTATTGACAAGTTGAGAGATTATGATGGATATAATATAGTTCATCATTATGCTTACATGGTTAAAGTAATATAAGAGTTGGAGCCCACCCACTTGTTTTGATCAGGCACTTGGAATTAAAAAATGGAAAGATTCCATAGATGAGGAGATGGTAGCATTGGATGAAAATGCAACATGGGAGTTCATGCCTTTGCCTAAGGAAAAGAAGGAAATTGTATGTAAATGCAACATAGTAGCATTAGATGAAAATGTGCAACATGGGAGTTAGTGTCTTTGCCTCAGGAAAAGAAGGAAATTGGATGTAAGTGAGTGGATAATGTCAATAATAACTCGAATAGATCAATAAACACATGGCGCTACATTGTTCCATGCACTTGCTTTGAAGAAATTGCAAGGGAACGTGGTGGGATGCTTCGTGATCTTGCTTGGTCATCGAATCTTGAGCTTTAGATGACCTGTCCCCTTGATAAAAACTAATAGCTTTCCCAATGGTTGATGCTTGGAAATGAGTGCCTACACGTAGGCAAGCCAAAACCAAGGTCCAAGGCCCAAACCTCGGCACTTAAATATAATTAATCTATCGAAAAATATATATAGTGTCAAGCCACTTGTCACTATCAATCCTTTCAAGTAACAAAGGTGGAAAGTTTTTTATTTTTTGGCAATCAAAATAAGGAGAGTTATTCACCTTTGTTGGTTTTTCCTTCAACAAAACTACACATCAATCAATTTCAAACCTAAACCTTTCAAAATCTTAGTCCATATTTTCAAGACAAGAAAAAGTTGCACTAGTTTTTTTTTTCTATTTGAGAGTTGAAAAATACATAAAAGGACGGATTTTTGTTTCTATTTGAAAGAGACACTAAAGTACCCTTTTTTTTTTAAAGCCACAAAAGTAGCACTGACATAGTGGAGGGTAGGCTTTATGAATGTTTTCATAACTCGTTGCCTTTTGATACTGTTGCCATGTCGCCCATCTCCCAGCAGGTAGCCGTGTGGATATAAGTGTGGTTTCGTGTCTCTCGGACCGGGGACCTGCTCCACTGTTTGCCCACAGCTCCCCTCGAATCAATGAAACCATACGCTGCTCGAGACGCTGCTACACAAGCACCCCTTCTTAAGAACCCATTATACCATACACTGTGTCTCCTCACATTAGGGCCATTCTTGCATGATCAAGCTAGATATAACTAGAGCGAGACTATGAAAATGTCGACAGATGTAGAGCAATATAATGCTTTCATGTTGCCTGATCCCAGCATGCAACAAGCGGCAGCAGATGCTTGGCATTATGTAGTGGACTCTTGTGATTCTGAGATGGGTCTTGAAAGCTTTCTTCTCCTCAAAGCCGGTAACAGACAAAAGCGGCCTTCAGTACTGCTGTAATCTGATGGATGGGTTTAACTGCGTGTGGATGTGTGTGCGTGCGTGTGTGTGTGTGTGTTGCGTGCGGGATTGAAACTGGCTGGATTATGCTGATCAAATCGAATTGCGCAGGCTCTGGTAGAACTAAGAGGAAGAGGAAGCATGGTTACAGGGGGATCAGGCGGCGGCCGTGGGGGAAATATGCGGCGGAGATCAGCGACCCGGCCAAACGAGGGCGCGTGTGGCTGGGCACATTCCCCACGCCCGAGGCGGCCGCCCGCGCCTACGATGCCGCCGCTACACGGATCAAAGGAAATAAAGCCAAGCTCAACTTCACGCAAGGCGATCCCATTAGTGGAGGTGCGCCCACTGACTCGAAGGAACAGAAACAAGCTTCTCTGATCATACAGAACCAAGATGATCACATGCACACAGCCAATCGCAGTTCATCGACTCGCAAAGCTCTGGGCAGCAAGCAAATAGACGTACTGCAGCGCGTGCTTGACCATGAACATGCATCAAGTTATGCTGCCTCGCGTTCTTCTCAATCCATTGGCGGGGACGATCAATACTCAGATCCATGGCTGGACACCATGGACAGTATGAAGCTCGCTTCCACACTGGAGCGCCTTTTGGACGGTGGACCAGAGCCTTTCTTCTTGTCATTCAGTCCGGATGATCTGAACACTGTGTTGTCTACCACTTCAGTCGCTACTATTTATATATCCGAGGAGGAAAGTGACCAAATGCAGCCCTGCTTAGAGTTATGGAACTTTGAAAACTAGCCCTCAACAATATGCAAAGGTATGCATGCCTCCTGGGCTCTATCCGCCCAAGGTGGAAAATGACCAAATGCAGCCTTGCTTAGAGTTCTGGAATGGAATTTTGAAGACAAGCCCTCAACAATATGCAAAGGTATGCCTCCTAGGCTATAACCTAGCAGTAGCGCCTAACGAGGAGGTGTTGGGTTCGAATCTAGCCATTCCCTATAGAGAAGTGATGGCATGTAATTTCACTACCAATCCTCATAATAATAAAAAAAAAAAACATGTAAGGGTCATGATGACTTTCTATGTATTACGTACTTTGCCTATTAGGGCCATTTAGAATTGCACTTTGAGTTCAACAATATGCAAAGGTCATGATGCCTTTCCACATATCACATATCAAAGGCGTAATCCCAAGCTTAAGGCTACTTAAGATCTCATAATCAACTTATTTACCTACAATGAATGCAATTTCACTATCCTTAAAAATTATCATCTATAAATGTTACTTTACACGACGACCGAGTGTGCCATTAATTGAGTAAAGTGCAATTTTTCTTTTGTGAATTCTTAATGCTTTGGTCCTTTCTAATGGTTAGTAAATGAGCTTTGAATCATGAGACAACAAATATATACACAACCAAATCTCTAAAAAATCACCTCAAGGATATCTTATATTTTCTAGCAATAGTCTAGTGGTTGTGTACTAATTCTATTGATCTTAAATCTTAGGAATCTTGCTAACAACACCACAATCAAATGTGGTTATGCTTCCATCTATTTGCTCCACACCAAAGCATCCTCACATGACTATAATGGGACAAATCTCTTGTACTAGAAGAGAAAAAGCACATGCATGTATACATAAACAATGAATGCCCTTCATTGAATCACACAATCACATAATTTAATCAATGTATATTATGTATAAACTAGACAAATTGTTTACATGGAAATCACACACCCTTGCTAGATTCTTTCAAAGGATTGGTCATTGCCAAGGTTCATGGAAGCACTAAGAAATGCAAAGATGGTAGGAGACATTGCCACTAACACTACCACTCAAATAAGTGGATGGCATATGGACTAACCTCATAATCGATTGGCGATGTGCACTAGCCCATGTTGTGGCATGCTCCAAGTTTTCATAAATCACTCTATATTAAATATCCATAAGCTATGTACTACCACTCAAATAAGTGGATGGCATATGGACTAACCTCATAATCAATTGGCGATGTGCACTAGCCCATGTGGCATGCTCCAGGTTTTCATAAATCACTCTATATTAAATATCCATAAGCTATGGACTATCTCCACATTAGCCAATTCATGTACCAAGTGCACATCATGATGCATTTTAGTGGTGAGAATAGCCATGAGGAAGTGCTTTTCAAAGAGGCACATCGCTTCAATAGATTCAATGTGGGCTTTCTTGATGGACTTACGCAAGTCTAAACTAAACCTAAACCCAGAACCCTAGGGTGAAATAAACTTAGAGCTTGCATAAATAATTAAAACAGAAAGAGGGCTTAGAACTTAGAACTTAAAAGCCTATACATAAAGCTCTAAGCCTATGCATAGAGCTTGTATAAAGATTTCAAGCCTATGAAGAAAGCTTTCAAAGCCTATGCATAGAGCTTCAAGAAGCTTTATGCAAGCATATACATAAATTCTAATGCATTGAGCTTTATGCATAGCCTATGCATAGAGCTTGCATGAAGCTTGCAAGGCTATGCATACTATGCATAGCCTTGCAAGCTAATGCATAGAGCTTGCAAATCTATGCATGAAAGCTCTAAGCCTATGCATAGAGCTTTATGCAAGTCTATGCATAGAGCTTGCAATGCAAGAAGCGTTATGCAAGTCTATGCATAAATCTTGAAAGCTTAATACATAGGCTTGTATAAAGCTATATGCGTAGGCTTAGAGCTTCATGCATAGTCTTGCAAGCTCTATGCATAAAGCTTGCAAGCCTATGCATAGAGCTTGCAAGCCTATACTAAACCTAAACCCGGGACCCAAGGGTGCAATGTACTTAAAACTTACATAAACAATTAAAAGAAAAAGAGGGCTTACCTCTTGTTATCAGGCCAAAGGAAAAGTTTTATGCAAGACCTACAAAACATAAGACTAAGTGACTAGTACATGAAACATAAAATTTAACAAAGTGAGCTTGCAAGAAACATAGAGCTTACAAGAAGCTTTATGCAACCCTATGCATAAAGCTTGCATAGAGCTTGTAACAAGCAGCTTTATGAAAGCTCCTATGCAAAGAGCTTTATGGAAGCCTAATGCATAGAGCTTTATGCATAGCCTATGCATAGAGATTGCATAAAGCTTGAAATCCTATGCATGAAGCTCTAAGCCTATCTATGCATAGAGCTTGTAAGCCTATGCATGAATCTCTAAGCCTATGCATTAAGCTTTATGCAAACTTATGCATAGGCTTTATGCATACAGCCTACAAACCTATTCATAGAGTTTGCAAGAAGCTTAATGCATAAGCTTTACGTAAGTCTATGCATAAAGCTTGCAAGCCTATGTATAAAGCTTTCAAGCCTAAACTAAACCTAAACTCGGCACCCAAGGGTGAAATAAACTTAGAATTTGCATAAAGAATTAAAACAAAAACATGGCTTACCTCTTTTTGTAAAGTTGAAGGAAAAGCTTTATTCAAGACCTATAAAACATACGATTAAGCTTTATGCAAAAGATTTATGCATAAACTTTATGCAAGCCTATGCATAGAGCCTAAGCATAAAGCTTGTAAGCGTAAACTAAACCTAAACCCGGCATGCAAAGAGAAATAAACTTATACCTTGCAAAAATATTTAAAACAAAAGGAGGGATTACCTCTTTTTGTGAAGCCAAAGGAGAGGATTAGTAAAAGACTTACAAAGCATAAGATTAAACAAAGTAATTAGTACATGAAACATAAGACTAAATAGTGATTAGTACATGAAACATAAGATTAAACAAAGTGATTAGTGCATTGATAGCATTGAGAGCTCTATACATGAAAGTGAGAAGAATAAGTGAAGAAAAGTGAGAAGAATAAGAAAAAGAAGAAGACAAGAATCAAGACCTAAGTATGCATACACATAGAAATTGAAACAAAGAGGAGAGAATAGAGAATATAAACCCTTAACTTCATCATGAAACTATGAAGGCACATAAATGAAGGAGGAGAGTATGAGTTTCATGATTGAGGTCCTGAGGTGCTTGAGGTATGGAACATGAAGTCAGAAGAGGAAACATGCTACGTGGAGGTTTTTGGGAGAACAAAGAAAGGATGCGCGCGAGGTGGGAGAATCAAATTTTTCCTAGTACGTGGCTATATGTGCGCCTATCGCATAAGTATACACACGTGCATATAGCTGTGCACTGGGAAATGCATGCAGTCGTGACTCTCTCACTACTTTCTCTCACTACATTGCATGGCTATACCATCATCATCTTGTAATGATCTCTTGTGGATCTAAGCAAATGGAGGAACCACCAAATAAAATGAAGTAAAAAACAAAGGAGTTGTAATAACCTTCGTAAGTAAGTTGAATAATATATCTTTAAAAATAATTTGGGATTGTGAAGAAGATATTAGGTCTTCAAAATTAACACTAGTCTTGTAAAGAAAAGGTCACTCTTGAGGCTTTTGCAGGCTTTTGTATTTTAAAAAAAATCATTTCTCTTTGCGTATACAACACACAATATTAGTTTTAAAAATATCAAGTGCCACTAAAAAACACAATCTTCCATGGTTACATTTAGGTGTTTTTTTGAGAAAAATATCTAATTTTTAAATTTCTCTTTAAAAATACTTGCACATTATAAATTCAATTCTTCTCTTCTTTTTAAAATTAAGTCTATTATAGAATATTTTGTGGAATCACGAGAAATGATGTGGAGCAATGTGAAAAGATGAGAGTTCGTTAGAAACTGCATTTATGAAACCTGTTTTTAAATGACTGTTTTATGTCAAGAATGTTGGGGAAGCATTTTGACCATCTTGTGCATGAGATCGGGGAGAGTCAATGGAGGACGTCTCGCGTAGCAAGGTTGGGGAAGCATCTTGTGAATGAGATCGGGGAGAGTCAATGGAGGACGTCTCGTGTAGCAAGGTTGGTCGAGATCTTGATCAGCCTCGGTTCGATTTAAATGGTGAGCTTCTGGTACAGTGGATGAGGGACCAAGGAAGCAGCCTATGAGTGAAGCACTAAGTGACTTGCGAAGGAGCCTAGAGGGTGCTAACCATACAGTTCTCGGGGTCTGGGTTGCCGAAGATACCCATGCGTGCATCCGGGAAGAAAATGGAACAAGGTGTTAGAGTTGTTTTTGGAACTCGGGCATGGATCTGGTTGATTGGCCTTGCTGGTCCTCAACAGATGTGTCCATGGCTCTTTTATATGGATCTGTTGGTTGATCTTGCTAATATTCAACAACGGAGAGTCCATATGGATTTTCTTAAGTGAATATACTATGAGCTAGGAACTATTGAAAAGGCCCCTAAGTGGATAGGTGGTAAGCTTTCTGGTTACCAATGATGCCATAGTTACACCGAGGAATGATTACAAATTAGAACTCAAGCTAGATATTTTGGAGGATTATGATCAGTGATACTATGGTTTCATTAAAAGATTGTTTTAAAGATAGCTGAATCTATGAAATAGGCAAGTTTATATTGGGTGTGTAAGTGGTGTGACTATCTTAAAGTTTGCTTGAAGCGCCGGCTAGGGGGCTTGGGAACTCTTTTCCCTTGTACCCGGGGCAAAACATCACCAAATTTCTAAATGGATTCTATCACTACAATGGTTGGGCAATTGGCTACTAACCCATGGGATTGGATGGACTGATGGATCCCTAAAATGAGATTCAATTCTGTTAAGTTACGATAGTTGAAGTAAATCCCGGATAGTCCTTGTTCTATGGAAACGAATCAACGGCTGTGCCTCTTGATAAGGAAAAAAGCGCTGGTCTCTATGATCCAAGTGCAAGTCTCTTCCTTGATCAGACCATGAGATTTACGGGTTTGGTCGAATCAGTTTGGTTAGTGATGAAGACCTTGATTACATTAGAATAAAATATCCTAGAGGAATCACCTATGTCTGCTAGGCGAGGGAAGTTTTTATAGGTTCAGTTTTGGAAGAACCGAGGGATTAGTCTCTTGTCCGGATATCCGTGGGCGAGGCCCCAAGTGAGAGGCTCTGCCCTGCGCAAGAAGTGCTACTTCCACGGCTAGCATCCTCGAGTCCATTGCGCGGAGGGAGCAGGGATCTTTCAGCTGGTATTAGAGCAAATTGGCTAAAGTGGATCAACCGAGAAGCAAGAAATGTCAAAAATTTATGAAGTACTAGTAAAGGATTGTAATTGTGTGATGAAATTCATACAAATTGATATTCAAAATAAAGATTCATAAATTGGAAATTGGGTCTTCAGATAGAAGTACCCCAACTGTATGGAATTTGTGACTTGCTTGAGGCCTAGATATGATGGTATTTACCTTATAACTCCAAGGACAATGACTACTCGTATATACCAAGGGTATAGCTGCAGCTCTTTACTGACAATATATACAAGTAAATCTAAGACCTTGAAAATATAAGCAAAAATGCTATCCAGATGATAAATTTGAATGCTGGTTGATATGATTTTAGAATTTTGTTTGAGAATTGATGAGTTGATTTGGATTTTGATTGAAAGATCATGATTCCTGAATTCTGGTTGAAAGAAGATAAGTTGAACAAAGCCACAATGAGGATGAATGGGACGAATCCCAGTGACGATGTTAATAACTAGAATGATGATTATGACTTCAGAAAATCACTATGAGATTAGTGGATTGTGCTGATAAATTGCTACTGTTAACCTTTGAAGTAGTGGATCTAATTAAGGAATGACAAATTGAGAACCTGCATAACTGAAATTCCCCTGGAGGAATACTTAGATGGAATTTTCAGTCTGGTGGCCATTATTGTGTTAAGAATATGAATGAATTGTTCTCTAATAATGAGTTCTGTATGATATTCTTGTAGAAGGGAACTTTATCCCGGGATTCTGTGGGGGTGGGCTGACCAACTATAAAGAACCCCAGAATCAGTTGGATCTAAAGACTAAAGTCGGATTTGAATTATAAATAAAGTGGTCTTTTCACCTAAGCATCTTGGTTAATATGGAAAAAAAAGGGACTTAACAAGAATTTTCGTATTGATAAGATCATGGATCGAGGTCGTCATGGTAGGAATGTTAACCCCCAACTCGATGAGGAAGAGCTCGACTCGGATGTTTGTAAAACTCTTCATAGATCATAGCTTGGACCTTTGAAGGGTGAAGGGAAAAACTTGGGTGAGGCTCTGGAAAAGTGGATCGAAGCAATGGAAGAATACTTCGATGTCACCAGGTACAACGAGAAACGTAAAATGGCTCTTGCAAGGCTGAAGATGTAGAAACACCCAGAGTGGCATGGAGAAACCACTGTGAGACAAACCATCTGGATCAGAATATCCAGACATGGAATGATCTCAAGAATTACCTAAGGAAGAGATTCTGTCCTCCTGGCTTTTTGGAAACCAAGATGAATGAATTCTTAGAAATAACCGAGGGGAATAGAACCATTGAAGTGTGTGACCAAGCGTTCGATCTCCTCCTCAAGTACTAGCCATCGCTGAATAACAGCTGATGGCCAAGTTCATTCGAGGACTGAACAAATCTTTGAATATCCTAGTGAAGAATGCCAAGCCAGTTTCCATGGCTGACGTAGTGTGGAAGGGCGAAGGATTTCACCAAGACCTTTAATGTCAAGGTCCCGCCAAAGCCAGCACCATCATCTTTCAAAATATTTCTAGCTCCAGAAGGTGATTCCAACTTTCCACATTTTTATGCAAAAAGATAAATTTTTGGTAAATTTATTTTTATGCAAAAAGAGGAATTCCCATGATAATTGAGATCCAAGTAATTAAATGGTAAAAGAGAAAGTTTTGGCATAATTCAAATTATGAGTATTTATCAAAAGTGGAATTTTGAGCATTATTAATTTTATTGGGAAATATGGGTAGAATTGATTTTTGTAAATCCCATGAATCTTTTACTGAAAAAAAGATTATTGAATATATTTCTCTTGAGAAATTTGAGAAAGAATATGAAAATATCCATCGAGAGAAAGTACCTTTAACTAGGCTAAGCAATTGGTAGAAACTTAGAAAAGTCCTATCAGGATTGAAAGTAAAAAACGGTACTAAATGTGAATGTGGTGTGATAAGATGTGAATGCGATGTGATAAGATGTGAGTGGATGTGATGAGATGTGATGTGATGTGATGTAAATAGATGTGGATGTGGATGAGATGTGATGTGATGTAAATGGATGTGGATGTGGATGTGATGAGATATGATGTGATGTAAACGGATGTGGATGTAAATATGTTGAGATGTGGATGAGATGTGATGTGATGTAAATGGGTGTGGATGTAAATGTGATGAGAGGTGATGTGATGTAAATGGATGTGGATGTGATGTGATGTAAACGGATGTGGATGTAAATATGTTGAGATGTGGATGTGATGTGATGTAAATGGGTGTGGATGTAAATGTGATGAGAGGTGATGTGATGTAAATGGATGTGGATGTGGATGTGATGATATGTGAAAGGATATGATGTGAGGTAAATGGATGAGAATGAGATGTGATGTGATAGATATGTATGTGAATGAATGAATGGATGGGGATAGATGTGAATGTAAATGAACGAATGGATGTGGATGAATGTGATGAGCTATGAATGGATGTGGTGTGATATGGATAGATGTGGATGTGATGTAATGTGGATGGAATGAATGAGATGTGATGTGGATGGATATGCATGTGAATGAATGAATGGATGGGGATAGATGTGAATGTAAATGAACGAATGGATGTGGAAAAATGTGATGAGCTGTGAATGGATGTGGTGTGATATGGATAGATGTGGATGTGATGTAATGTGGATGGAATGAATGAGATGTGATGTGGATGGATATGAATAAGATGTGATAAGATGAGGATGGATGTGACGAGATGTGAATGAATGTGGGATGTGAATGAGTGTGATGGATGTGAATGGATGTGATGAGATGTGTGGATGTGGTGACATGTGAATGTGATGTAATGAGAAGTGAATGGATGTGATGTGATGTGGATCTAGTTAGATATGAATGGATGAGATATGATGTGGATAGATGAGATGTGATGTGGACTTGGGTAAATGTGAATGGATGTGAATGTGATGTGATGATATGTGGATGTGATGTGGATCTGAACAAATGTAGATGGATGTGAAATGATATGAATAGATGTGATGTGATGTGGATATGTTGTGATGTGATGTGATGAGGATAGATGTGGATAGATGAGATGAGATGTAATATGATGTGACTGGATGTGACTGGATGTGATGTGGATCTGAACAAATGTAGATGGATGTGAAGTGATATGAATGAATGTGATGTGATGTGGATATGTTGTGATGTGATGTGATGAGGATAGATGTGGATAGATGTGGATAGATGAGATGAGATGTAATATGATGTGATATGATGTGACTGGATGAGAATGGATAAAGGAAGATGAGATATAATATGATGTGACTGGATGAAGGAAGATGGGAATACATACGATTGGATGTGGAATAAGCAATGTGAATTGATGTAGAAGAATGTGGAATAACGAGAAATGATGTGGAACAATGTGAAAAGATGAGAGTTCGTTAGAAGCTGTATTTATGAAAACCTATTTTTAAATGACTGTTTTATGTCAAGAATGCTGGGGAAGAATTTTGACCATCTTATGAATGAGATCATGGAGACCTAAGTGATATAGTTACAACACAGCTGATGGAGAGTCGATGGAGGATGTCTCGGGTAGCAAGGTCGGCCGAGGTCTTGACCAACCTCGGTTCGATTTAAATGGTGAGCTTCCAGTACGGTGGATGAGGGATCAAGGAAGCGGCCTATGAATGAACCGCTAGTTGCAACACAGCTGATGGAGAGTCAATGGAGGACGTCTCAGGTAGCAAGGTCCACCGAACACCATATTGGGGAATATGGGAATTTTCCATAAGTTTGGGACACGTGGTCAAAACTTTGGATTTGCCATAACCTGAATACCATTACTCCAAATTGTACGCTTTAAAGCTTAATAGATCCCTCTTTTCAAGCGCTTTCCAATGATAGGTCACATGATAGGGTTTTGAGAAACTTATAGACATGTTAATCGGGTCCCACCTTTTTAGTATTACAAAAATGGGACTTGGGAGATTCCCAAACTCACGAATATGGTGTTACCGAGGTCTTGACCAGCCTCGGTTTGATTTAAATGGTGAGCTTCCGATACGGTGGATGAGGGACCAAGGAAGCAGCCTATGAATGAAGCGCTAGGTGACCTGTGAAGGAGCCTAGAGGGTGCTGACCATACGGTTCTTGGGCTTTGGGTCATCGAAGATACCCACGCGTGCATCGGGAAAGAAAATGGAACAAGGTGTTAGAGTTGTTTTCTGAACTCAGGCATGGATGTGGTTTATTGGCCTTACTGGTCCTCAACAACGGATGAGTCCATGAAGATCTTGGGAACACAGCCCTGCTGGCCTAGTCTTCTAGAGAATAGAATTGCCCAAGAAACTATTTATCTAACGTAGGGCTTTCACTTAATATGTTGGAAAGCTACCTGGCTAATCGAGTCCACTCGTCGTCCGTAGGATGGTGCCGTCGGGGCATTCCATCCTCCCACTTGCCACCATACTCATGCGTTAATTTGATTTCTAATTAATCTTACCACACTGTTTGACACAAATAAACATGTTCCTTAATTAAAGCCCTTTTCACAAGGTTTGTTAAAATAGCCTTTTTCCACAATACAATAATGCCAAAGATAAGATTTATAAAAAAAGTTTATACATGGATCAATTTCATACAAGCTAAATTGGCACTCTTATTCTTTTCCTTTATACTACCGATGATCTAGAATTCGGCCTTCCACCCATGCTGGGCAAAACCCTACGAGGCCATACACCTCATCGTCGACCAGCGCGAGGACTCAAGCTGGCCTGTCGCCCTCTCAGGTTCCGTCGCTCGATCCTCCCACCCCTCAGAGGGATGTCTACCCACTAGGGTGGGCTAATTCAGCGCACTAGCCTGGGCCCTCAAAACTAGGTAGCATCACAATCACTCACCTCAATCGGCAAACCTCACTCTCCCACCAATGGTATGAGGGATACCATGGGCTAGCTCCGGGCCTTAATGTATCCGTCGTCCGACTACACAAGCACAAGAACGGGGCAGCGTACCTATACCTTAATTTAACCAAGATAACAATCCATTTACTCGACTAAACCATAGGACTAGAATCCATGTTATCTTTTTAAGAAAACAATCCTTTTCACAAAGATTTTAGCATTTCAACTTGAGATTGTGATAAGACATACTTTATTAAGGCATATGCTGTTGTTTAAAAGAATACAAACTTTAACTAGTAAATCTATCAAATAGATCACTCTATTAACAATTAATAGAGAAGCCAGGGCCATACCTCAACCCCTAAGAATGATATAAAATTGAAAAAAAAATACCTTATAGAAATTTGTCGTTTATCGTTGTCTTTGTTCATTAATAAGAGTTTCAGAACTTGATATATGAAACTAGAGAGTCTTCTAATACCTTCTCTTACGATTGAAATCATGTGATCATCCCCAAGATTTATCTCCTCTTACTTGTACTCTGACTTTTCTCTCTTTCGAAGGTCTATGGCAAAATAGCCTTCTCTTGTAGGGCTACGGCATACTATTCTTTCTTTAAAAGAAAAGCTATGGAGTTTTGGTCTCGTCCTCCGAAAGACCATAGCAATCTAACCTTCTCTTCTAAGATATTAGATAAGAATGAAGGGATATATACATCTCAAGCTCTAGAATTACCTTGAGGCTACTTGCTGCCTTCTTACAGTTTTTCCTGTGTAGAGACCCTCACAGAATCAAAAAATTGTTTTGGCCAAAACTCTCTGATAAAAATTCAATAGTCGTATAACTAGTGAAAGGAACCGGAAGGCATCTAGTCTACAAGCCATCGTGGGTAAAATAGGCAAAAACGTCTGTATATAGCCGCAAACATGCCATCTTTAGAAATGTGTTGCTTTTCCACATTTTTAGTATGCATGGACTCTAAATATGACCTCCTATCACCTAAATTCGAATTTCTATTTTTGGAGATACTTATCTCTTAACATAACTATTCTTGTCTTCTTATTTCTTTTAGGATTTTTGGAGCTAATATTTTTATTCTAACACTTTCCTAATGTTTTTAGCCTTATTGTCTCACTCTTCTCTAAGTTCACTCTCTTTTCTTATTGAAATCTATATTAAAAGAGACACATATATACATGGCTTGGGAGGGACCTTACAATCTCCCCCACCACTTAAAAGATTTGATATGTCCTCATCTCGCGGTGGGGTAGTATCTAAGTAAATCCTCTTGTCTCTTTCAAAGTGGTGTCCCCCACTAGATAGAAATCTTCTTTTGTCTAAACATTGTTCCTAAAGGGTTCCTTATTTCATGTGTTTGGGTTGTTTTGTTGTGCCTCCAAAGGTCTTTATTATTCTAAAGTTAATTGGCCTTATTATTCTAAGTTCATGCATCCATATACCTCTCATATGATATGAACCTTCGAGTTCCTTATTCTATAATCCCATGTAATATGGTACTTAACAAATTGTCATGAAAAAACGTAAGGGAATCAATCCTTTGTGCAATCTAACCTATGATAGCAATTTCATAATCTTAGTATCATCTTGTAGAATACCTCTACTCATCATGCACATTACTTCACATGAATCTTGCACCAATCCTCTTCTATTTACTCATAGAAATACCTGTTGAATTTGATTATCTTTAACCCTGCTATCCCTATTTCTTGACCTATTTCTGCTCTAGCTCATGATTCCTTGTAGCCAAGGGTGGGCTTGATGTTCCTCTTGAATTAGGGGATCTCTTCTTGATTAACATGGAAGGACTCATGTCCTTCTCGACACTTTCTATATAAAAAAACTTTATCATAGTCTCTGGTTTAATTATGGCTTCTGAAATAGAGGATGGTTTTACATTCTTGACAAGGTTATTCAATGGTTGATTAAGCTTCCAAATGAATCGATGGAGAAGGGTTACCTCATCCATCTCTAGATCAAATTGAAGAAGTTTAACAAAAGTTTGGTGGTATTCTTTTAGGGTCTTCCTTCTTGGGTTAGCTCCAAAAATTCATTCATTTTATCCTCTTGAAATCCTAGAGAACAAAACCTTTCACGAAGGTGTACTTTCATGGCATCTCATAATTGATTCTAGTTCTAGTGGTTAGATTGACAATAGTGCTTCGAACTAATTTGGCATTTCTTATGATTTTTTAGACGAGAAAGGGTGAACTTGCTTCTTTCATTGTATCCAATGAAAAATTCAAAACTATCAAATACTTATCATAGCGCCACATCTAAAGGCACTCTAGATTAATATATCTGAGATCTTTATTTTTTGAGAATTACACATCTGGTGCCTTGGGATTGACACATCCAAAAATTATCAAGATTAACATGTCTGAGATGATAAGTTTTCTTCAAATTACACATCTAGTATCTTGGGATTAACACATCTAAGGGCATGATTCTCTGGAAATTACACACCTAAAGTTAGACCCATGTTTGTCTGAGATGGGTTCAAGAACTTGGATGATCGTCCTAGTGTAAAGCATCCAGTGGATGACATTCACACGTCAACTATTCAAACCTTAATGGAGTTATAATCTTAATAATTTATAATATGCAAACTAATGAGATATATCTTGAAAATTTCTCTAAACAAATTTTCGGTCTATCCTTCTATTCAGTCTCTCACACTAGTTTCTTAATTTGATCACCCTATGTTTTTCTTCAAAAGGTTTTCTCCATACTCTTATTTCTCAAATTTATTGTACAAATATTTTGCGTGTGCACTCCCAAGATACAAGCACAATTTCATAAGATGATTGTCTCAACATGTGAGGATATTCAAACCACTTCTATGGCCAGTAGAGATGATTGATTCGTCCTCATATGATAAACAATCACTTGTTTTAATCCCTTGACAGTTAACCTTTGAAAAATAAATCCTAGGAACTAAGATCGGCTCTGATACCGCTTGTAAGGTTACCCCATTTCAAAATAGGGGAAACACTTAAGATAGTCCGCTAAGTCTTATCTTGGAGAAAATTTCCTACTTATCGACACCTTGACCCCATGAAGAGATTCAAGGACACAATTCATAGGTAAGACCTAGTTCTATCCCCCACAAGGGAAGCGTGGTCTTCTAAAAATCAAATCACCCATAGGGTAATTGATCATAAATTGGGCAACTACTAGTCTTGATTCCTAGAGACAATACTTTTTTCCTCATCCATGCAAGGCACAGCCGTTGGCCTAGTCTTCTAGAATAGAATTGCCCGAGAACCTATTTATCTAATGTAGGGCTTTCACTTAATATGTTGGAAAGCTACCCGACTAATCGGGTCCACCCTCTGTATTGGGGCATTCCATCCTTCCACTTTCCACCCTACTCATGCATCAATTTGTTTTCTAATTAATCCTACCACACTGTTTGTCATAAATAAACATAAGGCCCTTTTCACAAGGTTTGTTAAAATAGCCTTTTTCCATAGTACAATAATGCCAAAGACAAGATTTATAAAAAATTTTTATACATGAATGAATTTCATACAAGCCAAATCGGCTCTCTTATTCTTTTCCTTTATACTACTGATGATCGAGAATTCGGTCTTCCACCCTCTACATGCTGGGCAAAACCCTATGGGACCAAACACCTCATCGTCGGCCCCGCTGGCGAGGACTCAAGCTAGCGTGCCGCCCTCTCAGGCTCCGTCACTCGATCCTCCCGCCCCTTAGAGGGATTTCTATGCACTAGGGTGGGCTAATTCACCACACTAGCCTAAGCCCTCAGAACTAGACAGCATCATAAACACTCACCTCAATCAGCAAACCTCATTCTCCCAATGGTATGAGGGATACCATGGGCCAACTCTGGGCCTTACTAATGTATCCGCCGTCTGGCTACACAAGCACAAGAATGGGGCAACGTCAAGGCAGGAAGAGTTGTACTACGTGTACCTTAATTTAACCAAGATAACAATCCATTTACTCAACTAAACCATAGGATGAGAATCCATGTTACCTGAAGTCTTAAGAAAACAATCCTTTTCACAAAGATTTTAGTATTTCAACTTGAGATTGCGATAAGACATTCTTTATTAAGGCATATGCTGTTGTTTAAAAGAATACAAACCTTAACTTCTAGTAAATCAATCAAATAGATCACTATTAACAATTAATAGAGAAGCCAGGGCCATACCTTAACCCCTAAGAATGATATATAATTGAAAAACAAAGAAAATATATAACTTATAGAAATTTGTCATTTATCGTTGTCTTTGCTCGTTAATAAGAGTTTCAGAACTTGATATATAAGACTAGAGAGTCTTCTAATACCTTCTCTTACGATTGAAATCATCCGATCATCCCCAAGATTTATCTCCTCTTACTCGTACTGTGACTTTTCTCTCTTTTGAAGGTCATTGGCAAAATAACCTTCTCTTATAGGGCTACGGCATACTATTCTTTCTTTAAAAGAAAAGCTGTGGAGTTTTGGTCTCTGAATCCTCCAAAAGACCATAGCAATCTAACCTTCTCTTCTAAGATATTAGATAAGAATGAAGGGATATATACATCTCAAGCTCTAGGATTACCTTGAGGCTACTTGCTGCCTTCTTCTAGTTTATCTTGTGTAAAGACCCTGACAAAATCAACAAATTGTTTTGGCCATAACTCTCTGAATGATAAAAACTCAGAATATGGTCGTATAACCAGTGAAAAGAACAAAAAGACATCTAGTCTACAAGCCATCACGAGTAGAATAGGCAAAAACATTTGTATATAGCCGCAAACATGCCATCTTTAGAAACGTGTTGTTTTTCCACATTTTTAGTATTCATGGACTCTAAATATGTAAAAGTACTCTAAATATGACCTCCTATCACCTATATTCGAATTTCTTTTTTGGAGATACTTATCTCCTAATAGAACTATTCTTGTCTTCTTATTCCTTTTAGGATTTTTGGAGCTAATATTTTTATTCTAACACTTTCCTAATGTTTCTAGCCTTATTGTCTCACTCTTGTCTAAGTGCACTCTCTTTCCTTATTGAAATCTATATTAAAAGAGACACATACATACATGGCTTGGGAGGGACCTTACAATCTCCCCCACTTAATAAAAGATAATACTTATTTCACAAAATTTAAGAAAATTTTACCATAACCTTCTTTGTATGGCTGACCATTTTTCAAAATTTTCTATCCTCAAGTTACTTAAAAATTATCCCAAATGGTTTAAAGCATTCTAAACTAATCAAATTCCACTGTTAAAAGAGAAAAAATATGAAAAGTTTAATTCTACCAATTTGATTACATAACTAGGATAAAGAAGGACTGAATTCAAGAATGAAGAGAGGGGGAAAGCCTTTCCAACAAGGCATAACATCATTTTTCATTTTAAAGAAGGACTGAATTCAAGAATGAAGAGTGGGGGAAAGCCTTTCCAACAAGGCATAACATCATTTTTCATTTTAAAGAAAACAAAAATTAGAAAACCATTAAAAGGAATAAAGAAAAAGTTGGATTTCTAGCTCACATGAATTTCTGTGAGCTTTCCTTTGGCTTGAGGGATCTGCTCTTGTTTGCAACAAGAGTGGCCACCAATTCTTTTGAAGAGGAAATGGTCATCAAAAACTAATGAATTATCAATAAATTCACTGTTTTTGGCTCTGGGGGGAGGAGTAGAGTAACAGTGCATAAAACACTATTAAGCTTCTACAAAGGGGGAGGCTTCTATTTATAGGAAAAAGTGAGCTTCTAACCAAGCAAACTGATTCTAGAATTTTCCAGATCAGTTTGGTCAGTTTTGACCATTTTTGGGTCAGTTTAGCTTACTTTTTGGAACTAGACTTGAATTAGGAGAGAGGAGAGATGAAATATCTCAATATTTGAGAATTTAAAACTCCACCACACATGTGAAATAGGCACCTCCTTCATGAGGGGGAATCCCCACTCTGAGGTGTCAAAAATTCATTTTTTTAGTATTTCCTTTGTTCCTTAGTCCACTCTTCATCTTATGTGCGTATTTACTCATTTTTGGGGGGACTTTCTTTATTTCTTAAATTTATCTCCTCCCTACATTTGGATGAATCTGCTTGACCCCTCAGAACCTTAATCTAAAATTTTCAAAAAATCTGGACTCTCAGGATAAGGCCTTTTGAACAGATTATAATTTGTTTCTAATGCACCTTCAGAAAATCTTTTTGAACTTCTGTTTCAGGGGAATTTATTTTAATAAGATGAGATATTTTTCCATCAAAAATATTTAAAAACTAAATCATCTCTCTCTAGAAGATTTTCTCTCTCTAGGCCAAAACAGCAGGTAGAAACAAGATCTTTTATATTTCTGAAGAGGGATTTGATTACAGGAGAAGATACTGGACTTCTTGAGAGGCTGGGGAGGAATCTTACATTCTCTCCCACTTGAAAAATGCGAGATGTCCTCATCTCGCAAACTGGGGGTAATCCTGTGCAACAGTTCGGCTTCTTTCTCCCAAGTGGCATCTTCAGAAGGATAGAACTTCCATTTGACCAATAATTCTCTCAGAATTCTATTCCTGAGAACCTTTTCTTGAACATTAAGGATTTCTTCAGGTTGGAGTTCCATCTACCCTTGGGTTGAAGAAGTTAAGATTTCATCATCAAGCACATGATTCGGGCTTAGTACATACTTTTTAAGAAGGCTGACATGAAATACATTATGTACTTTGAGATGAGGAGGTAGAAGAAGCTCATAGGCTAAGTCACCTACTTTCTTTGTAATTAGATATGGCCCACAATATCTAGGAGATAGTTTTTTGTACTTCCTAAGAGATAGAGAACTTCTTTTGGGGCGTACTCGAATGAAGACCATATCTGCTTTTTCGAGTTTTCTATCTGTTCTCTTCTTATTTGCATACTGTTTCTGTCTATCCTGGCAACTTTTATATCTTTGCGAATTGATTGCATCTCCTGATCCATGTCGTCAAGCATCTGTCTGGACATCTTGACCTTAATCAATAGGTCGGATCAAGTTAATGCAGTCAAGCAATCTTGTCCATACAAAGCTTTGAAAGGGCTCATCCCAATACTTTGGTGATAAGAAGCATTGTAGGCGAACGCGACTAGGTGCAGATAGGTTTCTTGGGTTCCCTGCCACCACAGCATGACTGAAGTATATCTTTGATTACTTGGTTTACCCTTTCTGTTTGACCATCGGTCTCAGGGTGGTAAGTTGTTGTGCTGAGATCCAAGAAAGTTCCTACTGCTTTGAAAAATGCAATCCAGAATCTTGTGAATTTGGGGTCTTGATCACTTACTATTTTTCTGGGTAGGCCATGCAATCTGAAGATTTTCTTGAGGAACACTCTGGCCACATCCATTGCAGTGTAGGTTTCTTTTACTGGAATCAGATGGGCAACTTTGGTTAGTCTATCAACTACCACGAAAATGGAGTTGTAACCTGATTGCACTGAAGGTAATCCAGTAATAAAATCCATACTGATACATTCCCACTTCATCTAGGGGATATCTAATGGATGTAACTTCCCAGGCATTTTTACTCTCTCGGCCTTGACTTTCTGACAGGTCAGACATTGACGTACATGATTAAGCACATCCTTTTTTAGACCAAGCCAATTGAAGCTTTTCTTTACAGACATGTAGGTTTTGATGAACCCTGGATGTCCTGCAATAAGGCTATCATGGACTTCATTCAAAATTTGACCCTTAGTTCCCTCATCATTGGGAATGCATAGCCTACAATTATAATACATAATTCCATCATCCAGGCTGTCCCTTGAATTCGGTTCAACTCCGATGGAGTTTTGCTTTCCTGCAGCATAAGTAGGGTAGCAATAGGGCCAAAAGAATCTATCCTGCATGATCTTCTCTCTTGCTTCAATAATCAAAGGATTTAACACTACAATAATTGCAAGCAAGGAGGCTTTTCTACTGAGGGCCTTTGCTACCACATTTTCTTTGCCTGGGCAGTACTTGATTTCAAAATCAAATTCCTGCAGGGTCTGCATCCACCTTCTTTGGCGCATGTTGAGATGCTTCTAAGTGAATATCCACTTTAAGCTCTGATGATCTATCATCAAAGTGAATCTTTGACCCAGTGTCGATAATGTCTCCACAACTTCAGGGCATATACTACTGAAAGTAGTTCCAGGTCGTGGATAGCATAATTCCTCTCATGCATTCTGAGTTTTTGGGATTCATAGGCCACTGCATGACCTTCCTCCATGAGTGTACCTCCCAGGGCATCAAAACCACTCGCATTAGTTACTACCTCAAAGGGTAGAGAGAAATCTGGTAGCTTCAAAACGGGATTGGTTACCAAGGCGGTCTACAGCTTATCAAAAGCACTCTGGCACCTGGCAGACCATTGAAACGGGGTATTCTTCTTGAGAAGATTAGTCAGGGGAAAGCTATGAGAGCATACTTTGGTATAAAAATTCTATACCAACCAGTCAATCCCAAGAATCCACTGACTTCGTTCACTATTTTTGGTTCAAGCCAATCTATGACTACTTGGACTTTTGCAGAATCTGGAGAAATTCCATCTTTGGATACCAGAAAGCCTAAGTATTCAACATGGTCGGCAGAGAAAGTGCATATGCTCTTTTTTTCAAAGAGTTGGTGCTTCCTTAGAATCTCAAGAACTTTTCTGACATGAGCTTCATGGTCAGCTGCATTCTTTAAGTAAATCAGAATATCATCAAAGAAAACAAGAACAAAATCATCCAAGTATTCTCTGAGAATGTCCTGCATTAGGCGATTGAATGCAACTAGGGCATTTGTCAATCCAAACGGCATGATAGTGAATTCATAATACCCATACCGAGTATTGATGGGGCTGTCTTTGGGATATCTTGCTCGTTAATCTTGATCTGATAATACCCTGATTTGAGATCTATCTTTGTGAAGATCTGGGCTCCACTTAGCCTGTCCTGAAGCTCATCAATTCTGGGGATAGGATACTTATTCTTAACTATCCAGCTAATTGAGACCTCTATAGTCCACACAGAGTCTTAGCGTTCCATCTTTCTTTTTCTAAAAGAGAATTGGCGCACCCCAAGGTAAAACAGTGGGTCTTACACAAACCCTTGTTCTAACAGCTATCTAAGCTATTCCTTGAGTTTGATGGCTTCAGGAACTGGCATTTTGTACGTGTGCAGGGCTACTGGCTGAGCTCCGGGGATCAATTCTATCACATGATCTACTTCCCGAATTGGAGGCATCTCTGTTAATTCTGCCGGGAATAAATCATCATAGTCACTTAACCATTCAGGTTCTTTAGCTTTTAACTTTGAGTATACTGGATTCATTTTGACAACATAAATGAGGTGCTTCTTTCTAAGTCCTTTTAGTAACTTAGAAGCTTTTACTAATTGCAAACTTGGGGATCTTGAAATTCCGGTTCCTTGAACTTTATTTCCGTGAAGGTCACGGCAGGAAATGGTTCCATTCTGATACTGAATGCCAGCTTGATTTTTGTGGAGCCAAACTATTCCAAGGATCCCATCAAAAACTCCCAAAGGTATAACTCTGAACTGACAGTCAATTAAATTTCCATCTAGATTGAACTAAATACGATCTGTCTCAAGGTGAGTGAAAAGAATCTTCCCATTGGCCAATTTAACTTGAATAGGTTTCCCTGATTTCTGATCTAAGACTAGCTTACGCAAGCATCCCAAGGGAAATAAATGAATGAGTACTACCTGAATCAATCAAAAGCTTAAAAGGCTTACCCTAATACTCAGCTGGAGTATGGATGATGGAGAATTGACAGTTTGGCCCTTGGTTTTCTGCTGCATAAATCTATCCTCTTTCCTCTTCCACTACTTCTGCTATTGTGACTGCTCTGGCTGCTGTGCAGTCTGAGGCGGAACTCTTTCTCTTTGGTTGCCCCAGTTCTGGGAAGGAGTTCTGAGGCTACTCTGGACAGAGGCTGATGGTGGCTGAGCTGGAGTTCTCTTGGGATTGCCTTGATTTTGACGAGATGGACCCTAATTTGACTGATAGGAAGGGGTTGGTCTCTGCACTCTTGGCCCTTGACTTCCCTGTCCCCTTGACATGGCAGAAGTCAGGCAGTCTTTTAGCTGGTGACCAGAACCCTGACATCCAAAACACCGGTTCTCACTTATGAGCTCATCCCTCTAAATCCTTGAAGGAGGTGGGGCTCCTGAGAAAGTGTTATGTGGGAAGGGTTTTCCTTCATGTTTGAATCTCCCAGTATCCTGATTCTGATTTGGGCCTTGCTGCCTCTTTGGGGGAGGAAAGTTTGAAGTAAGCGGGGTTTAGAATCTTTTAAAGTTAGAGGGTGCTGGCTTTGGCAGGACCTTAACAACAAAGGCCTTGGCAAAGTCCTTTGCCATTCTTACTGCTTCGGCCATTGAGACAGGTTTGGCATTCTTCACTAAGGTGTCCAATGGTTCGTTCATTCCTTGAATGAATCTAGCCATCAACTACTCTTCATCCAATTGCGAGCGGGGGAATATTTAAGGAGGAGGGCAAAGGCCTGATGGTACTCTTCAATTGTCGAGCTATCCTGCTTTAGTTCCAAGAACTCATTCATTTTAGTTTCAAGGAAGTCCGAAGGATAAAACCTCTTTCTGAGGTAAGCTTTAAGATCGGTCCAGGTCTGGGGATTCCAGTCGAGACGGTTAGTTTTGCAGTGATTCCTCCAAGCGACCCTGGCCGTTTCCACAATCTTTAACCTGGTGAGAGCCATCTTGCTTCTCTCATTGTAGCCAGTTACATCAAAGTATTCTTCCATAGCCTCAATCCACTTTTCCACTACTTCACCTAACTGTTCCCATTGACCCTTGAAGGGACCACGTTGGGATTCGTGCAGGGCTTTACGATGACCATCCGGATCTAACTCTTCCTCATCGGTTAGAGGATCTGGTTGCCTTGCACGGTCCGGGCGCCTCATGACTCTGACCAAAACGAGATTTTTGTCAGCTTAACTTTGACAACAGATTTATGATTATTTAATTTTTGAGATTTATCTTTAAATAGATAATTATTTCATCATACTTCTTGAAACAAGATTTACTCTGATAATTTTATTAACCATATTCACAATCATGAAAACAATTTGGAAATTTTTTACAAAACATCGTTTACTATCAAAATTTTGAGATATATACATAGAGCATCACGGCTCCCAAAATCACTGCCTCAATCGCGTACACATAAAGAAGTGAAACTGCGAAGGAGACATGCCATGGTACATAGGATTCATTACAAAAAGAGGTGTTGTAATTCTACTTCTAGGGATAAAGCGGCTAAAAAGCCTAAAAACTCGGCATGAAATTTTGAAGTTCTTGGGTGAATGATCAAAGAGTTGTACATGCTGAACAAGTCTTAGCCTTATCAGAATCATGGCTAAGGAAATATTTTGCCTGAGCCTCTAACGCTGACTGGTAGTGATATTAATACATCATCCTCCAAAGAACCACATATACCGACATCGCTCAATAGGATTAGGAAAGTAAAGACTCTCAAAATGGCGTGCGAGTCTCACAACTCGGGTTGTATCAGAGTTGATGAGCTGCTCGAATGCAATCCTGACTCAGGGAGAGTTTAAGAATGCCAGATAGATTCGGGGTATCCATCTATAAATTTCCAATTTGATTTATGAGTTTTCAATTTTTGAAGTTGATTCAACATAATATTAACAAGCGAAAATATTATTTCCCAGATTTACTTTAAAATTTTAAGCAATTTTTGTTGCTGTTACGTAAATTTACAACAGGGCTCTGATACCAACTGTGAGATCCCACTGTCCCCTCTGCACAGCAGATTCCCGGTAGTTGGCAGCAGTGGAAGCAACTCCCTCATATGCAGGGCAGGGTTTCCTACTCAGGGCCTTGCCCTTGAATGTCTGGGCACACGAGACTAAGCTGGTGGTCATTCCAAAAACAGAAACCAGGAAAATTTCCCATGCTTGGAAAACGAGGACGATTCCACCATTTTTTTTTCTTAACAAATTTTTCTAAAACAAAGTCAAGATACTGAACTAACCTTCATGTGAATAAACCAGATAGAAGGGAAACTATTATAGACCTAACTTGAAGGGATCATTGCTTTTTTCCTAATTGAATCAGGCACAGCCGTTGATCTATTCATTAGAGAAGTCTTCAGGCTTTTATTTAACTATTTGCGTTCTAAAAGTATTCATATTAATCAATTTCATTATTAAAACTCTACTAATTCCAGCCTCATCCGGCCCATGGGTTAGCCACTGCCCAACCACTGGAATTGGTAGAACTAGACAAGTACTCACCCACCCATAATTGAATGCCTTTCTTAACTTTTGCTTTAGAATACAGATACGCACACACTCCTCTTTAAACTTTAACTTATAAAACAATCCATTGACAAACAATTATTGGTTACAGATGTCATAGCTCAAAAATTCCATCCAATCCTTGTTTCTCACAAAAAACAGTATCACTCTGGAGTCCTCTCCATTGAGACCAGCTGGCCAACAAGATCCAGTAATAACAGATTACAATAAACATTGGTCCATCATATAATATATATCTTCCACAACATACACATGGGTGTCCTAAGCACCGCGAGCCCGTGCATTGCCTGGTCAGAACCCTCCAAGATCCTCCTTCGGTGTCCTAGCACTTCACTGAGGGATCGCTTTCTTCGGCCCTCGCCCATCGTACTACCGAAAGCACACCATTTTTCACCATACAAAGGCTGGTCAAGACCTGGGTAGGTTTTTGCCGCGTCAGCCATCCTTTGAACACTCCCTGCCAGCTCTGTTTTGCAACCAAACTTCCCTTGAAAAAACACATATACCAAATGCTCCCTCCAGCATTCTTGCGTAAGACAGTCCTTTAAGAAAAACAGGATTTCTATGCAAGTTTTCAGTTTTAATTTTCTTTTGAATAGAATGAGTATATCTTAAATCCGTATCCAATACTTCTAAATTGCAGGTCTGAATTCCAACAAAATTTCTTGAATTCTGTAACCTTGATCCTCAGATCAGAATCAAAGGATCTTAACTTGATTTCAGATTCGATGGGTGATTTGAATGAATTTTTCTGAACTGGTCACATCGTCTTTTCTTGAAATTGACGAAGGAGTTATGTCTTGGTCATAGTTTAATTCAGGGTTTGAGTCTAGAAAGGTTCTCCCTGAACTATCTTTCTCGAAGGGTAATATTTCAATTACTACTTTACTGAATTTCATCCATTGAGTATTTGCTTAACTGAATTCAAAACTAATCACACGAATTCCCATGAGGAATAATTTAATTATTTATGTAAAATTTCGACTTCGATAGTTTTTCTGAGTTTTCTCATTACCATCCTAGAGAATATGAAACGGTAGAATTTTCTCTCACACAATATTTATTTATTCATTTAACAATATTCATGGGACTTAAACATAGGATTAAAGAGAACTCTTATTTTGATATAAAAATTTTGTATGCATCTATTTATGCATAAAATCCAACTTTTATGGAAATAACACTTTCATATAAAAGAAAATACTTTTATGCATCTATTTATGCATAAAAATCAATTTTGATGAAAGTAACACTTTTATATTAAAAAAAAGTCTTTTATGCATCTATTTATGCATAAAAATCAATTTTGATGAAAGTAACACTTTTATAATAAAAAAATTTCTTTTATGCATCTATTTATGCATAAAATTTAATTTTGATGAAAGTAACACTTTTATTAAAAAAAAATTCTTTTATGTATCTATTCATGCATAAAAATCAACTTTGATGAAAGTAACACTTTTATAATTAAAAAATTTCTTTTATGCATCTATTTATGTATAAAAAATCAATTTTGATGAAAGTAGCACTTTTATAATAAAAATATTTCCAAATATGCATCTTTCTATGCATAGAATTTAAATCTAATGAAAATCACACTTTTTTAATAAAAAATATCCAATATTCTATGCATAGAATTTAAATCTATTGAAAATCAAAATTTTATAATAAAAAATATCCAATATGCATCTTTCTATGCAAAGAATTTAAATCTAATGAAAATCACACTTTTATAATAAAAATATTTCTACTATGCATAGAATGAAAATAACACTTTTAGAATACACAAACGATGGGGATTACTCTTTTTGAATAGTAAAAGATAACACTTATTTCACAAAATTAAAGAAAATTTTGCTATAACCTCCTTTGTATGGCTGACCATTTTTCAAATTTTTCTCCTCAAGTTACTTAAAAATGATCCCAAATGGCTTAAAGCATTCTAAACTAATCAAATTCTACTTTTAAAAGAAAAACAATATGAAAAGTTTAATTCTAACAATTTGATTACATAACTAGAATAAAGAAAGGCTAAATTCAAGAATGAAGAAGGGGAAAGCCTTTCCAACAAGGCATAACATCATTTTTCATTTTAAAGAAAAAAAATAGAAAACCATTAAAAGGAATAAAGAAAAAGTAGGATTTCTAGCTTACATGAATTTTTGTGAGCTTTCCTTTGGCGGCTTGATGGTTTGAGGGATCTACTGTTGTTTGCAACAAGAGTGGCCACCAATTCTTTTGAAGAGGAAATGGTCAAAAACTAATGAATTATCAATAAATTCACTGTTTTTGGCTCTAGGGGGAGGAGTAGAGTAATAGTGCATAAAACACTATTAAGCTTCTACAAAGGGGGAGGCTTCTATTTATAGGAAAAAGTGAGCTTCTACAAACGGGGAGGCTTCTATTTATAGGAAAAAGTGAGCTTCTAACCAAGCAAACTGATTCTAGAATTTTCCAGAGATCAGTTTGGTCAATTTTTGACCATTTTTGGGTCAGTTTAGCTTACCTTTTGGAACTAGGCTTGAATTAGGAGAGAGGAGAGATGAAATATCTCAATATTTGAGAATTTAAAACTCCACCACACATGTGAAATAGGTGCCTCCTTCATGAGAGGGAATCCCCACTCTGAGGTATCAAAAATTTAATTTTTTTAGTATTTCCTTTGGTCCATAGTCCACCACTCTTCATCTTATGTGAGTATTTACTCATTTTTGGGGGGATTTTCTTTATTTCTTCAATTTATCTCCTCCCTACATTTGGATGAATCTGATTGGCCCCTCACAACCTTAATCTAAAATTTTCAAAAAATCTGGACCCTTAGGATGAGGCCTTTTGAACAGATTATAATTTGTTTCTAATGCACCTTCAGAAAATCTTTTTGAACTTCTGTTTCGGGGGAATTTCTTTTAATAAGATGAGATATTTTTCCATCCAAAAATATTTAAAAACTTAATCATCTCTCTCTAGAAGATTTTCTCTCTCTAGGCCAAAACAGGTAGAAACAAGATCTTTTATATTTCTGAAGAGGGATTTAATTACAGGAGAAGATACTAGACTTCTTGAGAGGTTGGGGAGGAATCTTACATTCTCTCCCACTTGAAAAACGCAAGATGCCCTCATCTCGCAAATTGGGGGTAATCTCGCGCAACAATTCGGCTTCTTTCTCCCAAGTGGCATCTTCAAAAGGATAGAACTTCCATTTGACCAATAATTCTCTCAAAATTCTATTCCTGAGAACCTTTTCTCGATCATTAAGGATTTCTTCAGGTTGGAGTTCCATCTACCCTTGCGTTGAAGAAGTTAAGATTTCATCATCAAGCACATGATTCGGGCTTAGTACATACTTTTTAAGAAGGCTGACATGAAATACATTATGTACTTTGAGATGAGGAGGCAGAAGAAGCTCATAGGCTAAGTCACCTACTTTCTTTGTAATTAGATATGGCCCACAATATCTGGGGGATAGCTTCTTGTAATTCCCAAGAGATAGAGAACTTCTTTTGGGGCGTACTCGAATGAAGGCCATATCTGTTTCTTTGAGTTTTCTATATGTCCTCTTCTTATCTGCATATTGTTTCTATCTATCCTAGGTAGCTTTTATATCTTTGCAAATTGACTGCATCTGCTACTCCATGTTGTCAAGCATCTGTCTGGACATCTTGACCCTAATCAATGGGTCGGATCAAGTTAATGCAGTTAAGCAATCTTGTCCATACAAAGCTTTGAAAGGGCTCATCCCAATACTTTGGTGATAAGAAGCATTGTAGGTGAACTCGAATGGGTGCAGATAGCCTAGGCACTTCTTGGGTTCCCTGCCATAGCATGACCAAAGTATATCTTCGATTACTTAGTTTACCCTTTCTGTTTGACCATCGGTCTCAGGGTGGTAAGCTGCTATGTTACTGAGATCCAAGAAAGTTCCTATTGCTTCAAAAAATGAAGTCCAGAATCTTGATGTGACTTTGGGGTCTCGATCACTTACTATTTTTCTAGGTAGGCCATGCAATCTGAAGATTTCCTTGAGGAACACTCTGGCCACATCCACTGCAGGTTTCTTCTACTGGAATCAGATGGGCAACTTTGGTTAGTCTATCAACTACCACAAAAATGGAGTTGTAACCTGATTGCACTGAAGGTAATCCAGTAAGAAAATCCATACTGATACATTCCCACTTCATCTAGGGGATGTAACTTCCCAGGCATTTTTACTCTCTCGGCCTTCACTTTCTGATAGGTCAGACATTGACGTACATGATTAAGCACATCCGTTTTTAGACCAAGCCAAAAGAAGCTTTTCTTTACAGACATGTAGGTTTTGATGAAACCTGGATGTCCTGCAATAAGGCTATCATGCACTTCATTCAGAATTTGACCCTTAGTTCCCTCATCATTGGGAATGCATAGCCTAAAATTATAATACATAATTTCATCATCCAGGCTGTACCCTTGAATTCGGTTTAGCTCCTGTGGAGTTTTTCTTTCCTGCATAAGTAGGGTAGCAATAGGGCCAAAGAATCTATCCTGCATGATCTTCTCTCTCGCTTCAATAATCAAAGGATTTGACACTACAGTAATTGCAAGCAAGGAGGCTTTTCTGCTGAGGGCATTTGCTACCACATTTTCTTTGCCTGGGCGATACTTGATTTCAAAATGTCTCCACAACTTTAGGGCATATACTACTGAAAGTAGTTCCAAGTCGTGGACAGCATAATTCCTCTCATGCGTTTTCAGTTTTTGGGATTCATAGGCCACTGCATGACCTTCCTGCATGAGTGCACCTCCCAGGGCAAAACCACTGGCATCACTTACTACCTCAAAGGGTAGAGAGAAATCTGGCAGCTTCAAAATGGGATTGGTTATTACCAAGGCGGTCTTCAGCTTATCAAAAGCACTCTGGCACCTGTCAGACCATTGAAACGGGGTATTCTTATTGAGAAGATTAGTCAGGGGGGAAGCTATGAGAGCATACTTTGGTATAAAAATTCTATACCAACCAGTCAATCCCAAGAATCCCTTGACTTCGTTCACTATTTTTGGTTCAGGCCAATCTATGACTACTTGGACTTTTGCAGAAATTCCATCTTTGGATACCAGAAAGCCCAAGTATTCAACATGGTCAGTAGAGAAAGTGCATTTGCTCTTTTTTGCAAAGAGTTAGTGCTTCCTTAGAATCTCAAGAACCTATTTGACATGAGCTTCATGGTCAGCTGCATTCTTTGAGTAAAATAGAATATCATCAAAGAAAACAAGAACAAAATCATCCAAGTATTCTCTGAGAATGTCCTGCATTAGGCGATTGAATGTAGCTGGGGCATTTGTCAATCCAAACAGCATGACAGTGAATTCATAATGCCCATACCGAGTATTGATGGCTATCTTTGGGATATCTTACTTGTTAATCTTGATCTAATAATACCCTGATTTGAGATCTATCTTTGTGAGAAGATATGGGCTCCACTTAGCCTATCGATAAGCTCATCAATTTTGGGGATAGCATACTTATTCTTAACTGCTGTCAGTCCACACAGAGTCTTAGCGTTCCATCTTTCTTTTTCTGAAAGAGAACTGGCACGCGCCAAGGTGAAACAGTGGGTCTTACAAACCCTTGTTCTAATAGCTCTCTAAGCTGTTCCTTGAGTTTGATGGCCTCAAGAACTGGCATTTTGTATGTGCACAGGGCTACTAGCTGAGCTCCGAGGATCAATTATATCACATGATCTACTTCCCGAAGAATTAGAGGCATCTCTGTTAATTTTGCTCGGAATAAATCATCATAATCACTTAACCATTCAGGTTCTTTAGCTTTTAACTTTGAGTCTACTGGATTCATTTGGACAACATAAATGAGCTGCTTCTTTCTAAGTCCTTTTAGTAACTTAGAAGCTTTTACTAATTGCAGACTTGGGGATCCTGAAATTCCAGTTCCTTGAACTTTATTTCCGTGAAGGTCACAGAAGGAAATGGTTTATGACAGTGAATGTCAGCTTGATTTTTGTGGAGCCAATCCATTCCAAGGATCCTATCAAAAACTCCCAAAGGTATAACTTTGAACTGACAGTCAGTTAAATTCCCATCTATATTGAACTGAATACAATCTGTCTCAAGGTGAGTGAAAAGAATCTTCCCACTGGCCAATTCAACTTGCATAGGTTTCCCTAATTTCTGATCTAAGACTAGCTTATGCAAGCATCCAGGAGAAATAAATGAATGAGTACTACCTAAATCAATCAAAAGCTTAAAAGGCTTGCCCTGATACTCAAGTGGAGTATGGATGACGGAGAATTGATAGTTTGGCCCTTGGTTTTCAATTGCTGCATAAATCTGTCCTCTTTCCTCTTCCACTACTTCTGCTATTGTGACTGCTCTGGCTGCTGGAGTGTTAGGCGGAACTCTTTCTCTTTGGTTGCCCCAATTTTGGGGAAGGAGTTCTGAGGCTACTCTGGATAGAGGCAGATGGCTAAGCTGGAGTTCTCTTGGGATTGCCCTGATTTTGACGAGATGGACCCTGATTTGACTAATAGGAAGGGGTTGGTCTCTGCGCTCTTGTCCTTGACTTCCCTGTCCCCTTGACATGGCAGAAGTCGGGCAGTCTTTCAGTTGGTGACCAAAACCCTGACATCCAAAACACCAGTTCTCACTTCTGAGCTCATCCCTCTAAATCCTTGAAAGAGGTGGGGCTCCTAAGAAAGTTTTCTATGGGAAGGGTTTTCCTTCACTTCTGAATCTCCCAATATCCTGATTCTGATTTGGGCCTTGCTGCCTCTTTGGGGGAGGAAAGTTTGATGTACTTCCCGGGGTTTGGAATCTTTTAAAGTTAGAGGGTGCTGGCTTTGAAACAAAGGCCTTGGCAAAGTCCTTTGCCATTCTTATTGCTTCGGCCATTGAGATAGGTTTGGCATTCTTCACTAAGGTGTCTAATGGCTCGTTCATTTCTTCAAATGAATTTGGTCCCCACCATCAAACTGCTCAATTACGAGGAATATTTGAGAAGGGGAAAGGCCTGATGGTACTCTTCAATTGTTTAGCTATCCTGCTTTAGTTCCAAGAACTCATTCATTTTAGTTTCAAGGACGCCCGGAGGACAAAACCTCTTTCTGAGGTAAGCTTTAAGATCAATCCAAGTCTGGGTATTCCGGTTGAGATGGTTAGTCTTGCAGTGATTCCTTCGAGTGACCCTGGCCGTTTCCACAATCTTTAACCTGGCGAGAGCCATCTTGCTTCTCTCATTGTAGCCAGTTACATCAAAGTATTCTTCCATAGTCTCAATCCACTTTTCCACTACTTCACCTAACTGTTCCCCTTCACCCTTGAGTGAAGGGACCAGGTTGGGATCTGTGCAGGGCTTTACAAACATCCGGATCTAACTCTTCCTCATCATCGATTAGAGGATCCAGTTGCCTTGCATGGGCTGTGCGCCTCATGACTCTGACCAAAATGAGATTTTTGTCAGCTTAACTTTGACAACAGATTTATGATTATTTAATTTTTGAGATTTATCTTTAAATAGATAATTATTTCATCATACTTCTTGAAACAAGATTTACTCTGATAATTTTACTAACCATATTCACAATCATGAAAACAATTTAGAATTTTTTTACAAAACATCATTTATTATCAAAATTTTGAGATATATACATAGAGCATCACGGCTCCCAAAATCATTGCCTCAATCACGTACGCATATAAAGAAGCAAAACTGCAAAGGAGACATGCCATGGTACACACGATTCATTATAGAAAGAGGTGCTGTAATTCTACTTCTAGGGATAAAGCGGCTAAGAAGCCTAAAAACTTGGCATGAAATTCTGAAGTTCCTAGGTGAATGATCAAAGAGTTGTGCATGCTGAACAAGTCTTAGCCTTATGAGAATCATGGCTAAGGAAATATTTTGCCTGAGCCTCTAAAACTGACTGGTACTGATATTAATACATCATCCTCCAAAGAACCACATATACCGATGTCGCTCAATAGGATTAGGAAAGTAAAGACTCTCAAAATGGCGTGCAAGTCTCACTCTGATTACTCGGGTCGTATCAGAGTTGATGAGCTGCTCGAATGCAAAGGCTATCATATCCTGACTCTAGGAGAGTTCAAGAATGCCAGATAGATTTGGGGTATCCATCTATAAATTTCCAATTCGATTTATGAGTTTTCAATCTTTGAAGTTCATTCAACATAATATTAACAAGCGAAAACATTATTTCCCAGATTTACTTTAAAATTTTAAGCAATTTTTGTTGCTGTTATATATGTAAATTTACAACAGGGCTCTGATACCAACTATGACATCCCACTGCCCCTCCACACACACTGGATTTCCTGTAGTAGCTGGCAGAGCGGAAGCAGCTCCCTCATACGTAGGGGCAGGGTTTCCTACTCAGGGCCTCGTCCTCGAATGTCTGGGCACGAGACTAAGCTGGTGGTCATTCTGAAAACCGAAACCGAGAAAATTTTCCATGCTCGGAAAATGGGGACGATTCCACCATTTTTTTTCTTAACGAATTTTTCTAACGAAGTCAAGATACTGAACTAACCTTCATCTGAATAAACCAGCTAGAAGGGAAACATATTAGCTCAAGTATGCATCAAATTATATGCACATAACAATGAAGTAATGGAGGCGGGCTGACATGCCTATAGGAAATTAAAAAGATTCTAAAGGTCTCTATATAAAATCAAAAGGCACAACGTGAGAAATTGTTAACCAAAGATCTTGGTTGGGCCCATCTATACGTTTAAGAGGACTTAGAGAAACTTTAAATGATTATCTACATTCAGTAACATAAAGCATTTTCTTACAAAATTTATAGTGTAGATTGGCCTCTTTATATATCTTCTCTTTGTAGTTTAGCAAGGTTTATTGTAAATAACAAATATATATCTTTAAGATTAATAAGTAAAACTGTATAATTCCATTATGCATCTTTCTATGCATAGAAATCAAATTTAATCATTAATATCAGTGATATGCATGCATGTTCATAGGTGAATATGTACATGGAGTAATTAGAATATTTCTTTTAGATGCAAAAATGGTGGGAATTACTCTTTTGGAATAACATAAAAACAAACTTTCTTTTTCACAAAATTCTGGAAAATTTTGCCATAACCTCCTTTGTATGGGGCTGATCATTTCTCATTTTTATCTTTTTTCACTCAACTTAATTGACCCAATTTAGAATTATAGAACTCTAATCTACACAATTTTCTAAATTCAAGAGAGTAAACAATAAAAAATTTTTAATTAATCACTTAGTTAATCTTTCTAGGATTAAGAAAGGTTGAAATGTAAAGAAGACAAGGGGGTGGCCTTTTCATCAAAGGCATAGCATTTGAATTTAATTCAATCATTTGCAAAACATAAAAATCAAGAATACCATAGAGTTTTCATTTAAAATTCGTAAACAAAGTAAGAAAATTAGCTTACATGGAGCTTGTAAGCTCTCCTTTGGCTTGCGGGATTGAGGGTTCTACTCTTGTTTGAAGCAAAAGTGGCCACCAATTCACTTTGGAGAGGATTAGGCCAAAACAATTGAATTATTAAAAAAATTCAATGTAGATGGCTCGGACAGGAGTAGAGTAACAGTGCATAAACACCATTAAGCTTTTACAAAGGGGAAGGCTTCTATTTATAAGAAAAAAGTGAGCCTCTAACCAAGCAAACTGATTCTAGAATTTTCTAGATCAGTTTGGTCAATTTTTGACCATTTTTGTCAGTTTAGCTTACTTTTTGGATCTAGTTTTGAAACAGGAGAGAGGAGAGATAAAAATATCTCATTTTATTGATTAAAAAATGGGGGGTAATGATGAGAAAAAGGTGCCTACTTCATGAGGGGAGATCCCCACACTGAGGTGTCAAAATTCAGTTTTTTTATTTTTTTCTTTGGTCCTTAGTCCACTCTTCATCTTATGTGAGCATTTACTCTTTTTTTGGGGGGGGGGGGGGGGGGTTCTTTTATTCTTCAATTTATCTCCTCCCTACACTATGATTTTTTGGGGGGGGATTTCTTTTATTCTTCAATTTATCTCCTCCTCACACTATGATTGATCCTATTGGCCCATAGGAACCTTAATTAGACCATATTCCAAAAAAATATGAAAATCTAGACCCTTAGGCTAAGGTCCTTTATGCCTATTTTCAATTAATTCCAATTGCACATCTGGTGAACCCAACAGAATCCTGGGATAAAGATCCTTTATATAGAACTCATCATCAGATAGAAATTCTTTTAGATCATATATCATTCATATCCTTAACACAATAATGGTCCATTAGACCGAAATTTTCATCTGAACATTCCTCCATGGGAATTTCAATTATATAAGCTTTTAATTTGTCATCCCTTAACTTGATCCACTGGGTCAAGTGTTAATAGTAGTAATCTGTCAACACAATCTACTAATCTCATAGTGATTTGCTAAAGTGATTATCATCATTTTAGTTACGAACATCATCACAAGGACTCGTCCCATTCATCCTCATTGTGGTTTTGCTCGGCTTATCGCTTTTAAACCAAAATTCAGGAATCATCATTTTTCAATTAGAATCCAAATCAACTCATCAGTTCTTAACCAGAATTTTAAAATCATATAAACCACATTCGCGAATTCATATCAACCACATTCGAATTCATCATCTGGATAGCATTTTTGCTTATAATTTCAAGGTCTTAGATCTACTCGTATATACTGCTAGTAAAGAGCTGCAGTTATACCCTCAGTTTACATGGGTAGTCACGGTACTTGGAATTTTAAGGTAAATACCATCATGTCTAGGTCTCAAGCAAATCAGGGATTCCATACAATTGTGGTACTTCCATTTGAAGACCTCATTACCTATTTATGAATCTTCATTCTGAATATCAATTTGTATGAATTTCATCACAATTACAACCTTTTATAGCTACTTCATAAATTTTTAACATTTCTCGTTTCTCGGTTGATCCACTTTAGCCCATTTGCTCTGATACCAGCTGAAACATCCGTGTCCCCTTCGCACAACGAATTCTGGGGTGCTAGCAGCGGAAGTAGCACTTCTTGTGTCGGTGGGCAGGGTCCTTCATTCGGGGCCTCGCCCACGTACATCCGAACAAGAGACTAATCCCTCGATTCTTCCAAAATCGAACCTGGAAAAACTTCCCTCACTCGGAAAGCACGTGCAATTCCTCCAGGATATTTTTACTCTAACGTAGTCAAGAGTCTTAACTAACTAAACTGATCTGACCGAACCCGTAAGTCCCATAGTCAGATCAAGGAAAAGACTTGCACTTGGATCATAGAGACCAACGCTTTTTTCCTCATTGAGAGGCACAGCCGTTGATTCTTTTCCATAGAACAATTTTTATCCGGGATTTACTTCATCTATCGTACCATAACAGAGTTGAGTCTCATTTTAGGGATCCATCAATCCCGTGGGTTAACCAACCGCCCAACCACTGTAGTGATGGGATCCATTTAAGAATTTGGTTAGGTTTCGTCCCGAGTACCAGGAAAAAGAGTTCCCAGGCCCCCTAGCCGGATATTCATACAAACTTAAAACTAGTCACACCACTTACACACCCCCAATATGAAATTGCCTTTTTCATAGATTCAGCTGTCTTTAAAACAATCTTTTAATGAAACTATAGTATCACTGATCATAATCCTCCAAAATATCCGGTTGAATCCTAATTTTTAATTTTTCCTTCATCGGTGTACCTATGGCATCATTGGCAACAAGAACGCTCACCACCTGTCCACCTTTTTGATAGTTCCTAGCTCATAGCACCCACTAATATATTCACTTATAAAAATTGGCAACAAGAACGCTCACCACCTGTCCACCTTTTTGATAGTTCCTAGCTCATAGCACCCACTAATATATTCACCTTTTTGATAGTTCCTAGCTCATAGCACCCACTAATATATTCACTTATAAAAATCAAAATGGAATCTTCGTTGAAGATCAGCAAGATCAACCAACAGATCCATATAAAAGAGCCATGGACTCATCCGTTGAGGACCAGCAAGGTCAATCAACCAGATCCATGCTCGAATTCAGAAAACAACTCTTACTCCTTGTTCCAATATTGCCTATGATGCACGTGTGGGTATCTTCGGTGACCCAGAGCCCGAGTACCGCATGGTCAACACCCTCTAGGATCCTTTGCAGGTCACCTAGCACTTCACTCATACGTCGCTTCCTTAGTCCCTCATCCACCGTACTAGAAGCTCACCATTTAAATCAAGTCGAGGTTGGTCAAGATCTCAACCGACCTTGCTACGTGAGGCGTCCTCCGTTGACTCTCTGTCAGCTGTTGCAAATTTAACAGATAGGTCTTCACGACCTCATTCAACGAGATGGTCAAAATGCTTCCCCAGCATTATTGACATAAAACACTCATTAAAAAAACAGGTCATAAATACAGTTTCCATAACAAACTCTCGTCCTTCCACATTGTTCCACATCAATCCACATTACTTAATCCACATCCAATTCATATGTATTCCCATTCTTATCCAATCACATCATTTTCCATCTCATCACATCTTTCCTCATTTATCCTCATCACAATCTCATCCACTCACATCTACCCATATTCACATCTCATCGCACCTCATCCATTCACATCACATCTCATTCATTCACATCTATCCTGTTTCACATCACATCACATTCATTCACATCACATATCATCCATTCACATCCCATATCATTCATTTACATCCTGATTCACATGACATCACATCTCATTCATTCACATCCCGATTCACATCTCATCCATCATTCACATCTATCTGATTCACATGTCATCACATCTCATTCATTCACATCCGGATTCACATCACATTACATCTCATCCATTCATTCACATCTATCTGATTCACATGTCATCACATCTCATTCATTCACATTCCAATTCACATCACATTACATCTCATCCATTCATTCACATCTATTTGATTCACATCACATCTCATTCATTCACATCCCGATTCACATCACATTACATCTCATCCATTCATTCACATCTATCTGATTCACATGTCATCACATCTCATTCATTCACATCCCGATTCACATCACATTACATCTTATCCATTCATTCACATCTATCTGATTCACATCACATCTCATCACATCTATTCACATCACATCCCATCCATCCATTCATTCACATCTATCTGATTCACATGACATTTCATCACATCTATTCACATCACATCCCATCCATCCATCCATTCACATCTATTTGATTCACATGACATTTCATCACATATATTCACATCACATCTCATTCATTCACATCCTGATTCACATCTAATCCATTCATTCATATCTATCTAATTCACATCACATCTATTCACTCAGAGACCGCTTTGTCGGCCCTCGCCCATCATACCGAAAGCGTACCATTTTTTAACCATACCGAGGTTGGTCAAGACCTGGGCAGGCTTTGCCGTGTGAGCCATCCTTTGAACACTCTCCGCCAGGTGATTGCAACCGAACTTCCCTTAGAAAAACATATACCAAATGCTCCCTCCATAAGACAGTCCTTTAAGAAAACAGGGTTTCTATGTAAGTTTTCAGTTTGATTTTCTTTTTAATACAAGAGTATTTATTGAATCAGTATCCCCAAAACTTCTTGATCGAAATTATGAATGTCATACCAGAATTCCTCGAATTCTATAACCTTGATCCACATATCAATTCGAAGGGTCTCAAACTTAGTTTCAGATTTGGCAAGAATTTTGAGTGTATTTTTCTGAACTGGTCACACCTTCTTTCCTCGAAACTGACAAAAGAGTTTGGTCTTGGTCATAGTGTGATTCAAGGTTCGAGTCAGATAAGATTTTTCCTGAACTATCTTTCTCGAAAAGGTTTGATAATTCAGTTACTATTTTATTGAATTTATTTCTTTGAATATTCACTTAATTGATTTCTAAATTAGTTAACGAATTCCAATGAGGAATAAATTAATCATTTATCTGAATAATTTTAATCTTGATAGATTTTCTAAATTTTCTTTTTACAATCCATGTGAATATAAAACGATAGAAATTTCTCTCTTAGATTATTTAATTATTCATTTATCAAATACTTGCAGAATTTAAACATAGAATTTAAGAGAATTCAAAATTTGATATAAAAATTCTTTATGCATCTATTTATGCATAAAAATCAACTTTAATTAGGAATAATACTTTCATTAAAAAATCTTTTTATGCATAAAAATCAACTTCAATGGAAGTAATACTTTTATAAAAAAAATCCTTTTATGCATCTATTTATGCATAAAATCAAATTTAATAGGAATAACACTTTTAAAATAAAAAGAATTTCTTTATGTATCTATTTATGCATAAAAATCATTTTTTACAAGAATAACGCTTTTATAATTAAAAAAATTCCTTTATGCATCTTTCTATGCGTAAAAAATAAATTTAATAAGAATAACACTTTTATAATAAAGAATTCCATTATGCATCTCTTTATGCATAGAAATCAAATTTAATAGGAATAACACTTTTATAATAAAAAATTTTCAATTATGCATCTTTCTATGCATAGAAATCAAATTTAATAAGAATAACACTTTTATATTAAAAAAATTCCATTATGCATCTTTCTATGCATAGAAATCAAATTAAATAAGAATAACACTTTTATAATAAAAAAAGTTCCATTATGCATCTTTCTATGCATAGAAATTAAATTTAATAAGAATAACACTTTTATATAAAAAAACTCCATTATGCATCTTTCTATGCATAAAAATCAAATTTAATAAGAATAACACTTTTATAATAAAAAATTCCATTATGCATCTTTCTATGCATAGAAGTCAAATTTAATAATTAATATCGGTGATATGCATGCATATTCATAGGTGAATATGTACATGGAGTAATAAGAATATTTCTTTTAGACGCAAAAATGGTGGGAATTACTCTTTTGGAATAACATAAAAACAAACTTTCTTTTTCACAAAATTCTAGAAAATTTTTCCATAACCTCCTTTGTATGGCTAACCATTTCTCATTTTTATCTTTCTTCATTTAACTTAATCAACCCAATTTAGAATTATAGAACTCTAATCTACACAATTTTCTAAATTCAAGAGAGTAAACAATAAGAAGAGTTTAATTAATCACTTAGTTAATCTTTCTAGGATTAAGAAAGGTTGGAATGTAAAGAAGAAATAGGGGTGGCCTTTTCATCAAAGGCATAGCATTTGAATTTAATTCAATCATTTGCAAAACATAAAAATAAAGAATACCATAGATTTTTCATTAAAAATTTGTAAACAAGGTAAGAAAATTAGCTTACATGGAACTTGTAAGCTCTCCTTCGGCTTGAGGTATTGAGGGTTCTACTCTTGTTTGAAGCAAAAGTGGCCACCAATTCACTTTGGAGAGGATTAGGCCAAAACAATTGAATTATTAAAAAAATTCAATGTAGATGGCTCAGGACAAGAGTGGAGTAACAGTGCATAAACACCATTAAGGTTTTACAAAGGGGGAGGCTTCTATTTATAGAAAAAAAGTGAGCCTCTAACCAAGCAAACTAATTCTAGAATTTTCTGGATCAGTTTGGTCAATTTTTGACCATTTTTTGGTCAGTTTAGCTTACTTTTTGGATTAATTTTGAAATAGGAGAGAGGAGAGATGAAACTATCTCATTTTATTGATTAAAAATTGGGGGTAATGATGAGAAAAAGGTGCCTACTTCATGAGGGGAGATCCTCACACAGAGGTGCCAAAATTTAGTTTTTTAATTCTTTTCTTTGGTCCTTAGTCCACTCTTCATCTTATGTGAGCATTTACTCATTTTTTTTCGGGGGGGGGGGGGGGGTATTTTATTCTTCAATTTATCTCCTCCCTACACTTGGATTGATCCTATTGGCCCATAAGAACCTTAATTGGACCATAATCTAAAAATTTCTGAAAATCTAGACCCTTAGGCTAAGGTCCTTTATGCCTATTTTCAATTAACTCCAATTGCACATTGGAAAGTTCTTTTTGAATTTTTGTTTTAAGGGAAACCATTTTAGAAACTAGGAGGATTTTTATATCCAAAAATATCTCAATTTTGAATTACCTCCCTCTAGACATTTTCTCTCTCCAGGCCAAAACAGGGTAAAACATGATCTTTCTTTTATTTCAGCGAGGGGAATAATTATAAGATCAGAAGGGGAGGTTCTTACACCTACACACCTCAAAAGCTGGAGGGAGGAATCTTACATCCTACCCCCCTTAAAAAACGCAAGATGTCCTCATCTCGCAAACTAGAGGACAACTCTTTCCCTTAAGATTCAACTGATTCTGGGGTTCCTTAGACTCATAGTAAACCCAATAGAATCCTGGGATAAAGATCCCTTATATAGAACTCATCATCAGATAGCAATTCTTTTAGATTATATCATTCATATCATTCATATCATTCATATCCTTAACACAATAATGGTCCATTAGACTAAAATTTTCATCTGAACATTCCTGCATGGGAATTTCAATTGTACAGGTTTTTAATTTGTCATTCCTTAACTTGATCCACTGGGTCGAGTGTTAACAGTAGTAATCTGTCAACATAATCCACTAAACTCATAGTGATTTGCTAAAGTCATTATCATCATTCCAGTTACGAACATCATCATAGGGACTCGTCTCATTCATCCTCATTATGGTTTTGCTTGGCTTATTGCTTTTCAACCAAAATTCAGGAATCATCATTTTTCAATCATAGTCCAAATCAACTCATCAATTCTCAATCAAAATTTTAAAATCATTTCAACCACATTCAAATTCATCATCTGGATAGCATTTTTGCTTATAATTTCAAGGTCTTAGATTTACTCGTATATACTGCCAGTAAAGAGCTACCGTTATACCCTCGGTATATACGGGTAGTCACTGTCCTTGGAATTTGAAGGTAAATACCATCATGTCTAGGTCTCAAGCAAGTCAGGGATTCCATACAATTGTGGTACTTCCATTTGAAGACCCAATTAGCTATTTATAAATCTTCATTCTGAATATCAATTTGTATGAATTTTATCACACAATTACAACATTTTACTGCTACTTCATAAATTTTTGACATTTTTGGTTTCTCGGTTGATCCACTTTAGCCAATTTGCTCAGCTAAAAGATCCCTGTCTCCTCTGCACAACAAATTCTAGGTGCTAGCAATGGAAGTAGCACTTCTTGCGCCGGGCAAGGTCCTTCACTCGGGGCCTCGTCCACGTATATCCAGACAAGAGACTAATCCCTCGGTTCTTCCAAAATCAAACCCGAAAAAACTTCCCTCGCTTGGAAAGCACGGGCGATTCCACCAGGATATTTTTACTCTAACGTAGTCAAGAGCCTTAACTAACTGAACTGATCTGACCAAACCCATAAGTCCCATAGTCATCTATCGTACCATAACAGAATTGAGTCTCATTTTAGGGATCCATCAGTCTAGCCTAACCCCATCTAGTCCTGTGGGTTAACCAACTGCCCAACCACTATAGTGATGGGATCCATTTAAGAATTTGGTTAGGTTTTATCCTGGGTACCAAGAAAAAAAGTTCCCAGGCCCCCTAGCCGGATATTCATGCAAACTTAAAACTAGTCACACCAAACTAGTCACACCACTTACACACCCACCAATATGAAATTGCCTTTTTCATAGATTCGGCTATCTTCAAAACAATCTTTTAATGAAACTATAGTATCACTGATCATAATCCTCCAAAATATCCGGTTGAATCCTAATTTCCAATTTTTTCTCATCGGTGTACGTATGGAATCATTGGCAACAACTAGAATGCTCATTACTACCTGTTCACTTAGGGGACTTTTTGATAGTTCCTAGCTCATAATACCTGGCAATGTATTCACTTATAAAAATCAAAATGGAGTCTTCGTTGAAGATCAGCGAGATCAACCAACAGATCCATATAAAAGAGCCATGGACTCATCCGTTGAGGACCAGCAAGGTCAATCAACCAAATCCATGCCCGAATTCAAAAAATAACTCTTACTCCTTGTTCCAACATCTTCCATGACACACGTGTGGGTATCTTTGGTGACCTAGATCCCGAGCACCGTATGGTCACTCTCTAGGATCCTTTGCAGGTCACCTAGCGCTTCAATTATACGCCGCTTCCTTAGTCCCTCATCCACCGTACTGGAAGCTCACCATTTAAATTGAACTGAGGCTGGTCAAGACCTCGGCCGATCTTGTTACGCGAGACGTCCTCCGTTGACTCTCTGTCAACTGTTACAAATTTAACAGATAGGTCTCCACGGCCTCATTCACAAGACGATCAAAATGCTTCCCTAGCATTATTGACATAAAACAGTCATTTAAAAAAAATAGGTCATAAATATAGTTTCTATAACGCACTCTTATCTTTCCACATTGTTCCACATCAATCCACATTACTTAATCCACATCCAATTCTTATGTATTCCCATTCTCATCCAATCACATCATTTTTCATCTCATCACATCTTTCCTCATTTATCCTCATCACAATCTCATCCACTCGCATCTACCCATATTCACATCTTTCCTCATTTATCCTCATCACAATCTCATCCACTCGCATCTACCCATATTCACATCTCATTCATCCACTCGCATCTACCCATATTCACATCATTTTCCATCTCATCACATCTTTCCTCATTTATCCTCATCACAATCTCATCCACTCGCATCTACCCATATTCACATCTCATTCATTCACATCACATATCATCCATTCACATCCCATATCATTCATTTACATCCCAATTCACATGACATCACATCTCATTCATTCACATCCCGATTCACATCACATTACATCTCATCCATTCATTCACATCTATCTGATTCACATGTCATCACATCTCATTTCCATTATTGAAAGTGAACCATTTGTACTTATGAAAGAAACTTATGAAGTTGATCCAGATTTTTCTGAAATATGGATCAAATTGCGTGAAAACAATTGGACACCTCAAGGAAGTTATTCTCATAATGATGGCTATCTTTTCTTTGAGAAAAGATTGTGTGTTACTCAACCTTATAGACAACTTGTCTTGGAAGAGATGCACCAACTACCATTTGTGGGACATAGAGGAGTTTTCGCAACACTTCAAGTAGTTTCTCGAGAATTCTATTGGCCTCATTTGAAGAATGATGTAGCTAAATTTGTAGCTGAATGCAACATTTACCAAACAATTAAAAGCTACAAAGGCAAAGCTTTAGGATTGCTTATGCCTCTACCTATTCCGGATAGACCATGGGAACAAGTGTCTATGGATTTCATTACTGGTTTCCCTACTACTTCCAGTCATCATGACATGATTTGGACAATAGTGGACAGATTTAGTAAGCAAGCCTATTTCATTCCATGTAAAAAGACACTAACTTCTCAGCAAGCCGTGAACATATTTGTTAAGCAAATTTTTGTTCATCATGGACTACCCAAAGTGATAGTTTCTGATAGAGATTCTAAATTTTGTAGTCACTTTTGGGTTGCTCTTTTCTCAAACTTAGGCACTAAGTTAGATTTTTCCACGGCTTTCCATCCGGAATCGAATGGACAAACCGAAGTTACAAATAGCACTATCTTAGATATGCTTAGAGCCTATGTTTCCCAGCAACCTAGTGCATGGGATAAGTACATACACCTACTCCAATTTGCTTATAATAATACTCCTCATACTGCTACTGGTCGAGCACCATTTGAGATCATCTATGGTAGAGCTTTGCCTATTCCGGCTACTAGACTCTCTCATAAGATTGAAGCTGCTGACCAATATGTTAGAGACTTTGATCGCATCTTATCTGAAGTGCGTGATTGTATTGCAAGAGCTCAAGAGAAGTATACATCTCAAGCAAATAGGAAGCGCAAAGATTTTTCATTTCAAGAAGGTGATTATGTACTTTTGAGAATTGAAAAACGTCAATTAAAGAGTGTGGAAAAATTCCCTGCAGTGAAGCTAGCACCTAGATATTATGGGCCATTTAAAATCCTTTAAAAGATTAATGATGTGGCCTATAGACTAGAGCTTCCATCTAATTGGAATATCCACAATTCTTTTCATATCCATCTCTTGAAACCTTTTCGAGGAACACTTCCTACTCACCCACCAACATATGAGGAACCACCTCTTATTGAAGGAGAGGAAGAAGTACTAGTTCCTGATGCTATCATTGACCAAGAGATAACAACAACAAGAACAGGTAATCAATACTTCAAGTATCTTTTAACTTTTAAGAATCATCCACAAGAAGATGCTAAATGGATGCTTGAGAAATTTTTCTGAGTTTACCGTGAAATTCTTTATTCTTTTCAAACCCAGCAAATCCGCAATTGAGGACAATTGCAAACTCAAGCAAGAGGGATGTCATGAGAATATATTTTAAGTCCTCTAGAAAAATATTATTTATCCCCTCTTGAGTAATTTGGGGATGCCTAGATTACTCTTGCATCATGCCAGCTAGGTTAATATCGTGGGTGACACCACTATAAATATTAATACGTGCGGTATATGACGTATGTTTGAGGCCACCTATGATTATTTCAGTTAGGTTTGTATGGCAGGGTGATTCCTGGGGTACTTACGCCTGGTAGTCATGAGTTGGTGATGATTTGTGCCTGTTTAATATTTGTGAGATTAATTTAATAATTAATTGGGCTTATATTTTCAGGTGATGAAGACTATGGGAATTGAAGAGTTTACTTTGGAAGAAATGTCTTGGTTCATCACATTTCATTTTTGGCAAGCATAGTAGCTTCTAACCTTAGCAAATGATTTTTCCATTTTGAACTTTAGGAAAGATACATTTATTTATGTGGAATTTATTAAAGCCTATGGCTTTACCCTAGTCCCAATATTTGACACTCTATTTTTGTTAAAGAAGAGTGCCATGCTCTCTAAAAAGCACATCTTGTATATTTTGGGGGCTATGGCCTAATTTTGGTGAAAAGAAAGCTAATAAAGAAATACTCTTGTGTGGGGAGAGGCCACGCATAAGAGGGGGGAAGATTGCACCCAATATGGTCTATTGAGCTAAGTATTTTTAATTTTGTTAAGTGTTTTAAATTCCAATTGATTTGATTTAGTTGAAGCTTACAAAGCAATGGTTTTTATGGTTGAATTAATTCTTGTGAATTCTCTACTCTTCCACAATCAATTCCTAGAATAAGATTCCAGTTTTGCAGTTGAATTTTTATACCTAAGTATGCTCTCATAGCTTCACCCCTGACTAATCTTCTCAAGAAGAACACCTCGTTTCAATGGTCTGCCAGGTGTTAGAGCGCCCCTGATAAGCTGAAGGCCGCCTTGGTAACCAATCCTGTTCTGAAGTTGCCAGATTTCTCTCTACCCTTTGAGGTAGTAAACTGATGCCAGTGTTTTTTCCTAGGAGGTGCGCTCATGCAGGAAGGTCATGCAGTGGCCTATGAATCCCAAAAACTTAGAATGCATGAGAGAAATTATGCTATCCCCACGACTTGGAGCTAATTTCAGTAGTCTATGCCCTGAAGTTGTGGAGACATTACCTACTGGGTGAAAGATTCACTTTGATGACAGATCATCAGAGCTTAAAGTGGATCTTCACTCAAAAGGATCTCAACATGCACCAAAGAAGGTGGATGCAGACCCTGTAGGAATTTGATTTTGAAATCAAGTACTGCCCAAGCAAAGAAAATGTGGTAGCAGATGCCCTTAGCAGAAAAGCCTCCTTGCTTACTGTGGAGTGGAAAAAAGAACAAGGAGACATGCCTCTATAGCTTCCCACTCCCCCAACCTTGAAATCACTAGCACAGGGGCACCATAGTCAAAGTAAACACCCAGCAAACACATACACTTCCACTGTGTGCATGACGAGGTAATCGAAGGCTAGCACAAAGTGCACTATGAGAGTGTAAACCCCTGGACTACACCACCAAACATGTCAATCACGCCTTCTCCTGCAAATCAACACACACAGGATACCAACACACAACCATAGCCAGATACATCACCAGTATCATCCATCCTTGAATTCCTAATCAACACTTCCATACAGCTTCATTCGACACACAGAAGCTTTTGCTTCACACCATCTTACATACACAACACCTTCACATCAACACAAGATGTATACTCACAAGGCTGTCCCCCATTCATCTTAGCTAATCCCTCTCTCACCTTTTCTTAGAACTTCATCACCTCAGCCCTCGAGTTGGCCTCAAACACCAGCTGCAGAGCTAATCAACAAAACCAACACCCCTGCCTTGAGACACCAGGAGGCAGTAACCCAACAAAACCACACGCACACACTCTCTCTCTCTCTCTCTCTGCTCAGCTAGCTCTACGTAGCTAAACACAACAAACCTCCTCGTCACCAGCCACCGTAGAGCAGCCCACCAAAACCCAACAAGATCACCCTGCGGATGAACAGCCACCCTATTTTCCACAATCATAAGAACCTGAACGATCTCAGGAACCTCCACGACAACCATGAGCCAGCAAAAAAAGGAGAGAAAATGCTGCCAGTTGAAAAGCTGATGTCACAGCAAACGCGTACGTGTGTTCAGGGAAGCAAAACTCTAATGATCAGACTCCCAGTTGCGAGAGAGGAAGAGAGAGAAGTTTTCAACCTGTCTTCTCCTGCGCTGCCTTCCATGGGAGAGAGAGAACAGTCTTGCTCTTCCTAGAGCCCGCCACTCCCTCGACTCATCACGATGTCGAGCCCACGAGCTGCAGCAACACCACCAACAAACACACACTGTAGTCCGCTCCCTCTCACTCTCCTTGCTACCAGCTTCTCCCAGCGGCAAAAAATAGAGAAACCCCTAGAAAACTCCCACGAACACAACCAGCCGAGGTCTCTCTTGTGCTTGGCAAAGCTGCAGTCATAATAGCGGGCGGCCAGGACCTGGAAGTTGACTTCGTCGACCACGATGACGTCTCGGAAGGTCTGGAGAATGGCCACGGCAGCATCCGACTGGTGGCCTTAATGCATTACGCCCACGATGCCAAGAGGGTCTTCGCAATCCCTTGTGCTTCACCTTTATGTGCGGTGCCCACACGACTTTCCAAAATGAATGCACGAAGCTGCCACACACTCTTCATTAGCTACACCATAATTTTCCAAAACATAACTATTGCAGTCGGTGCCATATGCACTGTCGATCATCATCACGTGCTTGCTAAAAATGGAGTGCCATGGACTGCATCCAGAATTAGCCCCATATCAACTAGCCATCATCACATTTGGGGTTCCCATAATATTTTCACATGGAGGCATTACCAAAAGCTCGTAAAAAGCATAAAAGCACCCACTTTGTACACCTGCCAGGGTAAAGCTTTTTTACATGCCATGCATCCCATATGTACACAAGCCCAAAACACTTTTGCAAAATTTTGCCTAACATACTTTGCCCAACCCCTAGTCTGCTGAATCATTTATGATCAGCAGCAAAAAGCATACGACCACGTTTCCCTCTATCAATCCTTTGAGCATCATACAAGGTAACCAAAACATCTCTATTCCATGTGTTCGAAGAAACATTGTCATCTTCCCAAGATGTAATTTGCCTTCCCACATCCCACAATATAACATAAGAACTTTTGGAAACAAAGCTCTTGACATACATAGCATCCTGCCTCATCTCAATTCCATAATCACTGATGTGGTCAACACTATTATTGGAAAACCAATGAAGCAACTCTTACTGAGGGTAATAACTGATGAAAGCTTCATCAAGAAAGACCTGCTGTGCTATAGCACTAAGTTTCTTGTCCATCAACATAAGAAACATCACCATCAAAGCCAACCACTACAGGCAAAACAAACTCCCCTTCAACAGGCACCATTGCCAAAGTATCCACCTCAGTTCCTGTATGCTTATCTTTATTAAGGCCATCAACATAAGAAACATCACCATCAAAGCCAACCACTACAGGCAAAACAAACTCCCCTTCACAAAACAGGCACCATTGCCAAAGCATCCACCTCAGTTCGTGTATGCTTATCTTTATCAAGGCCAATAAGAAATTCATCTATCACAGCATCCATAATCTCATCCATAGCATCAACATTATTCATAGACTTCTTGTGTTGCTCCTCCTTCATAGCATCAATTCTGCTCGTGGCTTTCTTAACATTAATGCACATCTGATCATCTAACTCCAACTTGGGTTCGTCATCCTGCAGACTTTCTACATCCCACTCATCCCACAAAGGTACATCATCCAAAGGCTCAAAAGCATACTCTTTCACATCACATGCATATCTTTGCTCATGATTCACTTGTACCTCAACCATATCATCAGGATCTTGAGGGAAATCTGCCTCTCAAAAAACGTATACTCTTCAAGGGCATCCTCTGTCATAAAATCAGTCCTTGCTACTTCCTTGCATTCTTCCTGTATGGTCTCTTTTTGTTGGGCAACCTTATCACCTCACCAAGCACTTTCATCAATAACGAGGGCAGCCATCTCTGCATCCTCCTCACTGGATGAAGTGTCCTCTGTTCCCTCACTAGTAGTAGTGCTACTAGTCGTGTCATCAACACTCGAATCAGCTTCATTTTCCTCTTCTTCATCAATAGGCTTCTGATTATCCATATTAAACTGCTTTTTATCCCCTCGCCTGTCATACAGAGTAATGACCCCTTTCCTCCAATCTTGAACAGCCTTCACTGCTCTCAGCCATGGTCTTCCCAAAATGATGGGGAACGCACCCATTCCTGTCGGCATAACATGACAGTCCACAAGCACCTTTACATCAAAAGCCTGCAGTTCTAACCCCTTGATCACACCTAAGCATTTGACCTTCTGGTGATTGGCCAACCGAATACGAAAACCAGACGCTTCAGTAATATTAAGACCAAACCTCTCCACAGTTGCTAGTGTGATTACGCAAATTTGTGCACCACCATCTATATATGCTTCTCCCAAATTCTTCCCTTTGTGCCATACATCCATCCCACAGGACATATATCAAGCAACTCCTCAACAGATAAAACAGTCACTATCCCTTTGGCAGGTTCCTTCTCTTAGATTCACAAGTCTTTTCCACTAACGCTTCAATTTGGGGGCTAATTCACCACAGGACATATATCAAGCAACTCCTCAACAGATAAAACAGTCACTATCCCTTTGGCAGGTTCCTTCTCTCTTAGATTCACAAGTCTTTTCCACTAACGCTTCAATTTGGGGGCTAATTCTATCAATTGCCCAAAAGTAATATTAGCTTTCCTTCCAGCCATGTCCTGCTACAAATTGTAGCTATTCTGCCCAACCCCTGGCGGAAAATCAGTCAATTGAAACTTCCTACGAGACTTTCGCTTTCGCTTGACCTTTACATCCCCTGCTTCCTTCACTTTACCTTTCTTCTTGCTAGGCCCTACAGCATCCCTGCCTTCCCTTTCCTGTGGTGGCGTCCGTTTCCCCAAAGGCATTACATCAGCTTCCGTCTCCTTTGTCTTCTCAAGGGTGACCACATTTACCACCTTTGTTTTACCCTTCTTCTCATTTGTCAACCCACTGGTCCCTGCTTCAGCTTTAATTTCAATTCCATAATCATTTGCCCTATTGGGAATCAGAGAGGGTAAGGGATACATATCACCCCCCATTCGCAGCGGCTTATCACAGTCAGGACTTATATGCCCCAATTCACCACAATTCCAACATGTAGGAATAAACCGTCTACCCCTGCCAAAACCACGGCCACTTCCATAGCCTGTCTGATCTTCAATCCCTTCCTGATTATAACCTCTGCATCGGCCACGTCCACCACCACCTGTGTTCCCTATCATTTTCAAACTCAGATTCTTCATACAATCCACTATTTGCCTCATGTTCTGTTGAAGCCCTTCATCAGAAGCTGTAACAGTTGTGGGTGCTACCTTTGTCCCCTGTGGTGTGGCATTATTCATTTGAGCTTCTGTTGGTTGCACTCTTTCCAGCACGGTTCTCATTGGTACCACTTCTACCCTTTTAATTTCAGGCCTCACTACCACTGGAACCATCCCCAGCTGGTTCATCTGTTGCAACTTCCAATCCTTTGATTTGGCAATCTCCACCGCATCCTCATAAGATTTGGGCTTCTTTAGTTCAACCTTCCAACGAATGCCTCCCTTCAATCCTGCAACAAAACGATCCTTCTTCATCATGTCCGGAGGCACTTGATCCTCCCCCAAAGTCTTACACAAGGTCTCCCACAGCAAAGAGAATTTCTTTACATAATCATCAATTGGCTCCAATTCGCCGTGTGTCAACCCCTGCACTTCATGCCAAACTCTGTCTGGATCCTCAACCTTCTTGAACCTGTTCAAAAGTGCAGTCTTCAATCCATCCTCGGTCATTGGAATGCATGGCTCAGCATCCCTTAACGACTCTTCAAAAGTTTTGAACCATGCCCTTGCATCTCCCTTCAAACATATATTCAGCAACACCGCAATACCTGTGCCGGCTCGTTGATGTGGTTGCTTATGCATGCAACCTCCATTCTTTCAAGAAAATCTGCTACATCTTCATTAGGACCACCAAAAAACTCTGGATACGACATCATTTTAATCCCCAAGCTTCACCTCAAATCCCAAAAAAACACCTTCCCTGAAACCTTCAACTCCTAGGGCATACACCCTTGTAGGCAAAGAAAAATACCTGAGCTCTCCTCAGTGGGGGCACCAAAAAGCTGTGGAGTGGAAAAAAGAACAAGGAGATAGGCCTCTATAGCTTCCCACTTCCCCAACCTTGAAATCAATAGCACAAAACAAGGGCACCATAGTCAAAGTAAACACCCAGCAAACACATACACTTCCACTGTGTGCATGACGAGGTAATCGAAGGCTGGCACAAAGTGTGCTATGAGAGTGTAAACCCGTGGACTACACCACCAAACACGTCAATCACGCCTTCTCCTGCAAATCAACACACACAGGATACCAACACACAACCATATGGGTTGACCAGACTATAAGGAACCCCAAAATCAGTTGGATCTTAAGGGAAAGAGTTGTCCTCTAGTTTGTTGCGAGATGATGACATCTCGTGTTTTTTAAGCGGGGTAGGATGTAAGATTCCTCCCTCTAGCTTTTGAGGTGTACAGGTGTAAGAACCTACCCTTCTAATCTTATAAATATTCCCTCCTCTGAAATAAAAGAAAGATCCTGTTTTACCCTCTTTTGGCCTGGAGAGAGAAAATGTCTAGAGGGAGGTAATCTAAATTTGAGATATTTTTGGATATAAAAATCCTCCTAATGTCTAAAATGGTTTCCCCTAAAACAAAAATTCAAAAAAAACTTTCCAATGTGCAATTGGAATTAATTGAAAATAGGTATAAATGACCTTAATTGAAAATAGGTATAAAGGACCTTAGCCTAAGGGTTTAGATTTTCAGAAATTTTTGGATTATGGTCCAATTAAGGTTCATATGGGCCAATAGGATTAATCCAAGTGTGGGGAGGAGATAAATCCAATTTATAAAATAAAAATACCCAAAAATGAGTAAATGCCCACATAAGATGAAGAGTTGACTAAGTACAAGGTTTATTAGTAAAAAACTATGAATATTACTAAAAAAATGAGATATTTTAGATATAATGATACATTTTTGACACCTCGGTATAAGGAGAAGGGGGCTCTTCAAGGAGGCACCTATTTCACATGTGTGGAGGAATTTTAAACTAAAAAATAATAAGATATTTTTATCTCTCCTCTCTCCTGGATCAAACCAAATCAAAAGGGAGCCAAACTACTAGGTCCAAATCTTGTCCAAATTGAACCTGGAAAATTCTAGAACCTAGTTGGACTTGGTTAGAGGCCTCCCTCACTTATAAATAGATCCTTAGTTCTTTGTAAAAAAATCTATGAACTATACCATGCCAGTATTATACTAAAATAATGATATTTTCTATTATCCTCTAAAAATCCTCTACAATTTGGAGAGAATGGAGTTTCTCTCTCTCTTCAACCTTCTTTGGAGTGTTCATCAACATACTAAACCAATTGATTGGTTGGGGGCCTCTCCTTAGACTAAAGAATCAAGCAAAATAAGAGGTAAAGTGTGATTTATGAACTTTTTCTTAATCTCTAAATGTTTCTCACTTCTCAACCCCTCTCAAGCTTGAGAAGTATTTAATTGAATGGCTCTTTAATGCAATTGAACCTCTCTAATGGATTTTAGTGATTAAACACATAAAGTTTTTATTTATGCTTAAATTTTAAAAAAAAATAAGCATATCTCTCTCTCCCCCCAAAGAAATGGTCATTCCTATGACCAATTCTCTATTCAATTAATGCTTCTCATGGAGAAATTCTCTATTTACAAATCAAACTCTAGGCTTGTGAAGCTAGAGGTTGAAGAAAATGGTTTTTATACTTATATGCTTGAAAAATATGGTAATATTATGGGATAAATCCATAAATTAAATTTAACGCTAAAAGATAGTTATACTATCTTAATTATTTTACTATGTTTTATTCTTTTCATAAAAATTAAAAATTGCTAGTAATAGCAGCAGCGGAGCTATGGTAAAATTTTTAAGAAATTGATGCATAATTAATTCTTATGCATAACGTGAAAAGAGGACTTTATATCATATTCTAGGATTGAATATCCCAGGTTAAAAAAATGGTTTTTGTCACATTCAATGGAAAACTAATTTTTAAGTTTATGTATAATTAAATAATTCAAAAAAGAGAAAATTATGGTAATTATATTTAATGATAAAAGAGGAATTCCTATGTCATTTAGAATTCAATCAATTAGATGGAAAAAGAGAAATTCCTAGCATATTGGAATTATTGGATATTTTATTTAAATTCAAAGATGACTTTTAGATAAATTTATTTTATGTATGAGAAATATTTAAATGATAAAAGAGAAATTCCTATGAGATTTGGAATTCAATCATTTAAATGGAAAAAGAGAAATTCCTAGCATATTGAATTAATGGGTATTTATTTTAGATGAATTTATTTTATGAGAAATATTTGATAATAAAAGAGGAATTTCCATGACGTTGGAATGCAAATAATTAAATACAAAAAGAGGAATTCCCATGGTATTTGAGATCCAAGAAATTAAATGGGAAGAAGAGGAATTTTTAGTATAATTCAATTTATGATTATTTATCAAAAGTGATTTTTGTAAATCCCATTAATTCTTCTATTCCAAAAGAGGAATATTTAATATAATTCATTTGAGAAATTGAGAAAGAATATGGAAATAGTCGTCAAGAAAAAGAACCTTTATCTAGGCCAAGTAATTGATAGAAATTTAGAAAAAGTTCCATTATCGGTATCAAGGTAGTAAAAACTACTAAATGGGAATAGGATGTGAATGGATGTGATAAGATGTAAATGGGATGCCATAAGATGTGAATGGATGTGATAAGATGTAAATGGGATGCGATAAGATGTGAATGGATGTGATAAGATGTAAATGGGATGCGATAGGATGTGAATGGATGTGATAAGATGTAAATGGGATGCGATAGGATGTGAATGGATGTGATAAGATGTAAATGGGATGCGACAAGATGTGAATGGATGTGATAAGATGCGATAAGATGTGAATGGATGTTATAAGATGCGATAAGATGTGAATGGGATGTGATAGGATGTGGTGTGATGAAAATGAATGGGGATGAGATGTGAAGTAAATGGATGTGGATGGGAATGATGAGATGAGAGGATATGTGAAAGGGTGAGATGGGAAGTACATGGATGTGGATGTGGATGTAGATGTGTATGTGAAAAAGAATGGATGTGTATGTGAAAGAATGAATGTGGATGTGTATGTGAAAGAATGGATGGGAATGTGTGTGTGAAAGAATGTGATGTGATGTGTATGTGAAAGAATGGATGTGTATGTGAAAAAGAATGGATGTGTATGTGAAAGAATGAATGTGGATGTGTATGTGTATGTGAAAGAATGGATGGGAATGTGTGTGTGAAAGAATGTGATGTGATGTGTATGTGAAAGAATGTGACCTGATGTAAAGGGATGTGGATGTGTATGTGAAAGAAGGGATGTGGATGTGTATGTGAAAGAATGGATGTGGATGTGTATGTGAAAGAATGGATGTGGATGTGAATATGTATGGATAGATGTGAGTAGTTGTACATGTGAACGATGGATGAATGAGATGAGATGTGTATGAATGAGATATGATGTGGATGTGGATGCGGATGTGTATGTGAAAGAATGGATGTGGATGTGGATGTGTATGGATAGATGTGGGTAGTCGTACATGTGAACGGTGGATGAATGGATGTGGATGTGTATGTAAAAGAATGGATGTGGATGTGGATGTGTATGGATAGATATGGGTAGTCGTACATGTGAATGGTGGATGAATGAGATGAGATGTGTATGAATGAGATATGATGTGGATAGATGTGATGTGAATAGGGATGTGAATGAATGAGATGTGATGGGAAATGGATGTGATGAGATGTGATGTAAATTGGGATAGATGTGAATGGATGATATGTGATGTGAATGAATATGATGTGATGAGATGTGGATATGGGTAGATGCAAGTGGATGAGATCTGATGAGAATAAATGAGGAAAGATGTGATGAGATGAAAAATGATGTGTGGATGAGAATGATGTGATGAGATGGAAAATGATGTGATTGGATGAGAATGGGAATACACATGAAATGGATGTGGATTAAGTAATGCGGATTGATGTGGAACAATGTGGAAAGACGAGATTTTGTTATAGAAACTGTATTTATGACCTGTTTTTAAATGACTGATTTATGTCAAGAATGCTAGGGAAGCATTTTGACCATCTTGTGAATGAGGTCGTGGAGACCTAACTGATAAAGTTGCAATGTTCAGCTGACAGAGAGTCAACGGAGGACGTCTCGCATAGCAAGGTCAGCCGCGAGGTCTTGACCAACCTCGGTTTAATTTAAATGGTGAGCTTCTAGTATGGTGGATGAGGGACCAAGGAAGCGGCCTATGAGTGAAGCGCTAGGTGACTTGCAAAGGATCCTAGAGAGTGCTGACCATACGATGCTCGGGCTCTGGGTCGCCAAAGATACCCACACGTACGTCGAGGAAGATATTGGAACAAGGAGTAAGAGTTGTTTTCTGAAACCGGGCATGGATCTGGTTGATTGACCTCAACGGATGAGTCCATGGCTTTTTTATATGGATCTATTGGTTGATCTTGCTAATCTTCAACGGAGATTCCATTTTGATTTTTATAAGTGAATATATTTTCGGGTACTATGAGCTAGGAACTATCGAAAAGGCCCTTGAGTGGACAGGTGGAGCATTCTAGTTACCAATGATGCCATAAGTACACCGATGAAGGAATGATTGGAAATGAGAACTCAACTGGATATTTTGGAGGATTATGATCAGTGATACTATGGTTTCATTAAAATATTATTTTAAAGTCAGCTAAATCTGTGAAAAAGGCAATTTCATATTAGGGGTATAAGTGGTGTGACTAGCTTTAAGTTTGCATGAATATCCAACTAGGGGGCCTGGGAACTCTTTTCCTTGGTACCCAGGACAAAACCTAACCAAATTCCTAATTGGATCCCATCACTAGAGTGGTTGGGCGGTTGGCTAACCCATGGGACTGGATGGGGTTTAGGCTGGACTAATGGATCCCTAAAATGAGACTCAATTCTGTTATGGTACGATAGATGAAGTAAATCCCGGATAGTAATTGTTCTATGGAAAAGAATCAACGGCTGTGCCTCTCAACAATGAGGAAAAAAGTGTTGGTCTCTATGATCCAAGTGACTCTTATAGGCTCCGTCGGATCAGTTTGGTCAGTGATGACCTTGACTACGTTAAAGTAGAAATATCCTGGAGGAATCGCTCGTGCTTTCCAGGCGAGGGAAGTTTTTCCAGGTTCGGTTTGAACCGAGGGATTAGTCTCTTGTCCAGATATCCGTGGGCGAGGTCCCGAGTGAGAGACCCTTTCCCGTGCAAGAAGTGCTACTTCCATTGCTAGCACCCCCAAATTCGTTGCGCGGAGGGGGCAGGAATCTTTCACGTTAGGTTAGTAGGCTGGATCGGGGCATTCCTACGAAACAATTAGGATACGATTAGTTACGTTAGATAGATTAAGTCCTGAGAAGACCCTTATTCTGTGGGAGGGAATCAGCCGTTGTGCCTTGTTAAAGGAGGAAAAAAAGCGGTGAAGTCTCTTCTTTGATCTGACCATGTGACTTCAGGTTCGGTTGGATCAGTTTAACTAGTTAAGACTTTGACTCATTAGATTAATTCCCCTTGTAGAAGATTTTTCCTTGGAGGAATCGCCTGGGCGAGGGAAGTTTTTTTGGGCTTGGTTTCAGAGGAACCGTCGGGCTAGTCTCTCATCCGGACATCTGCGGGGTGAGGCCCCGAGTGTGGATCCCTCCCCCGCGTGGGAGGCTGACACTGCTTCCACCGCCAGCGCCCTCCTCGGAGGGGGCACCGCAGAGGGGGTGCGGGGGATCTCACAATCTGTGTACCCATATAGCTCCAATGGTACTCCTACTGCATAAAACAATGCATAATCAACGATGGTCCTCAAATACTGAAGTGTATGTTACACACTATCAAGATGTGGTTTACGTAGAACCTGCATAAACTGGCTGTCTAAGCTAACAGTATAACTAAAATCTAGCCTGTTGATCATGACATAGATCAAACTCCCCACAGTCTTCCTATACATAGTGGGATCCTACCCAACACATAACATGCATCTGCACTAAGCTTGCCATTTTGATCTAATGGCATCGAGATTGACTTAGAATTAGCTATCCCATACTTGGACAACATGTCCAATACATATTATCTTTGTGATAGCCAAATACCATCAGGTGTGCGAATGACCTCAATTCCCAAACAGTAGCACAGATCTCCCAAGTCCTTCATCTCAAACTTCCTTTTGAGATGACTTTTCACATGCTCAATCTCATCCAAGTTGTCACTCCCAACAATAAGATCATCTACATAGATGGTGATGATCACAATACCTTTATCACTCTTGTGCACATACAAAGAGTGATCTGCATCTGCCGCCATACGAAAAACAATAGTGATAAGATACTCAACAATCTTGTCATGCCATGCTTGTGGAGATTGCTTCAGCCCATACAAAGCCTTACGAAGCTTACATACATACTCCGGGTGACCACTTAAAAAAGTGCGAGATGTCCTCATCTCGCCAAGTAGAGGACAACTCTTTTTCTTAAGATCCTGTCTAAAATGGGAACTGTTGAGTTCCTGGGTGCTCACACAACAATGGATACTCTTCATAAAGGGGGTCTTATAAAATAGCGCACATCTATCACCCACATTAACAACACGAGGGTGGAGAATTATGCAAATGCTTTTCCAACACCCCCCCTAAATGTCCACTTGTAGGGTGAACTACCTCTTTGGTTCAACATCGAGTTGATGAAGATGGCACTCCAACAAATCTCTCCTAATATCCTTGTGAAAATATCCCCACAATTCTCTATCGTTGGGTGGTAAACAAGATCCCCCTCTCAATCTCACACACATAATAATATTGTATCTCAATGTGCTTCGTGTGAGCATGAAACACTTGGTTCTTGTCAAACTTGGATTAGATTTGGCACACTACCAAATAGGCTACATGTTACACTGGAATGTTATCTCATAATGGTCCACATATGGAGTAGGTAGAATTTACTCTTAGACACCATGTTTTGACATTGTGAGGCCCAAACAAGGCCCAAAATAAGCCCAAATGGCCGTGGGAGGTGGGAAAACGGCTACACAGTTTGTAGTACATCTTTATGGGCCGATGTCTACACCACGGATGGGGGCATCGACTATGACCATGGACCTATGTGATCATGTGTGGTCATGTCATGGCCTCCTCATGTATACATACCTATATAGATACACGGCCATCCCCATCAGTCTAAACTGTGAGTTTACTCCCTAGATTTTACTAGCATACAACTTCTGTCTTAGTAGTTCTAGATCAGCCAATTGAAGCTCCCTTCATAGAGCACATAGATGTGGGGATTTGCCATCTATTGTATCACTTCACTAATATAATATTCTTCTCTATCTTTGTTTATTGTGCAATTTGAGTTTAAAAGTTGTGCTGTGAAAGATCCTACTCTTTGTGAGTGTTCTCTTGTATACACCGCATGTTGTATTCTCATCCACCATTGCTAAATTCTTGGGACCTCTATTGTTTTGATCTAAGCTCAACCAATCACCTCTGAGATAAGCCTCCATATTTTGTACTTAAATTGCATGCATACTGTTTGTCGAGAAACAAAGTACCTACCATAAGAACACCAGATGTTGGATTCTCTTGCATCTAACTTTCCTTCACACTAATTATCATTATGTAATGGCCTCCCCAACCAACCTTGACATCCATAAGAAACAAAGTACCTACCATAAGAACACCACATGTTGTATTCTCTTATAGCTAACTTTCCTCCCCAACCAACCTTGACATCCACCATTTATGAATGCTTGGGACCTCAAGTGTTTTGATCTAAGTTCATCTAAGTTCAACCAACCAACCAACTTTGACAAGCCTCCATATTTTGTACTGTTTATTGAGAAACAAAGTAGCTATCATAAAAAAAATGAAATGAAAATAGTTTCTTATAGAATATAAATAAATTTATATTTAGGATAAGTTATTACTAAAAATTAACATCATATTTGGTCACTGACATTCAACTATACTCAACTATATCCTCATGATTTGTGTCTTTACATGCAAACCTTCACAAGTTGCAATAAACTATTCAAAACAGCTAAATGGAATTAACTAACTCAAGTGATTATCTTTTGAGCTAGTAATTGGTTCTTTAGAAGCTTTCACGTCATTTGCAAGCTTCACCCTACAAGATTCTGTTAGGTCCATGGTAGGTGTGTTGGCCATTGTAAAGAAGACAAGGGTGGGAGTGGTATGGGTTTTAATAAGCCATACATATCATTACGAGATAGCACAACATTTACAATCATAAAAGAAGGTCAGCTGGGCCGCCAAAGAGCTGGTACCCTCATTCTCAAATAGAAAACACCCCAATTTTTGGAATGATAAACATCCACTGAGGCACTCCACTTGCCAGTCTCTTCAATTCTTGATGGATACAATGATAAAGATACAATGCTGGGAAAAATGTACCATGATAAAGATATTAGAAATGAAACAAAAACTAAAGAAGACACATGATTTAATCATATTATAGATTAACATCAAATCACACACTCACCATTTGGCATGTGCTTAGGGATCCTGACGGGAGGAGGATGCACATGCATATCTTTGTGCATATATGCATGTTGAATAAGTACATTTGTTACACTAGTATGCCATCTAAATTCTATTATCCTTGTCTTCCAATGATTTCTCCAATCTTCTCTATATTTAGTCTTGACTTTGAATGATTCCTTTGTGCTTGGATACATTAGCACCCATTCATACTTAGTGCAAAGATCGTTAACGCATCTTCCTTCATCATCTATCCAATTGCAACCTCTATGGACTATATATTACTTATTGCCTTTGGTCTGTTAGCCATCTATAAGCACAAAACACAAAGCAAATATCAATCTCCATATAGCAAACTAGCATATGATCTGATTGATAATGAAAAATTGTGACAACGTTAGACCAAAATAGCAATCCTAACTACCAACCCCACACCAGTACAATACTATTTAGGTTAATATAACTTGTAACTAAGCATCTACATTCGACCAAAATAACAATTGTAACTACTAACTCCACACTAGTACAATACTATTTAGGTTAATATAACTTGTACCTAAGCATCTACATTAGATAAAAATAACAATCCTAACTACCAACCCTCCACTAATACTATTTAGATTAATATAACTTGTAACTAAGCATCTACATTAGGCCAAAATAACTATCCAAATGATCCTAACAACTAACCCTACACCAATACTATTTAGATTAATACAACTTGTAACTAAGAATCTATAAATAGTAAAATTTTATCATAACGACAATCCTAAACTACCAATACTATCTAGATTAATACAACTTAGAACTAAGCATTTTCAAATAGTTAACTTTTAACATAACAACAAAATAAAATCTTTTATTACTTGTTACCAATCTTGAACTAATGAAATAATCTAATTGAACACATCCTACAACATAATCAACAAAAAATGTAAATGTAGCACACATCTAGACCGGACTTGCCACTGCACTGTAGTCGCTTAATTACCATGCGAAGTTTTGATGGTATATCATCCACTTCCTCTCCCTTATGATTCATGGAGGATTTCCATCTTTATCCTGAAAATATATAAAGTCTAATTAATTAAGTTTGATGCATGACAAGAACCAATGCGCACAAATTTAATGAAAATCATATCATATCATAGCAAAATTGTAGAGCAGCATCCAAACTAGCTCTGAATAAGTGCATCCTACAAGAAAAAAATAGTCCAATAAACAAGCTAGGAAATGAAAGACCTTACAACTACTTTTATGCAAAGATAGATTTTAAACAATTACAAAACAAATGTGACTATGCACGCTAACATTAAACTATATACTGTTCTAAAATGTTGACTTTAGTTGCATTACAAAATGACTCAAGATGCAAAGACTCTTTCCATTTGATTCTAAAAAGACGCGACAAAATGTGCTAGCAGGTATCAAAATGTGGTGAAATTAGAATGCATTGATCTAGATCAATACGTGGTAGAGCTAGAATGCACTGTTCTAGCTCAACCATGTGGTAGGGCTAGAATATTTTTAAATCTAGTTCTACCATGTGATAGAGCTATATCAAAGTATTCTAGCTCGATCCCATGGCAAAATTAGAAATAATATTTGAAGTCCAGCTCTAGCACGTGGTAGAGCTGTATCAAAATATTTTAGATAGACTCCATGGTAGAACTAGAATGGTTGGAAGTCCAACTCAACCATGTGTGGTGACGTGGAAGAGCTAGAATGCATTGATCTAGCTCTACCATATGGTAGAGCTAGAACGCTTTCAAGTCTAGCTCTACCATGTCGTGGAGGTAGAATGCTTTGATCTAGCTCTACCATATGGTAGAGCTAGAATGCTTTCAAGTCTAGCTCTACCATGTCGTGGAGGTAGAATGCTTTGAAGTCTAGCTCTACCATGAGGTGGAGCTAGAAGGCATTGATCTAGCTCTACCATAGTCCATATATGTAGGAATTAAAATCATAAGACAAAGATCAAGCTTCCATACATTTTCAAATTAGGAGGCTCCTTATAGTAGAGTGCACTCCAACATTTATAAAATTATTTGAAGAGTAATACATTTGCCACTACTTTAAAAACAAGACAAAATTTCTTGTCAATTCATGATTGCAAAAAGATAAAATTCCTCCAAAAAAAATACAATCCTTGGTGACAAATGGCTTCTTTAAGTGAATACTCCTTGGAACAATATCCTTGAAATAAATCTGCAAGAAACCATCATAAATTAAGTTTCTTCATTGTGAATACACAATTGTTGTATAAAATCATGTATTTAGTTATAATTATCATTTATGTTGGATAGTACCTTAGTTATTTCTATCACGTTGGAGAAGATTGTACTCATTTAACACCTTGTTTATGAAAGCCCTTGCATTGGCTGCCTTCAACTGTGTTGTGGTAGAACCCAATTTTCTAGCTAGAGAAATCACTTGTGGTCCCCTCATGCTAGCAATACTGACTCGTTCTTTTGCCATAATTTCTATTATCTCTTCTCTTTTGTTTTCATATTGTCTCGCTAATACCTCTTGATTGTTGACATACTTCTGTATAATCTCTGATAGTGGTAGCCTATCAGTGTAGATTGTCTTCTGTGACCAATTTAAATTGCGCTTTCTCCAAAAATCTACCACACCTCTGTATTCATTTTCATTGGATACTGGAGGTTGTCCGTAGCGATTAGAGCCAATGATCTCACGCACATCTTCACTCTCATCAAGCTGCAATAAGTAAGGGAGCAGCTCATCAATGAGAATATTGTCGACCATCCTTTCTTCATCAAACTTTGCAGGATATATACAATTATTATCAGGAGAAGCACATCCCTTGTATGGAGAGTCATCAATAAGAACCGTTCTACGAGCATCACAATCAAAACATGAAGCAATTTTTGACATTGGCTTGAACATTGCTTGAACTGTTGGATTATCAGGTCTAGCTATTTTACCACTTTTATCCTTCTCGCAAGCCTCTTGAGCCCAAACTACAAAAAAAGGCAATATCTCTCCTGCTCTGTCTTGTAATGTTCTCAATATTTGAAGAACATTACTCTCTGTCGCTGTTGACCAGATCCCAACATTAATATTTTTTAATAAAATCTTCAAGAATTGGATACATCCTGGCCTTAGTACAATATATCGTTTTGAATCCATTTGAATAGTTTCATGTATTGAAGATGGTTGTTGTTGACAACGTTTCAGTAGTAGACCATTCAGGTCCAACACAATTGTCAACACAGATTTCTTGGAGATAGCAGTGTCGGCACTTCTTGGTACTTCTTCTTCAGGCTGGAAACTCTCACCCATTGCTTCATTTGTTGGAGATTTAGGTACCCCAATCTCATTGTCAGCATTTGTCTTTAAACCTTCTGGATGGACATCACTGAATGTGTGGGAGAAGCTCTCATCCACAGTTTGATTGTGGCATTCCGCCGTAGCTACTTCACTTGGTGCTACTATCTCAATTTCGGGATCTAAAAGAAAAAAAAGTAGCATTGACTCAACAATCTTTCAAACTAAAAGAATTTACAATTGTAACACTCACTCTTAACACATGTTTATTGGTGTAATCTAAAAGAAAATCATGTTTGGATACCAATTATAAATTCTAGTTGCTCACTCTAGAATTGGAGGGTTTAAAATGGATTTCCAAAAACACCCATTATTCTAGCTCTACCGTTTGGTAGAGCCAGTTTGCAAGGGAGCTCTTGGAAGTAGCCCTTGAGATCCACTCTTGATCCACTCTTGAGCTCCAAGAGTAGGTGGAGGTGAGAAACACAAAACCACTCAACTATATGGTAAAGCTAAAATTTTAGATGTTTTTGATTTTCCATATGGTAGAGCTGAAATTTATAAGTCTTGCTTTACCACGTGGTTGAGTTGGGGATCACGATAGCTTCTTTATGGGTGGAGCCAGTAGACTTCCATAGGTTCTAGGTCTAGACTTCAATGGGTTCTAGCTCATCGCACGTGACAAGAACCAAGGAGCTAGAATTGCATTTGAACTAGCTCTGGTGGAGCTAGAAATGCATTGGCCTAGCTCAACCATATGGTAGAGCTAGACTTAAATGGATGCTCTGCAAAAACTGTCTTTGGGGGGGTGCATTGGCCTAGCTCCACCACTTTGAAGAGGTAGCTAGACTTTAATGGATTCTTGGTCCACCACTTTGAAGAGGTAGCTAGCTCCACCAAATTGTAGACCTATTGAAATCTAGATCTACCACAGGATAGGATTGAAGTAAATGAGAGGATCTCTAGCTCTATCATCTTAGATTTATAAGCAAGATTTTCAGATTCACCAACTGGCCATTGTGCGACCACTAAGTAGGCTTTCCAAATTCACCAATTGGTTATGTAAAAAGTGAATTTGTCAATGAACATGTTAGGATCCATAACTTGGTGATTCTAGATTTCAAAGCCCAATTTGGAGAGAGCTACAAAAATACTACTAAAAAATGAACCAAGGATATAACAAGTCAAAACATCACCAAATCAAAGTATTGAAGATACAAGGAAAGCCCATTAAGAAGTTACATACTGTCTTCAAAATCCAAAAAATCTCGAGCTGAACGAACTTCACCATGGCTCGATCTTTCCGTGGTATTCCTTGGATTGTTAGAAATAGGCGGTACTAGTTGCTCATTTCTTGACTTTGCAAAGTCAAGAAGCCTTGTTCCCATCTTTCTTTGATCTTCAATACTCTCCACTAGGCAAATCACTTCCTTATTTAGTGCTAGCCCTAGCTCGATGATGTAGCCATTACTGAAAAGATCAACAAGCTTGCAGCCTTCTCTGCAATACTTTCGAATACATTGCTTGATCAAAAGATTCTTCTTGATTCTTAGAAACTCAATGTCTGGGATAGTTTTAACATCTTCATTATCTATATCGAGAAGTCCAGTATCCAATATTGTCGCTTGTGTACCTGGATCAGGAACATCTGCTAGTCCTTGAAAGGCATCTCCCTTGCTGAAAAACACTAAGGATGTGAAGAACTCTATTGCACCAATGCATCGGTTGTCACGTCGAAAATGCAATGCCCCATTATACTGTTCCTTTGCTATGCCACTCAATTTTTTTAAAGCATTTTGCAAGTGAATAAAATCTGTAATATTTAGAAAGGTAAGCAACACATATTGGGATGGCAAAGATCTACCAGCTGCTGTAATAATCATAATGCCGTTCAAAAGATTGCAAAATGATTCCACATCCCAATGCATATTTCTTCCCAAATCTTCAGTGTTATCCAGAACACATAACCCAATGGAAATTGGATTGTTGAGGTGGCGCTTCAAGTAGTAACTCCCGTCGAATGGAAGACTCACAGCATAAATACACCAAGGAAGATCCAAGGACAAGGTTGAACTTTCTTTGCTAAGGCTGATATTCCACTCCACATATTGCCTTGCTTCTACTGGAAAATCAATCTTCTTTGATCCAACCTGTAGCTTTGACTTTATATACACATCACATAACTTCAAAAGAACTAAGTATACAACCTCATTGATGCTATAGGTGATAGTCAATTCTGACCAATCTTGACATTGTTTGTCCTTGTTCAGAGTGTTGAACTCTACAAGCAATGCATCTTGAATAATTTTATCTTGCTTGAGCTGCTTGATACGCTCTGGCATGTCAATCACATCTACATCCTTAGTACCCTTTGAAAGAACAATTTTTCCAGACCTGATTTCTGATTGTATTTGTTTGACTTCTTGTTCATCAAGCCCAGCAAGACATCTGAAAACTGTGGCAGTTGGTTTCTTGTTTTGCTTCTCCATGATTTCAAGCCAGCCTTTGAAAACTTCATCAGAGTAAATGACCATGTGAGACTGCTTTGAAATGAAGGATGCTCCCACCGTAATTCTAGCCATTCGTAAAAATTTCTGCAAAGAAATAAAAGAAAAAAAGATCAAAATCAAGTATTTTTTTCAAAACTTATAATTATAAGAGAGCAAGGGATATGGACATACATCCCAGTCTACACGAGATGATGAGCCCTCTGTTACTCCAGATGGTGGCCTTGATGGAGAATTATTGAAGATCCACTGACTCCTCAAGTGCTGCAAGACATCATAGTATGGTTGTTTGACATATAATGATTGGGCCTCTTCATTAGCTATAGCAGATATGGCCGTCGCAACTTGTGGCTCTGGATCTACAACAATTCGAGCCTTCCTTTTTTCATACACTTGTATCAGATCTTGAGCACGACCATCTTTTTCCATTTCTTGATACCGTAAGAATTTTGCAGCATAGATGGAATGTTGGCCATCAATAATCCAATATGAATACTCAGTGAGTTTCTCCTCTGTTACCTCACTTAGTTTCATTGGAATTCCTTTCTTCTTGCCAGCATTCTTTACAGGCATCAAGTATGCACACGCTCCTGGCCTGTTTGCACTTGCACCAAAAAATAACACGCATTCATCCACACGGTGAGGTTCTATTTGACGGGAGTTATAGTGATCAGGAGCTAGCCAGCATTGATCTACAGGGATCTCATATTCTTTGTACTTGAATGGAAAATACTTAGAGTATTTTTCCATACCCCCTGTATCACTCTTTTGTGCCTTTTGCACCTCATTTTCCAAAACTTTGGGATCCACAAATCTTATTTTTGTTGAATTTTCCAAGCCTGTTTTCTCTATTGTAGATTTAAGAACTGCTTCATCTACATCCATAATACCTGTACTGCTTTTTGCCTTTTTTTGAACTGGATTTTTAGAGGGCGTTTTCTCTTTTTTTTGTTTGCCTTTCACACAATAAGCAATGGAAGCTTGCAACTCTTCAAGAGTTATTTCTTGACTTGCACAATCTAACTTCCACCCTCGAGAGAACATAGTATCTTGTTTATCTCTTACTATTCGTTCAATAATGAATGCCTTGGGATCTAGTTGATACTCATGGATCCCAGGTACCCCAATATTTATGCATTCAATATCGGGATGAGAATCAACTACAGAAATATAAGATAGAGTCATTGGTCCTAGATCCTCAAAAGTATCCACGCCCACATCACTAGCAACAAATAGATGAATTTTGTTAAATTGTGAACCCTGAAGACCCCAAATATCTAAGTACCACTGTCGTCGTTGATCAGCAGAGGCAAAGTTAACACTGTCCGGAACTTCCACCACTTTTCTTTTCTGAGACATCTTTCACCTACAACAAAAACCACAATTGTTAATTATAGTTATTGTATTCTTACACTTTAAAAAAAACTTACAATATCATATTCAAAAATCACAATATATATCCATGAAAACACTGTGGAGGAGATGAAGAGTATTTCCATCTTGGAGATCTCAATACATTTGTTAGTCTTGCTCTACCACATGGTAGAGCTAGATAAATCCATTCTAGCTGGACTTCAAAGTATTCTAGTGCTGGTTTTTCAATGGATATTATCTCTACCGGGTGGCAGAGCAAGATTAATAAATGTATTGACCAGAATGATTTGAAATGTAGCTCTACCATGTGGTGGAGCTAGAATCCATTCTTCTAGCTCTACCATGTGGTAGAGCTAGACTTTAATAAAAGTAACCGGCTGAGCTTGAATGTAACTGTGGTAGAGCTGCATTCTACCTAAACCTTACTGTAGAGATAGAATGCTTTGAGGTCTAGCTCTACCATGTGGTGGAGCTGGAATTGCATTTGAGATCTAGCTCTACCATGTGGTAGAGCTAGAATCGTAGAGGTAGAAAGCTTTGAGGGCTAGATCTACCATGTAGTAGAGCAAGAATGCATCGATTTAGCTGTGTTCCATACACATCAACAAAACCAATTACTCCAAGAAGAGACCTACTTCTCATGACAAGAATCAAGGAGCTAGAATTGCATTTGATCTAGCTCTACCACGTGGTAGAGCTGTATTCTGCCTAGACCACATCGTAGAGCTAGAATGCTTTAGGTCTAGCTCCACCATGTGGTGGAGCTAGAATGCATTCTTCTAGCTCTACCATGTGGTAGAGCTAGACTTCAATGAATGTACCGGCGCCTGAGGTTGAATGTAACTGTGGTAAACCACATTATAGAGATAGAATGCTTTGAGGTCTAGCTCTACCATGTGGTGGAGCTAGAATCGTAGATGTAGAAAGCTTTGAGGTCTAGCTCTACCATGTCTAGCTCTACCATGTGGTGGAGCTAGAATCGTAGAGGTAGAAAGCTTTGAGGTCTAGCTCTACCTTGTGGTAGAGCAAGAATGCATCGATCTAGCTGTGTTCCATACACATCAACAAAACCAATTACTCCAAGAAGAGACCTACTTCACATGACAAGGACCAAGGAGCTATAATTGCATTTGAGGTCCAGCTCTACCACGTGGTAGAGCTGTATCCAACCTAGACCACACGTAGAGCTAGACTGCTTTGAGGTCTAGCTCTACCATGTGGTGGAGCTAGAATTGCATTTGAGGTCTAGCTCTACCATGTGGTAGAGGTGTATTCTATCTAGACTACATCGTAGAGCTAGAATGCTTTGAAGTCCAGCTCTACCATGTGGTGGAGCTAGAATGCATTCTTCTAGCTCTACCATGTGGTAGATCTAGACTTCAATGAATGTAACCGGATGAGGTTGAATGTAACTGTGGTAGAGCTAGACCTCAAAGCTTTCTACCTCTACGATTCTAGCTCCACCACATGGTAGAGCTAGACCTCAACTGAAATTCTAGCTCCACCACATGGTAGAGCTAGACCTCAAGGAATTCTATCTTAATTACTCCATCTTGGAGCTCTCAATTATACATTTATTAGTCTTGCTCTACCACATGGTAGAGCTAGATAAATGCATTCTAGCTGGACTTTAAAGTATTCTAGTGCTGGTTTTTCAATGGATATTATCTCTACCAGGTGGCAGAGCAAGATTTATAAATGTATTGACCAGAATGCTTTAAAATCTAGCTCTACCATGTGGTGGAGCTAGAATGCATTCTTATAGCTCTACCATGTGGTAGAGCTAGACTTCAATGAATGTAACCGGCTGAGGTTGAATGTAACTGTGGTAGAGCTGTATTCTACCTAAACCACATTGTAGAGATAGAATGCTTTGAGGTCTAGCTCTACCATGTGCTGGAGCTAGAATTGCATTTCAGGTCTAGCTCTACCATGTGGTGGAGCTAGAGTCATAGAGGTAGAAAGCTTTGAGGTCTAGCTCTACCATGTGGTAGAGCAAGAATGCATCCATCTAACTGTGTTCCATACACATCAACAAAACCAATTATTCCAAAAAGAGACCTACTTCACATTACAATAACCAAGGGGCTAGAATTGCATTTGATCTAGCTCTACCATGTGGTAGAGCTGTATTCTACGTAGACCACATCGTAGGACTAGAATGCATTCGTCTAGCTCTACCATGTGGTGGAGCTAGAATGCATTCTTCTAGCTCTACCATGTGGTAGAGCTAGACTTCAATGAATGCTTCCGGCTGAGCTTGAATGTAATTGTGGTAGAGCTGCATTCTACCTAAACCTTACTGTAGAGATAGAATGCTTTGAGGTCTAGCTCTACTATGTGGTGGAGCTAGAATTGCATTTGAGGTCTAGCTCTACCATGTGGTAGAGCTAGAATTGTAGAGGTAGAAAGCTTTGAGGGCTAGATCTACCATGTAGCAGAGCAAGAATGCATCGATCTAGCTGTGTTCCATACACATCAACAAAACCAATTACTCCAAGAAGAGACCTACTTCTCATGACAAGAATCAAGGAGCTAGAATTGCATTTGATCTAGCTCTACCACGTGGTAGAGCTGTATTCTACCTAGATCACCTCGTAAAGCTAGAATGCTTTAGGTCCAGCTCCACCATGTGGTGGAGCTAGAATGCATTCTTCTAGCTCTACCACCATGTGGTAGAGCTAGACTTCAATGAATGTACCGGCCGGCTGAGGTTGAATGTAACTGTGGTAAACCACATTATAGAGATAGAATGCTTTGAGGTCTCTACATGTGGTGGAGCTATTATTGCATTTGAGGTCTAGCTCTACCATGTGGTGGAGCTAGAATCGTAGATGTAGAAAGCTTTGAGGTCTAGCTCTACCATGTCTAGCTCTACCATGTGGTGGAGCTAGAATCGTAGAGGTAGAAAGCTTTGAGGTCTAGCTCTACCTTGTGGTAGAGCAAGAATGCATCGATCTAGCTGTGTTCCATACACATCAACAAAATCAATTACTCCAAGAAGAGACCTACTTCACATGACAAGAACCAAGGAGCTATAATTGCATTTGAGGTCCAGCTCTACCACGTGGTAGAGCTGTATCCAACCTAGACCACATCGTAGAGCTAGACTGCTTTGAGGTCTAGCTCTACCATGTGGTGGAGCTAGAATTGCATTTGAGGTCTAGCTCTACCATGTGGTAGAGCTGTATTCTATCTAGACTACATCGTAGAGCTAGAATGCTTTGAAGTCCAGCTCTACCATGTGGTGGAGCTAGAATGCATTCTTCTAGCTCTACCATGTGGTAGATCTAGACTTCAATGAATGTAACCGGATGAGGTTGAATGTAACTGTTGTAGAGCTAGACCTCAAAGCTTTCTACCTCTACGATTCTAGCTCCACCACATGGTAGAGCTAGACCTCAACTGAAATTCTAGCTCCACCACATGGTAGAGCTAGACCTCAAGGAATTCTATCTTAATTACTCCATCTTGGAGCTCTCAATTATACATTTATTAGTCTTGCTCTACCACATGGTAGAGCTAGATAAATGCATTCTAGCTGGACTTTAAAGTATTCTAGTGCTGGTTTTTCAATGGATATTATCTCTACCAGGTGGCAGAGCAAGATTAATAAATGTATTGAGACCAGAATGCTTTGAAATCTAGCTCTACCATGTGGTGGAGCTAGAATGCATTCTTCTAGCTCTACCATGTGGTAGAGCTAGACTTCAATGAATGTAACCGGCTGAGCCTGAATGTAACTGTGGTAGAGCTGCATTCTACCTAAACCTTACTGTAGAGATAGAATGCTTTGAGGTCTAGCTCTACCATGTGGTGGAGCTAGAATTGCATTTGAGGTCTAGCTCTACCATGTGGTAGAGCTAGAATCGTAGAGGTAGAAAGCTTTGAGGGCTAGATCTACCATGTAGCAGAGCAAGAATGCATCGATCTAGCTGTGTTCCATACACATCAACAAAACCAATTCCTCCAAGAAGAGACCTACCTCTCATGATAAGAATCAAGGAGCTAGAATTGCATTTGATCTAGCTCTACCACGTGGTAGAGCTGTATTCTGCCTAGACCACATCGTAGAGCTAGAATGCTTGAGGTCCAGCTCCACCATGTGGTGGAGCTAGAATGCATTCTTCTAGCTCTACCACCATGTGGTAGAGCTAGACTTCAATGAATGTACCGGTGGCTGAGGTTGAATGTAACTGTGGTAAACCACATTATAGAGATAGAATGCTTTGAGGTCTCTACCATGTGGTGGAGCTATTATTGCATTTGAGGTCTAGCTCTACCATGTGGTGGAGCTAGAATCGTAGATGTAGAAAGCTTTGAGGTCTAGCTCTACCATGTCTAGCTCTACCATGTGGTGGAGCTAGAATCGTAGAGGTAGAAAGCTTTGAGGTCTAGCTCTACCTTGTGGTAGAGCAAGAATGCATCGATCTAGCTGTGTTCCATACACATCAACAAAATCAATTACTCCAAGAAGAGACCTACTTCACATGACAAGAACCAAGGAGCTATAATTGCATTTGAGGTCCAGCTCTACCACGTGGTAGAGCTGTATCCAACCTAGACCACATCGTAGAGCTAGACTGCTTTGAGGTCTAGCTCTACCATGTGGTGGAGCTAGAATTGCATTTGAGGTCTAGCTCTACCATGTGGTAGAGGTGTATTCTATCTAGACTACATCGTAGAGCTAGAATGCTTTGAAGTCCAGCTCTACCATGTGGTGGAGCTAGAATGCATTCTTCTAGCTCTACCATGTGGTAGATCTAGACTTCAATGAATGTAACCGGATGAGGTTGAATGTAACTGTGGTAGAGCTAGACCTCAAAGCTTTCTACCTCTACAATTCTAGCTCCACCACATGGTAGAGCTAGACCTCAACTGAAATTCTAGCTCCACCACATGGTAGAGCTAGACCTCAAGGAATTCTATCTTAATTACTCCATCTTGGATCTCTCAATTATACATTTATTAGTCTTGCTCTACCATATGGTAGAGCTAGATAAATGCATTCTAGCTGGACTTTAAAGTATTCTAGTGCTGGTTTTTCAATGGATATTATCTCTACCAGGTGGCAGAGCAAGATTAATAAATGTATTGACCAGAATGCTTTGAAATCTAGCTCTACCATGTGGTGGAGCTAGAATACATTCTTATAGCTTTACCATGTGGTAGAGCTAGACTTCAATGAATGTAACCGGCTGAGGTTGAATGTAACTGTGGTAGAGCTGTATTCTACCTAAACCACATTGTAGAGATAGAATGCTTTGAGGTCTAGCTCTACCATGTGCTGGAGCTAGAATTGCATTTCAGGTCTAGCTCTACCATGTGGTGGAGCTAGAGTCGTAGAGGTAGAAAGCTTTGAGGTCTAGCTCTACCATGTGGTAGAGCAAGAATGCATCCATCTAGCTGTGTTCCATACACATCAACAAAACCAATTAATCCAAAAAGAGACCTACTTCACATTACAATAACCAAGGAGCTAGAATTACATTTGATCTAGCTCTACCACGTGGTAGAAAGCTTTGAGGGCTAGATCTACCATGTGGTAGAGCAAGAATGCATCGATCTAGCTGTGTTCCATACACATCAACAAAACCAATTACTCCAAGAAGAGACCTACTTCTCATGACAAGAATCAAGGAGCTAGAATTGCATTTGATCTAGCTCTACCACGTGGTAGAGCTGTATTCTGCCTAGACCACATCGTAGAGCTAGAATGCTTTAGGTCCAGCTCCACCATGTGGTGGAGCTAGAATGCATTCTTCTAGCTCTACCATGTGGTAGAGCTAGTCTTCAATGAATGTACCGGCTGAGGTTGAATGTAACCGTGGTAGAGCTGTATTCTACCTAAACCACATTATAGAGACAGAATGCTTTGAGGTCTAGCTCTACCATGTGGTGGAGCTATTATTGCATTTGAGGTCTAGCTCTACCATGTGATGGAGCTAGAATCGTACATGTAGAAAGCTTTGAGGTCTAGCTCTACCATGTCTAGCTCTACCATGTGGTGGAGCTAGAATCGTAGAGGCAAAAAGCTTTGAGGTCTAGCTCTACCTTGTGGTAGAGCAAGAATGCATCGATCTAGCTGTGTTCCATACACATCAACAAAACCAATTACTCCAAGAAGAGACCTACTTCACATGACAAGAACCAAGGAGCTATAATTGTATTTGAGGTCCAGCTCTACCACGTGGTAGAGCTGTATCCAACCTAGACCACATCGTAGAGCTAGACTGCTTTGAGGTCTAGCTCTACCATGTGGTGGAGCTAGAATTGCATTTGAGGTCTAGCTCTACCATGTGGTAGAGCTGTATTCTATCCAGACTACATCGTAGAGCTAGAATGCTTTGAGGTCCAGCTCTACCATGTGGTGGAGCTAGAATGTATTCTTCTAGCTCTACCATGTGGTAGATCTAGACTTCAATGAATGTAACCGGATGAGGTTGAATGTAACTGTGGTAGAGCTAGACCTCAAAGCTTTCTACCTCTACGATTCTAGCTCCACCACATGGTAGAGCTAGACCTCAAGGAATTCTATCTTAATTACTCCATCTTGGAGCTCTCAATTATACATTTATTAGTCTTGCTCTACCACATGGTAGAGCTAGATAAATGCATTCTAGCTGGACTTTAAAGCATTCTACAATGTGGTGGAGTTAGAATTGCATTTGAGGTCTAGCTCTACCATGTGGTGGAGCTAGAATCGTAGAGGTAGAAAACTTTGAGGTCTAGCTCTACCATGTGGTAGAGCAAAAATGCATCGATCTAGCTGTGTTCCATACACATCAACAAAACCAAGGAGCTAGAATTGCATTTGATCTAGCTCTATCACATGGTAGAAAGCTTTGAGGGCTAGATCTACCATGTGGTAGAGCAAGAATGCATCGATCTAGCTGTGTTCCATACACATCAACAAAACCAATTCCTCCAAGAAGAGACCTACCTCTCATGATAAGAATCAAGGAGCTAGAATTGCATTTGATCTAGCTCTACCACGTGGTAGAGCTGTATTCTGCCTAGACCACATCGTAGAGCTAGAATGCTTGAGGTCCAGCTCCACCATGTGGTGGAGCTAGAATGCATTCTTCTAGCTCTACCACCATGTGGTAGAGCTAGACTTCAATGAATGTACCGACTGAGATAGAATGCTTTGAGGTCTACCTCTACAATGTGGTGGAGTTGGAATTGCATTTGAGGTCTAGCTCTACCATGTGGTGGAGCTAGAATCGTAGAGCTAGAATGCTTTGAGGTCCAGCTCTACCATGTGGTGGAGCTAGGATGAATTCTTCTAGCTCTACCATGTGGTAGAGCTAGACTTCAAAGAATGTAACCGGCTGAGGTTGAATGTAACTGTGGTAGAGCTAGACCTCAAAGCTTTCTACCTCTACAATTCTAGCTCCACCACATGGTAGAGCTAGACCTCAAAGCTTTCTACCTCTACAATTCTAGCTCCACCACATGGTAGAGCTAGACCTCAAGTGCAATTCTAGCTCCACCACATGGTAAAGCTAGAACTCAAAGCATTCTATCTCAATTACTCCATCTTGGAGCTCTCAATACATTTATTAGTCTTGCTCTACCACATGGTAGAGCTAGATAAATGCATTCTAGCTGGACTTCAAAGTATTCTAGTGCTGGTTTTTCAATGGATATTATCTCTACCAGGTGGCAGAGCAAGATTAATGAATGTATTGACCAGAATGCTATGAAATCTAGCTCTACCATGTGGTAGAGCTAAAATACTTTCTTCTAGCTCTACCATGTGGTAGAGCTAGACTTCAATGAATGTAACCGGTTGAGGTTGAATGTAACTGTGGTAGAGCTGTATTCTACCTAAACCACGTTGTAGAGATAGAATGCTTTGAGGTCTAGCTCTACCATGTGGTGGAGCTAGAATTGCTTGTAACTGGCTGAGGTTGAATGTAACTGTGGTAGAGCTGTATTCTACCTAAAGCACATTGTAGAGATAGAATGCTTTGAGGTCTAGCTCTACCATGTGGTGGAGCAAGAGTCGTAGAGGTAGAAAGCTTTGAGGTCTAGCTCTACCATGTGGTAGAGCAAGAATGCATCGATCTAGCTGTGTTCCATACACATCAACAAAACCAATTACTCCAAGAAGAGACCTACTTCACATGAGAATAACCAACGAGCTAGAATTATTGCATTGGATTTAGGTCTACCACGTGGTAGAGCTGTATTCTACCTATCGTAGAGCTAGAATGCTTTGAGGTCCAGCTCTACCCTGTGGGGTGGAGCTAGAATTGCATTCTTCTAGCTCTACCATGTGGTAGAGCTAGACTTCAACGAATGTAACCGGCTGAGGTTGAATGTAACCGACTGAGGTTGAATGTAAGTGGCTGAGGTTGAATGTAGCTGTGGTAGAGCTGTATTCTACCTAAACCACATTGTAGAGATAGAATGCTTTGAGGTCTAGTTCTACCATGTGGTGGAGCTAGAATTGCATTTGAGGTCTAGCTCTACCATGTGGTGGAGCTAGAGTCGTAGAGGTAGAAAGCTTTGAGGTCTAGCTCTACCATGTGGTGGAGCTAGAGTCGTAGAGGTAGAAAGCTTTGTGGTAGAGCAAGAATGCATCGATGTAGCTGTGTTCCATACACATCAACAAAACTAATTACTCCAAGAAGAGACCTACTTCACATGACAAGATCCAAGGAGCTAGAATTGCATTTGATCTAGCTCTACCATGAGGTAGGACTGTATTCTACCTAGGCCACATCGTAGAGCTAGAATGCTTTGAGGTCTAGCTCTACCATGTGGTGGATCTAGAATTGCATTTGAGGTCTAGCTCTACCATGTGGTAGAGCTAGAATGCATTGATCTAGCTGTGTACCATGCAAATTAACAAAACCAATTACTCCAAGAAGAGACCATGACGAGAACCAAGGAGCTAGAATTACATTTGATCTAGCTCTACCACGCGGTAGAGCTGTATTCAACCTAGACCAAATTTTAGAGCAAGAATGCTTTAAGGTCTAGCTCTACCATGTGGTGGAGCTAGAATTAATTTGAGGTCTAGCTCTATCAAGCTAGAATTTATCGATCTGGTTGTGTACCATGCGGATCAACAAAATCAATTACTCCAAGAAGAGATCTACTTCACATGACAAGAACCAAGAAGCTAGAATTGCATTTGATCTAGCTCTACCACGTGGTGGAGCTGTATCCAACCTAGACCACATCGTAGAGCTAGACTGCTTTGAGGTCTAGCTCTACATTGTGGTGGAGCTAGAATTGCATTTGAGGTCTAGCTCTACCATCATGTGGTAGAGCTATGCATTGATCTAGCTGTGTACCATGCAAATCAACAAAACCAATTACTCCAAGAAGAGACCATGAGGAGAACCAAGGAGATAAACAAGTGTGTTGAATGGCGCTGGGACCCAACTTTGACGCGCTGGGAGAAGTGATTACGTTACCCAAATCCGTACACGGAGTGATTTGGACATAGAGCAACTTCCCTAGCACAAGTCCGTGTGGTCCGTTCTTTGATGGGGTAATGGATCCTCAACTTCTAACTGTCTGAATCCGGGTTCTCGAAAAAGATGCACGAGCGTGCCAAATGGCGAAAATTTCCAACAGGGGCGCCCAAACAGCGCCAAAGAGGCATGAAATTCGAATCATGCATGGACAAATGTGTGGCAACCAACCCAGATCTTTCTTGTTGTGTTCAGATGCGATTCGGACTCATTTCGGATCCGAAACTCTGCTATGGCGATTTTGCACTATCTTCGCCGGGACCTAACTTTGACGCGCTGGGAGAAGTGATTGCGATGCCCAAATCCGTGCAGCACGGAGTGATGTGGAGATAGAGCAACTTCCCTACCACAAGTCCGTGTGGTCCGTTCTCTAATGGAGTCCCAGCTCCATTTTGCATCTTTCTAAATGCAAAGAAATTAAATTTAATAATTAATATTAGTGGTATCCATGCATATTCATAGGTGAATATGTACATGGAGTAAATTAAATTTTTTCTATAGAATGCACAAACAGGGTGAATTACTCTTTGGGAATAACATAAAAACAAACTTTCTTTTCCACAAAAATATGAAAAATTTTGCCATAACCTCCTTTGTATGGTTGACCATTTCTCATTTTTATCATTCTAATTGTAACTTAAATTAACCCCAAATAGATGTATAGTACTCTAATCTACACAATTCTTAATTTTCAAGAGAATAAATAAAAAGAAAAGTTTAATTAATTTTTTTGTTAATCATTCTAGGATAAAGAAAGGGTGGAATGTAAAGAAGACAAGAAGGTGGCCTATTCATCAAGGCATAGCATTAGAATTTACTTTAATCAACTATAAACAAGCAAATCAAGAAAACCATAGATTTAAAATTAAAAAAAAAAGAAAAATTTAGCTTACATGAAGTTGTAAGCTTTCCTTTGTCTTGAGGGATTGAGGGTTCTACTCTTGTTTTAAGCAAGAGTGGCCACCAATTAGACATAGAGCAACGTCCCTAGCACAAGTCCGTGTGTTCCGTTCTCTGATGGGGTCCCTGATGCTCAACTTCTAACTGTCCGAATCCGGGTTCTCGAAAAAGATGCACGAGCGTGCCTAATGGCAAAAAATTTCAACCGTGGCCCAAACGGCACTAAAGAGGCATGAAAATGGAATCATGCATGGACAAATGTGTGGCAAGCAACCCGGATCTTTCTTGTTGTGTTCATATGCGATTGGGACTCATTTCGGATCCGCCGAAACTATGTTATAGCGATTTTGCACTATCTTTGTCAGGACCCAACTTTGACGCGCTGGGAGAAGTGATTGCGATCTCCAAATGCATGCACCGAGTGATGTGGACATAGAGCAACTTCCCTAGCACAAGTCCGTGTGGTCCGTTCTTTGATGCGGTCCCGCATCCTCAACTTCTAACTATCCGAATCCGGGTTCTCGAAAAAGATGCACGAGCGTGCCAAAGGGCGAAAATTTCCAACCGTGGCCCAAACGGCGCCGAAGAGGCATGAAATTGGAATCATGCATGGAAAAATATGCGGCAACCAACCCGGATCTTTCTTGTTGTGTTCAGATGTGATTCGGACTCATTTCGGATCCGAAACTCTGTTATGGCAATTTTGCACTATCTTCGTCGGGACCCAACTTTGACGCACTGGGAGAAGTGATTGCGATGCACAAATCCATGCACGGAGTGATGTGGACATAGAGCAACTTTCCTAGCACAAGTCCGTGTGGTCCGTTCCCTTATGGGGTTCCAGATCCATTTTGCATCTTTCTATGCAAAAAAATTAATTTTAATAATTAATATCAGTGGTATCCATGCATATACATGGAGCAAATTAAAATTTTTCTAGAGAATGCACAAACAGGGGGAATTACTCTTTTGGAATAACATAAAAACACTCTTTTCCACAAAAATATAAAAAATTTTGCCATAACCTCCTTTGTATGGCTGACCATTTCTCATTTTATCATTCTAATTCTAACTTAAATTAACCCCAATTAGATGTATAGTACTCTAATCTACACAATTAGATGTATAGTACTCTAATCTACACAATTCTTAATTTCCAAGAGAATAAGCAAAAAAAAAAGTTTAATTAATTTTTTTGTTAATCATTCTAGGATAAAGAAAGGCTGGAATGTAAAGAAGAGAAGGAGGTGGCCTATTCATCAAGGCATAGCAATAGAATTTACTTTAATCAACTATAAAACAAGAAAATCAAGAAAACCATAGAATTAAAATTTTTAAAAAAAGAAAAATTTAGCTTACATGGAGTTGTAAGCTTTTCTTTGTCTTGAGAGATTGAGGGTTCTACTCTTGTTTTAAGCAAGAGTGGCCACCAATTACTTTGGACATAGAGCAACTTCCCTAGCACAAGTCCGTGTGGTCCGTTCTCTGATGGGGTCCCTGATCCTCAACTTCTAACTGTCCGAATCCGGGTTCTCAAAAAAGATGCACGAGCGTGCGAAATGGCGGAAATTTCCAACCGTGGCCCAAACGGCGCCAGAGAGGCATGAAAATGTGGGAATCATGCATGGAAAAATGTGTGGCAAGAATGCATCGATCTAGCTGTGTACCATGCAGATCAACAAAACCAATTACTCTAAGAAGAGACCTACTTCACATGACGAGAACCAAGGAGCTACATTTGCATCAGATCTAGCTCTACCATGTGGTGGAGCTAGAATGCATCAATCTAGCTGTGTACCATGGAGATAACCAAAATCAATTACTCCAAGATGAGATCAACTTCACATGACAAGAACCAAGAAGCTAGAATTGCATTTGATCTAGCTCTACCACGTGGTAGAGCTGTATCCAACCTAGACCACATCGTAGAGCTAGATTGCTTTTAGGTCTAGCTCTACCATGTGGTGGAGCTAGAATTGCTTTTGAGGTCTAGCTCTTCCATGTGGTAGAGCTAGAATGCATTGATCTAGCTGTGTACCATGCAAATCAACAAAACCAATTACTCCAAGAAGAGACCATGACGAGAACCAAGGAGATAAACAAGTGTGTTGAATGGCGCTGTAACCCAACTTTGACGCGCTGGGAGAAGTGATTGCGATGCCCAAATTCGTGCACGGAGTGATGTGGACATAAAGCACCTTCCTTAGCACAAGTCCGTGTGGTCCGTTCTCTGATGGGGTCCCGGATCCTCAACTTCTAACTGTCCAAATCTGGGTTCTCGAAAAAGATACATGAGCGTACCAAATGGCGGAAATTTCCAACAGGGACCCAAACGGCGCCGAAGAGGAATGAAAATCGAATCATGCATGGACAAATGTGTGGCAACCAACCCGGATCATTCTTGTTGTGTTCAGATGCGATTCGGACTCTTTTTGGATCCGAAACTCTGTTATAGCGATTTTGCACTATCTTCACCGGGACCCAACTTTGACGCGCTGGGAGAAGTGATTGCGATCTCCAAATGCATGCACGGAGTAATGTGGACATAGAGCAACTTTCCTAGCACAAGTCCGTGTGGTCCGTTCTCTGATGGGGTCCCGAATCCTCAACTTCTAACTGTCTGAATCCGGGTTCTTGAAAAAGATACACAAGCGTGCCAAATGGCGGAAATTTCCAACCGTGGCCCAAACGGCGCCGAAGAGGCATGAAATTCTAATCATGCATGGAAAAATGTGTGGCAACCAACCCGGATCTTTCTTGTTGGGTTCAGATGCGATTCGGACTCATTTTGGATCCGAAACTCGGTTATGGCGATTTTGCACTACCTTCGTCGGGACCCAACTTTGACGCGCTGGGAGACGTGATTGCGATGCACAAATCCATGCACGGAGTGATGTGGACATAGAGCAACTTCCCTAGCACAAGTCCGTGTGGTCCGTTCTCTAATGGGGTCCCGGATCCTCAACTTCTAACTGTTCGAATCCGGGTTATCGAAAAAGATGAACGAGCATGCCAAATGGCGGAAATTTTCAACCCTGGCCCAAAACGGCGCCGAAGAGGCATGAAATTCGAATCATGCATGTAAAAATGTGTGGCAACCAACCCGGATCATTCTTGTTGTGTTCAGATGCCATTCGGACTCTTTTCGGATCCGAAACTCTGTTATGGCGATTTTGCACTATCTTCACCGGGACCCAACTTTGACGCGTTGGGAGAAGTGATTGCGATCTCCAAATGCATGCACGGAGTAATGTGGACATAGAGCAACTTTCCTAGCACAAGTCCGTGTGGTCCGTTCTCTGATGGGGTCCCGAATCCTCAACTTCTAACTGTCCGAATTCGGGTTCTCAAAAAAGATACACGAGCATGCCTAATGGTGAAAATTTCCAGCCGTGGCCCAAACGGCACCGAAGAGGCATGAAAATGGAATCATGCATGGACAAATGTGTGGCAAGCAACCCGGATCTTTCTTGTTGTGTTCAGATGCGATTGGGACTCATTTCGGATCCGAAACTCTGTTATGGCGATTTTGCACTATCTTCGCCCCGGGACCCAACTTTGACGCGCTGGAAGAAGTGATTGCAATGCACAAATCCATGCACGGAGTGATGTGGACATAGAGCAACTTTCCTAGCACAAGTCCGTGTGGTCCGTTCTCTGATGGGGTCCCTGATCCTCAACTTCTAACTGTCCGAATCCGGGTTCTCGAAAAAGATGCATGAGCGTACCAAATGGCGGAAATTTCCAACCGTGGCCCAAACGGCGCCGAAGAGGCATGAAAATGGAATCATGCATGGAAAAATGTGTGGCAAGAAACCCGGATCTAGCTGTGTACCATGCAGATCAACAAAACCAATTACTCTAAGGAAAGACCTACTTCAAATGACGAGAACCAAGGAGCTACAATTGCATCAGATCTAGCTCTACCATGTGGTGAAGCTAGAATGCATCGATCTAGTTGTGTATCATGGAGATCAACAAAATCAATTACTCCAAGATGAGATCTACTTCACATGACAAGAACCAAGAAGCTAGAATTGCATTTGATCTAGCTCTACCACGTGGTAGAGCTGTATCCAACCTAGACCACATCGTAGAGCTAGATTGCTTTGAGGTCTAGCTCTACCATGTGGTGGAGCTAGAATTGCTTTTGAGGTCTAGCTCTTCCATGTGGTAGAGCTAGAATGCATTGATCTAGCTGTGTACCATGCAAATCAACAAAACCAATTACTCCAAGAAGAGACCATGACGAGAACCAAGGAGATAAACAAGTATGTTGAATGGCGCTGGGACCCAACTTTGACGCGCAGGGAGAAGTGATTGCGATGCCCAAATTCGTGCACGAAGTGATGTGGACATAGAGCAACTTCTCGAGCACAAGTCCGTGTGGTCCGTTCTCTGATGAAGTCCCGGATCCTCAACTTCTAACTGTCCGAATCCGGGTTCTGGAAAAAGATGCATGAGCGTACCAAATGGCGGAAATTTCCAACAGGGACCCAAACGGCGCCGAAGAGGAATGAAAATCGAATCATGCATGGACAAATGTGTGGCAACCAACCCAGATCATTCTTGTTGTGTTCAGATGCGATTCGGACTCTTTTCGGATCCGAAACTCTGTTTTGGCGATTTTGCACTATCTTCGCCGGGACCCAACTTTGACGCGCTGGGAGAAGTGATTGCGATCTCCAAATGCATGCACGGAGTAATGTGGACATAGATCAACTTTCCTAGCACAAGTCCGTGTGGTCCGTTCTCTGATGGGGTCCCGAATCCTCAACTTCTAACTGTCCGAATCCGGGTTCTCGAAAAAGACACACGAGCGTGCCTAATGGCAAAAATTTCCAACCGTGGCCCAAACGGCACTAAAGAGGCATGAAAATGGAATCATGCATGGACAAATGTGTGGCAAGCAACCCGGATCTTTCTTGTTGTGTTCAGATGCGATTGGGACTCATTTCGGATCCGAAACTCTGTTATGGCGATTTTGCACTATCTTCGTCGGGACCCAACTTTGACGCGCTGGGAGAACTGATTGCGATGCCCAAATCCAAGCACGGAGTGATGTGGACATAGAGCAACTTCCCTAGCACAAGTCCGTGTGGTCCGTTCTCTGATGGGGTCCCGGATCCTCAACTTCTAACTGTTCGAATCCGGGTTCTCGGAAAAGATGAACGAGCGTGCCAAATGGCGGAAATTTCCAACCCTGGCCCAAACGGCGCCGAAGAGGCATGAAATTCGAATCATGCATGTAAAAATGTGTGGCAACCAACCCGGATCTTTCTTGTTGTGTTCAGATGCCATTCGGACTCTTTTCGGATCCGAAACTCTGTTATGGCGATTTTGCACTATCTTCACCGGGACCCAACTCTGACGCGCTGGGAGAAGTGATTGCGATCTCCAAATGCATGCACGGAGTAATGTGGACATAGAGCAACTTTCCTAGCACAAGTCCGTGTGGTCCGTTCTCTGATGGGGTCCCGAATCCTCAACTTCTAACTGTCCGAATTCGGGTTCTCAAAAAAGATACACGAGCGTGCCTAATGGTGAAAATTTCCAACCGTGGCCCAAACGACGCTAAAGAGGCATGAAAATGGAATCATGCATGGACAAATGTGTGGCAAGCAACCCCGATCTTTCTTGTTGTGTTCAGATGCGATTGGGACTCATTTCGGATCCGAAACTCTGTTATGGCGATTTTGCACTATCTTCGTCGGGACCCAACTTTGACGCGCTGGGAGAACTGATTGCGATGCCCAAATCCAAGCACGGAGTGATGTGGACATAGAGCAACTTCCCTAGCACAAGTCCGTGTGGTCCGTTCTCTGATGGGGTCCCGGATCCTCAACTTCTACCTGTTCGAATCCGGGTTCTCGGAAAAGATGAACGAGCGTGCCAAATGGCGGAAATTTCCAACCCTGGCCCAAACGACGTCAAAGAGGCATGAAATTCGAATCATGCATGGAAAAATGTGTGGCAAGCAACCCGGATCTTTCTTGTTGTGTTCAGATGCGATTGGGACTCATTTCGGATCCGAAACTCTGTTATGGCGATTTTACACTATCTTCGTCGGGACCCAACTTTGACACGCTGGGAGAAGTGATTGCGATGCACAAATCCATGCACGAAGTGATGTGGACATAGAGCAACTTCCCTAGCACAAGTCCGTGTGGTCCGTTCTCTGATGGGGCCCCAGATCCTCAACTTCTAACTGTTCGAATCCGGGTTCTCGAAAAAGATGAATGAACGTGCCAAATGGCGGAAATTTCCAACCCTGGCCCAAACGACGCCGAAGAGGCATGAAATTCGAATCATGCATGGAAAAATGTGTGGCAACCAACCCGGATCTTTCTTGTTGCGTTCAGGTGCGATTCGGACTCATTTCGGATCCGAAACTCTGTTATGGCGATTTGCACTATCTTCGCCGGGACCCAACTTTGACGCGCTGGGAGAACTGATTGCAATGCCCAAATCCATACACGGAGTGATGTGGACATAGAGCTACTTCCCTAGTACAAGTCCGTGTTGTCGGTTCTCTGATGGGGTCCCAGATCCTCAACTTCCAACTGTCCCAATCCGGGTTCTCGAAAAAGATGCACGAGCGTGCCAAATGGCAAAAATTTCCAACTGTAGACCAAACGGCACCGAAGAGGCATGAAAATCGAATCATGCATGGACAAATGTGTGGCAAGCAACCGGATCTTTGTTGTTGTGTTCAAATGCGATTCGGACTCATTTCGGATCCGAGACTCTGTTATGGTGATTTTGCACTATCTTCGCCAGGGACCTTGACGCGATGGGAGAAGTGATTGCGATGCCCAAACCCATGCACAGAGTGATGTGGACATATAGCAACTTCCCTAGCATAAGTCCGTGTGGTCCGTTCTCTAATGGGGTCCGGGATCCTCAACTTCTAACTGTTCGAATCCGGGTTCTCGAAAAAGATGAACGAGCGTGCCAAATGGCGAAAATTTCCAACCGTGGCACAAACGGCACCGAAGAGGCATGAAATTCGAATCATGCATGGAAAAATGTGTGGCAAGCAACCCGGAACTAGCTGTGTACCATGCAGATCAACAAAACCAATTACTCTAAGAAGAGACCTACTTCACATGACGAGAACCAAGGAGCTACAATTGCATCCGATCTAGCTCTACCATGTGGTGGAGCTAGAATGCATCGATCTAGCTGTGTACCATGCAGATCAACAAAATCAATTACTCCAAGATGAGTTCTACTTCACATGACAAGAACCAAAAAGCTAGAATTGCATTTGATCTAGCTCTACCACGTGGTAGAGCTGTATCCAACCTAGACCACATCGTAGATTGCTTTGAGGTCTAGCTCTACCATGTGGTGGAGCTAGAATTGCATTTGAGGTCTAGCTCTACCATGTGGTAGAGCTAGAATAGCTGTGTACCATGCAAATCAACAAAACCAATTACTCCAAGAAGAGACCATGACGAGAACCAAGGAGATAAACAAGTGTGTTGAATGGCGCTGGGACCTAACTTTGACGCGTTGGGAGAAGTGATTGCTATGCCCAAATCCATGCACGGAGTGATGTGGACATAGAGCAACTTCCCTAGCACAAGTCCGTGTGGTCCGTTGTCTGATGGGGTCCCGGATCCTAACTTCTAACTGTCCGAATCCGGGTTCTCGAAAAAGATGCAAATGAGAGCTCTCATGCAAAAAGAGCTCTTACTAAATGCGAGCTCTCATGGATAGGGAACTCACATGCATATAGAGATATCATGCAGCGCAAGAGAGCTCGTACACTCAATGCAAATAAATGAAAATAAGAGATCTTATGCATAGAGATCTCTTGCAGCCATGAGATATCTAATGCTCTTATAAAAAACTCCCATAGCACCCTGATGGGTTGCAACATAAAAAAGAGAGCATTGGGTTTAGAGCTTACCACAACTCGGTAGGTGGTGAGGACCTAACACCAAAGCATGGTCAGGACGTGAGGTCAAGAGAATAACACAATAGAGAATTATTTACATACTTTTATTTACTGTGATGCATGTGTTATCGATTATACATAGAGGGCTCTCATGCATATAGATCTTGGATATATCTACGCAAGGTGTGAGAGCTCTCATGCATAGAGAGTTTTCATGCATTGTGAGAGATCTTACATAAAGCTCTCAAGCGTGGATCTCTTCCATGAGAGATCCATGCATATAGATCTCATAAATATAGAGCTAACATTGTGTGTGATTCATTGTGAGAGCTCCCATGCATATAGATCGCAAATCTCATGCAAAGAGAGCTCTAATGCATATAGATCAGCTATTATCAAGTGCGAGTCATTGTGAGAGCTCTTATGCATAGAGGGCTGTCGTGTGCATATATATCTCATGCATAGAGGGTTATCATGCATAGAGGGCTGTCATGCATATATATCTCATGCATGAGAGCTCTTATGCATATCGATGAGCTCTCATGCATATAGAGTTATCATACATGAGATCTTATGGATCGAGCTCTCTTGTATTCTAAGAGGTCTCATGCATGAGATCCCTCTTGCATTGTAAGATCTCTCATGCATTAATAGCTCTCATATGCATAGATCTCTCATATCATGCATGAGAGCTATAGAGATTTTGGTCTTGCACTAGAGCTCTCATGCAAAGAGCTAGGTCTTACATTAAGAGCTCTCATACATAGAGCTCCCATGCATAGAGCTTGGTCTTGCATTAGAGCGTTCATTCATAGAGATAGGTATTACATTAAGATCTCTCATACATAGAGCTCGCATGCATAGAGCTATATCTTGCATTATTATAAGAGTTCCCATGGATAGATCTCATGTATAGAGTGAAAGAGCTCTCATGCATAGAGCTAGGTCTTGCATTCAAAGCTCTCATACATTGATCTCACATGCATAGAGTTAGATCTTGCATTATTATGAGAGCTCTCTTACATACATCTCATGCATAGAGCTATAATATCTTGCATTATTATAAGAGCTCCCATGGATAGATCTCATGTATAGAGTGAAAGAGCTCTCATGCATAGAGCTAAGTCTTGCATTAAGAGCTCTCATACATAGAGATCGCATGCATAGAGTTAGATCTTGCATTAATTATTATAAGAGCTCTCATACATAGAGCTATATCTTGCATTATTATAAGAGCTCCCATGGATAGATCTCATGTAAAAAGTAAAAGAGTTCTCATGCATAGTCTCAATGACATGCTTAGAGAGTAAGAGCATTAGGAGCTACATCTTGCATTATTATGAGAGCTCTCTTGCATAGATCTCATGCTTAGAGTGTAAGAGCAGGAAAGTACAATTTCAAGCAAGGAGAGGGGAGAAGCTATGCTATGAATAGAGGTACGATACTAGATGGATGGTTTTTCATTTCAAGTAATCTTGCACTAGTTTAAGTCATTTCAACTCCAGCTCTACCATGTGGTAGAGCGAGAATGCATTTTTCCAGCTCTACCATGTGGTAGAGCTAGAATGCATTTTTCCAGCTCTACCATGTGGTAGAGCATTCAAATTATCCCGCCCAATTTTAAATTCAAATTATCCTGCCCAATTTTAAATTCAAATTATCCCGCCCTTAAAGAATTTAAAATGGTCTTGCTATTTTTCAAGTTTTCCTTGATGTCCATGTCGTTTATGTAATACAAACCTACTTTCCCATCTTGTCATTGACAACTAGCACTTGGACATCACCGCATCTATTATCAAATTCAATGATACAACAAGGTACACATACTTTTGTCTCAATGCATATTAAATCATTATCTATGATTAGATTTAAAGTTTTAAACATGTCAATTAAAAATCAGATCATACACATTGACATAGAGTAGAAAATAAAAGCATGCAAGAATTCAAAAACTCGGGAAATTATGGTTGAAGAGAAAAAACCTGATTCAGAAGAGAAAATCCAAGTATATGCTGGCTGCTCTCTCTTATTGCTGTAGAAGATGTGGCCTGCAACTATGCAATGTCTTGTATATGCTGCGTAGGAGAGTGGGCCTGCTCACAGCAATAAGAGACGCCTAATGAAAACCAAGCATGAGAGATTTATGGCTAGGGCCTGTTTATTGCCCTTTATGACCTACAATGCTCTTGCTAATGAAACTACTACTGTAACATTTTATCGTCTGATTCAGAAGAGAAAATAAAAAAATTAAAGTTTAAGAGACTCCCATATACCTGCTAGAATCCAGATTGCATGGCTGTGGAGGGACGGATAAGCTTAGATAGATTATAACCCCAGTGCTGGTTGGCAGGTGTACATAATGCTAGGCATCCTTTGATTTGGAGGTAAAGAGTAGCTGCTAGGTAAGAGCAAGGTGGAGCTGCTGAAGGGGCGAGTGGCTGCAGAGAAGAGCCGCCCACAGAGAAGCACGCCACGCTAGGTAGTAAGAGCAGCAAACGCTGCAGAGAGAGCCGCCCAGAGAGAAGCAGGCCAGATAAACGTGCGCCCAGTAGCTTGTGTTGATGGAGGGCCACGAAAGTGCGCCCCGCAGAGGATAGAGAGCCGCCCAGAACAGAACCTGCAGTATGAGAGCCGTCCGCAGAGAGAGCGCCGCCGGATACGTTTAGGGGAGAGCGCCGTCCGGATACGTTTAGGGTTGAGGAGGATAAGTCTAAATTCAAGATTTTCATAAAATTAGAGTTGGTATATAAAATTAGCATTCAATTTGGTAACATACCAAATTTGAAGTTACAAAGATCTCTTCATTTCTCCATACATTTGGGATTAGGCCATCCCATCATGTACACAATCTTGAAATAAAAAATCAAGAGCAAAGATAATTTCATATAATTCTTTTTTTGCTCTTGGATTTACTTAAATTATGAAGATCAATTATTACGAATTTATCTTGACAAATCACCTTGTTTTATCTTTTGAACATGCAATGGCTGTGCAAAATCAATATTGAGGTCCCCGGCTCTTGACGACTAATCCATAGTTTCATACTAGACTCATCTATGCTCCTTATGCATCCATACACACGTGTGCGCGCATAGCGGACCGACATAGCTCGGGAGTAGATGTTGTATGAGTTTCAAAAAATTAAAGCTATTTCTATCAGTTATTGAGAGAACTAAGAGAACTTGGAAAAAAGAGCAAGATATTATAGTGATTTCTACTTGGTGAACCTCAAGTTATCAATTTGAGCCTTGTTAAGCATGCATCATATAGGCTTATGGAAAAACCGTAATGGTAATTTTTTATAAAAGGTGATTTCTATAATTGATTTAGTGAACCTGGAGCTCCGATTGAAACTAGATAAGTTTAAGAAGGCGAGGGTTAATTTGTTTTTTTTGGGATTTATGCTCGTAGGCACTTATTCCAACTCACCGTGCCTATAGGCACTTATTCCAACTCACGGGTTGCAAAAAAGGGTTGTGATAATCCTTGTAAAGCATAGGAATAATTATAACAATAAGGTGAGGCTTGTGTCGAATATGATGTTTTTGAGGTCATGTGTTGGGCATGGGTCAAGTTGATACGTGGCCCCATTTCACCTTCTAAATCTAGAACCACCAACAAATTTATGCTTATGTGTATTAATTGATGATCAAGAGCCTCAGGTTAAAAGGTATTGAGACTGAACATTGCCCTAGTTTTGATCATTATTTGGCATAGATATTTATAACTTCTTCAACTTACCTTTTTCAAGCCTCGTTAGGTCTTTTTTTAATTGTAATGTGAAAAGACCCTAGTGTTTATAGAAGTGGCACGTGTGGGAATGGCCCCTTGACTGGACGGATGGGAGAGAGAGGCGAGCGATGGGCCGTGAAGCGCTTATTTAAATAGGATTAAAGCTATATTTAAATATGTAGGTTAACTATAGTAACTTAAAGCATGTTTATAGTTTACAATTATACTTTACTTATTTATAGACTTTATATAGCTATATAAATCAAACCTATAATTTATATATAAACCCATATAATTTAAGTTTATAAATAACCTATTTTTAGGAGTAATGGAGTCTGACCTTTTTTCTAGATCCTTGGTTCTCATTTTGTGAAGTAGGTCTCTTCTTGGAGTAATTAGTTTTATTGATCTGCATTAGCTCCACCACATGGCAGAGCTAGACCTCAAATAATTCTAGCTCTATGATGTGGTCTAGGTAGAATAAAGCTCTACCACGTGATAGAGCAAGATCAAATGCAATTCTTGCTCTACCACGTGGTAGAGCAAGATCAAATGCAATTCTAGCTCCTTGGTTCTTGTCATGTGAAGTAGGTCTCTCTTGGAGTAATTGGTTTTGTTAATCTGCATAGTACACAGTTAGATCAATGCATTCTAGCTCCACCACATGGTAGAGCTAGATCGATGCATTCTAGCTCCACCACATGGTAGAGCTAGACCTTAAATGCAATTCTAGCTCCACCACATGGTAGAGCTAGACCTCAAAGTATTTGATCTAGCTCTGCCACGTGGTAGAGCTGTATTCTACCTAGACCACATTGTAGAACTTGAAGGTCTAGCTCTACCATGTGGTGGAGTTAGAATGCATCAATCTAGCTGTACCATAAACCACATTGTAGAGCTAGAATGCCTAGAGGTCTAGCTCTACCATGTGGTGGAGCTAGAATACATTGAACTAGCTATACTATCTGGTAACTATATCATGTGGTGGAGCTAGAATGCATCAATGTAACTATATCATGTAACAGAGCTAGAGTTCATTGATCTAGCTCTACCATGTGGTAGAGCTATATCAAAATAATCTATCTAGACACCATGGTATCGCTAGAATGCTTTGAAGTCTAACTCCACCACATAGTAGAGATAGTCTTTAATGGGTTCTATCTCTACCATATGATAGAGCTAGTTCTAGCTCTAGTTCTAGCTCGACCACATGGTAGAGCTATACTTCATGGTAGAGTCTGATGTACGTTTCAATCTTAAAAAAATTGCTTGCTAGATTTGATTACTAGTTTAACAAGTCCAACATGATTATGTGCAGGATGGATTTCCAATCTGGAGGGAGGGTCTACATGATGTTGAACAATGATTCTGTTGGTATTGGCTGCGTGTGTAGAATTGATCCAAATTCCACTTGTAGTGGAACAAAGATTGGTCAAGGAAATGTGTCATTACTTGTGGAGGAATGCTTGAAGGATGTGGAACTACCATTCCCTACTATGGATACCATTTATCTAAAAAATGCATTATGGAGTAATGTTCGTTGGCCAAAAATGCTTTTAAGGCCTTTCACAAGGGAGCTAGAATTTGGAGAGTGGAGTGAAAGATGTAGTGATGCAGATCAAGAAGAGTCTGTGGAACCTCCAATTATAGATGCAATACCGATAACATCTCCAGAACTTGACATGCAAATCCGACAATCTTGGAAGAATGAGATGGTTCTTCTAAAGGATGAGAGCATGGTGCAAACTATCAATCAAGGGACTATCTTATATGTGTTTCCATTTGAATGTGTCAACTTTCAACAACTTGGTGATGATTGTGTGGGTGTGGCTATTGAAAGTGCAAATGTATTTCAAACTATGCCGCAAGTGGATAGTATCACCCTAGTTAAATGGCCTATTAAACAGCTGACAATGCTGGATGGGAGCCCATTGCAACGCTATGTTCCGCTTAATGGCATGCATGTTGAACATGCTGATGTATGTAATGAGGATAATGATGGAGATGTAACTAATGAGGCTATTGTTGCCCAAACCTCTGCAAAAAGACGCTACACTTTCATAAACAGGATTCCAAAGCAGAAACCACAACCAGCTTCTGCATTATATATGTCACGTGAATCAGTTCAAAGGATTTCATCCATTGATTGTTGTGCAAAAAAATGTTGTCAGCTAATCGATCGTGATGTACTAATGAGGATACGACAAGACTTTTGGGGACAATCTCAGGAGTCTCGTACAAATTATGTATATGATGTGCTTTCTACAGCTTGGCATCGTGATTCAGCTCAAAAAATTAAATATGAATTTAGGTTAAATGGGGTGATTGTTTGTTGCAGAGCATGGTATGAGATGCATGGTATACCAAAGACATCCTTTTACCGTTACAGGGAAAAGTTTGAGTCCGGTGTGTGTCAATATCTGCATGGAAACACAGGGATATTGAGGAGAGGCCTACAACATGCTAGTGAGGCAAGAGCACTACTTGATGAATTTGTGAACATGAACTCCGAGCCTGCGCCACACAAAAGTAGAACAATGCTAGATGGCTCAAGGGAAACCAGGTTGTCGATTCCATCAATATTCAAGCAAGTTGACATTTTAAATGAAATCAACGCAACACTTGAGCAGTTGGGACATGAGAAGAGGCTATCAAAGTCATCGTTTAGTAGAATTTGGAATAAAGAGTACTCACAAGTGTCCCTAACAAAGGCAAGTGAGTTCTCCAAGTGCACCTTGTGTAGTGGTCTCAAGGCAAAACTAGAAGCCAAACCTAGTCTAGAAGAAAGAGCAAGGCTCCTCAGTGAAAGAGATATTCACATGCGACAACAACAAAGTTGCAGGAGCTTATACTATGCATGGCGCATATTTTCGGAAACCCAACCACAAAAGTATGTATGCATCATCCATGACAAGATGGATCAAAAGAAAACAGCCATTCCCAGACTACGGGTCCTTCCCAAGGGTGTGGATTCGGGATATAATTTACCAATTGCATTGATTGGTATGATCACTCATGGCCATGCAGAAGGTCATTATGGACACTTTATTTTGAATGGTTTATGGCCATCTGATCCCAATCTAACAATTGGCTCAATTGCAAGTTGTTTACATAACTTAGAGAGGATGGATAAGCATCCTCTTGGTGATCTAGTAACAAATGGGCTTCCAAGGAGCAATGTTTCACTTCTACATGCTTTAAATTCAAGGACAGCTTTAGACAACCACAATATGAGTGATGGTAAAGATCCCATTGTTGAACCATGTATAAATCAGGGAGACACAATGAATTGGGTTTCCTCGTTTTGCAAGTTGCCAGAAAACTTGTTGCTACAACTAGATAATTGTGCTGGAGAAAATAAAAATCGGTACTTATTTGCCTATTTGTCATTGCTTGTTGCACGGGGTGCTTTCAAAACTGTACAGTTGGGATTTCTAATGGTCGGACATACACATGAGGATATAGATGCCATGTTTAGCAGGTTTTCAGAGAAATTAAGAGTGGGACAAACCTTTACTTTACCACATTTGATGGATACTTTAAGAACCAGCTCAACTTCTTCTCCAGCTCCCTTCTTGCTTACAGAGGTCCCTGACTTCAAGGCATATTGTGATGGCTACATTTGTGATGGGCAAGAAGCACTTATAGGTCACTCCAAACCACTTCTATTCAGGTTCTTCATGGAAGGAGACACACCGGTAATGCAATTTAAGGCACATGTAGCTATTCGTAATTGGAGTGGAAGTATCCGTCTTTGGAAGACAGACAGTGAAGGTAAACCAAGGTTACCAAAAGGAGATCCACCTCTACTACCAATGGCCGAGCATATAAAGATGCATGCAGAAGTAATATCAGGATTGAAGGGTTACATAAAATTTTGGCAGAATCTAAGTAATGGTTCATTTGTGCCAAGATATTATAGGCCCGTCATAGATTATTGGAGTAATGTAATCGAAGAGCTTGGAAAACCAATACAATCAGAGGCAAGAAAGTACATAAATTTTTGGCCAAAATCTGAAGGGTCCCATCAATTAGATGATATGAATGTTGAACAATTGCAGGCACAAAGATTCTTAGGTATTGAAGAACATAATGATCATTATTGTGGGCTTGCACGGGATAAACCAAGGGAGGCATTTAACCCTATGCTACATGTTCAGCAAGGACACTTTGTTATGCTGCACCCAGATGACACAAACATCTATCCAGTTTGGCTTGCTATGGCTGAATCGGATATTGATGATGAGCCTACATCACCAAATTACAAGAAACTCTTGATTCAATATTGGGGACCTTGTGCAAGGAAGAAAGGTTTGATAGATACTCAAGCTTATGCTGATTGTTGGAAGGGATATTGGCAAATTAATGAGGCAGAACAACAAGTATGGGAAAATGCTGATGCAATTCTTTGGTCGTGGAGACCAAGGAATCCACCACCATACAAAAGAATCAAGATACCAGAAAAGGAAGCCCGTAAAGCAAAAGCATGCTTAGGCTTGGCCTGTGAGGATGAAGCTCATATTGATGGTTCCTTCAATGAGGAGTAGCATTTGTAGATGCAATATTGACAATGTGGATTTTTAGGTTATAACTCTAATATCCAAATGAGATGTACTTTTGTACTATCATCTTTTAAATTACTTTTTATTTTCACTTATTGAATGAAATTTTTCTTTGTGCCTCCTACATTTTTTTGATATAATAATGTTTCTATCTTATTTGTTCAATTGTTTCATAAATTTTGTGCAGTGTACAACTCAATTGGTGCAGGTCCTTGTTGCAAAGAAACAAATACCACTTTCTTATTAATGGTGTTTATCAACACCACCTTTCTACATGATTATCAAACTCCTTTCAAAATATGTTTATGCACAAATACTAATTATACCACTTTTTTGGTTCGAACAGTGATTATCTCAACACTACCTTTCTCCATTCTATATTAAGAAATTCCACAATAACTATTCCCACATTAAGTGGGAAATTCCCATAATACATGAAACCTCTCAATTTCAAAATTCCCATAATGCGAGATTTTTTCCATAATACCTAATACGGTCTTAGATTGTTTCATGTAGTCATTAAATAATACATTTTTGTATTATAAGTAAGGATTGGCATGAGTTGGTTTCATTACATTTCACAATATATCTTGGTAGTTTTATTGCCTTGTTGGGAAACTACTTTATTATGCTTTTTTTAAAAGCTTTATTATTATGTTCTTTTGGTTTAAAGCTTTATTTTTTTATGGCAATCACTTGTGTTGATAAACATTATATTCTTTTTTATTTTTAAAATATATTTCTTTCTTGAAGATTTTATTTAGCAAAGTGTAAGAAAAAGCTAGTCTTTTTGAAAAAAAATCAAAACACCAAATACTATTATTTCTTGTAAAATTCAAGATCATGTATATTAATTTAAATTATGAGTTGGATTTCTTAGGGGGGAAACCAACCCATGACTTGACTCCATTTTTCTTTTCCAAGGCTCCACAATCTAGGAGGCAAACTTGTGAAGGTAACCATGGTGCCCAAGGTTAATGAAAGTATATATATATATATATATCCCAAAGGTTTTATAAAAATCTTGATGTTATAGCTAGAGCCACATTCCTTTCTCATAACATGTGGGATTATATATTATCTCCTAATGCTACATCCAATTTTGTGAACTAAAACATTTTGGAGAACGCTCTTTACATATCCATTTGCAAAAACATTTTGGTCTCTACAAACACCACCAAAATCAAAGTCTGGATGTGGAATAGCCATGAACAATGCACACTTCATGTGGGATAGTTATGAACAATGCACACTTCATGGCTAGAATAGGATCTAGTTTGAAGCTTAGGTACATTGTTTTTCTTGGGAGGTTTCTACCATGATGCTTTTTCTCACAAATTTTATGGTAGATGCTACCAAAGTATTTGCTTAGAAGATCTGTTTAAGCATAAGCAACAAACTAGCTTTAATTTCCAAGGCTCTGTAGCCAAGGATGGAATATCCACTGTCGATGTTGTGTACACTAGCTCACATGCATTGATCTTTGCATATCCATTTTCATGAACAATTTGGCCTCATTTTAGGGGGGGATTAAAGAACCAATTTGAAATATTTCTTGATGCATTTGTTTGAGGGTTTAAAGGGATGTTTTGACCATCTTATGGCCTTGTAGTTTCATGCATTTATGGTCAAAATTCAAAGAATTAATACATGTTAAAAGCGGGTCTCTTTCCTATGATATACATAATCTCTAAGTGTTCCATGAGTTCTTTGGAGCATAAGGGGTATTTGGAGATGTTCAAGGTCTATAAATTCATTGTAAAAAGAACTAAACTTAGTGATGAGCCTTTGAGTGCCACTTAGGGATTGTTTATTTAATTACCATCAAGATTTCAGGAATAGAAATGGCAAGGGATTTCTACATTGAGTTCCCACACAAAGAATAGACATGCACCAAGAATCATTCTAGCTTCTACTCTCAACTCTCTGTCTCACTCACATACACATAGAAAAGAGCAAGTAGAAAGTAAGAGAACTCTATTGGCACAAAGGGGGGTTGTTGTGTCTTTGCATTATGAGAAATCCACATATATATAATTTTCCCTTTAATACTAGGGCACCCACCAAAACTCAGAACTACTAAAGCTAGTACACGACCAAATTTCTCATAAAAAATACAACATTTATAGTGCCTTTACATGACACATATTACTTGGCCTCATGTGTAGCTTGTAGTCAATACATCTACTCAAGATTCTTTCAATAATTTCTATGGGAGGAATATGGGATGGTCAGAAAACATGCATTTTTTTGGTAATTGAACCTTGAAGACATTTAGACACTTTTGTACTTGAGTGACCCATACCTCTTGGAGGACATTGTGATTGTAAATGAGAACAAGAGTGAGAGTGATGAGATCTTTCTTATGTAGCATCATTCAAAAGTATTCAGAGTGACAGTGAGATGGACTAACCACTATGGTAGAAAGTCTACTATATCTTTTGCAGATCCATACTAAGTCTTCAAAGATCTATAGAGTTTATACTCTATGGAGTTATCTTTTGTTAAATTTGTAGCAATATGTGATGAGCTATGGTGGATCAAATGCAAGAATCAACATCATTAACAAAGAGATTAGATAATGATTAAGATGAGATTAGTGAGCAATTAACTGATAACTTAATGTAGGCATCGATAATAAAAAACCAACAAATTCTCATTAGGCCAATGCCTCAATTTATAGAGTTTACATCCAAGCATCTAATCCCACGGATCTCTCATTGATTCACTCCACCTCTTTTGCTTGACTCTCTCCACCTCTTCACTTTTCCCAGAATATCTCCACACATCCTAAATCTTCTCATGCTACCCTTTATTCTCTCCCAGTAGATACCTCTCACAGTAGATACCTCTCACATTTTCACTGCTGCTCACTCATTTACAAATTCTCTTTTACAGCCTTTATTCTCTCCCAGTAGATACCTCTCACATTTTCACTGCTGCTCACTCATTTACAAATTCTCTTTTACAGCCTCTTGCTAAGGGCTTGTTCCTGCACACACCCTATTCACTTGTATATTTCAACACCTCCCCTCAAGTGAATAATCCTAGCACACCTGGACCCTATACCAAGTTTCCCTCTTACTTGGTAGCTCGTGACCAGTGCCTCAAGTCCCAGTAGATACCTCTCACATTTTCACTGCTGCTCACTCATTTACAAATTCTCTTTTACAGCCTCTTGCTAAGGGCTTGTTCTTGCACACACCCTATTCACTTGTATATTTCAACACCTCCCCTCAAGTGAATAATCCTAGCACACCTGGACCCTATACCAAGTTTCCCTCTTACTTGGTAGCTCGTGACCAGTGCCTCAAGTCCCTAAACTCATAGTCCTTGATGCTCTCTCTCTCTATGTGTCCAAGGCTTACTACAAGTGCTCGTGACCTTGACTAAAGTGCTCACACATACATCTACCACATGGCCTACATCATTGGTGGCACTCAGAGGTGGTTTTACTCTGTTGGGGTAGGTTACATTGGGTTGTGGGGTTTCTCTCTCTCTCAGAAAAGATGATTTGACTCCACTTCCTTAGGAGTCTCCACCATGAAGTTTGCCGATGTCGTTCCTTCTCCCCATTGGGTTTGCTGTAGCAGTCTCTTGCCATGTGTCCTAGCTTCCCACAGTTGTGGCAAGTGAAGGTCCTTCCTCCTACTTTGCCTCTTCCTCGTCCTCGTGAGAGAATCCTTCTCGAGTGAAGAATGCTTTTTCCTCTCCAGCTATTGAGTCCAGCCATTTCTTCTCTTTGAGCTTGGTCTCTTGCTCTAGTAGAGCTCCTTCTATCTCATGCAACTTCAATTCAGGTATATTCTTTAAGGTTGCTACAATGTTTTCATATTCACCTTTGTCCACACTCTTCAGAAGCACTGCTAGTACCTCATCATCCTCTACCTTCTTTTGCCAATGGCTACCAGTTGTTGCTTAATGCTTTTTTATTTGTTCAAGTGTGTGATTAAAGGTTCACTTTCCTTCATATCAAGTTTGTAGAATTGCATTAATAGATTTATCTTTGAATTTTTTGCTTGAGTGCTAAATAATTTATTGAGTTCATCCCATGCATCTTTTGCCCATTGTATCCCTGTGATGTGATGAATGATTTCATCATTTAAACTGAGTGCGATGAGTCCTAATGCTTTCTCATTCTTGCTCTTCCACTCATTTTCCCCACTCACCTCTAGGCATTCATCACTTCCCTCAACTAGCCCGCACAGATTTTTCCTCATGAGCAAATACATGGTTTTTGTTTGCCATGTATAAAACTGCTCCCCATTAAATTTGGCTATCTCTTGTGTCGTGCTCATGATGATGTGAAGGGGGTCTTACCTCTTGATCCAATTTCAAGATTCAAGGGTAGTGTCTACCCTTTTACAACTCAATCTGGTGTTTAGGTGATGATTACAACAGATTTATCAGCATAAATTCACTAGAAATTACATAAAGCCAAGGGTAACAAATCTATACTGAATGGTTGGAGTATCAAACCAGCTCCGAATTGCAATCTGAAATTATAGGGATTTGTATCAAATACCCAACGGTTAATTTGAACCCTCAATTGCACCAAAATACAGTGATTAGTGCTAATTAATCACTCATTAGCAAAATAATCCCCTATTTTGTGTGCAAAAAATAGAGTGTGCGGAGAGGCCAGATCTGGGGCCTTAGAGTTCAAATGAGCTGAACTCCTTTCAAAGCCATCAATAGCAGTTAGTCTAGTAGAGGATAAAGCCAAGAACACAAGATTTGACCAAACATTGAATGCTTAATTCTCTGTTTTACCAAAGTCTCCTGTAGATTTGATGCAGAGCTTGATTCCACTTCTTCTTGAGGAATTTCACAAATCTGACATCACCAGCATGTAGAGCCCTTGAAAACCCTTGGGGTCAAGAGGAATCAGACCAATTGTATCTGTGGAAGAGAAGATCTCAGTTTTGCTTCAAAAAAATAGCGCTTGTAAATTCACGAAAATCTACAGCTTCTCTTGGCGGTTTCGCGATTCATCTTGATGGGCTGAAGCAAAGGGAGTGTAGCTATGTGTGGCTAAGAGGTTATTGCCTAATGTTGAGCCTGGAGGGAGATCAAGCCCCTCCACCAGTTGGGGGTACATTGGCTAAGTGAAAAAGAGCTAAAAATTTGATTTTTTTTCTAATCCTAATTAACTGGGTGATTAGCAAGATAATGAGCTCATAAATTTGATGGATTTTAAGCTAGGATCTGATACCATGTTAAATTTACAGCAATGTGATGAGCTATGGTGGATCAAATGCAAGAATCAACATCATTAACAAAGAGATTAGACGATGATTAAGACGAGATTAGTGAGCAATTAATTGATAGCTTAATGTAGGCATGGATAATCAAAAACCCCTCAATTTATAGAGTTTACATCCAAGCATCTAATCCCACTGATCTCTCCTTGATTCACTCCACCCCTTTTGCTTGATTCTCTCCACCTCTTCACTTTTCCCAGAATATCTCCACACATCCTAAATCTTCTCATGCTAACCTTTATTCTCTCCCAGTAGATACCTCTCACCTTTTTAGTGCTTCTCACTCATTTACAGATTCTCTTTTACAGCCTCTTGTTAAGGGCTTGTTCTCGCACACACCCTATTCACTTGTATATTTCAACATCTTTGAGAGTGAGACAAGAGTGAGACAATTTACCCTCTATGGAGGTAGGCCTAGGCAAGCGCTTTATGGAGGCTACTCCATGGAGTTCTCTTTTGAGAGTGAGAGTGAGAGTGAGACATTTACCCTCTATGGAGGTGGCTCTAGGTAAAGCTCTTTATGGAGGCTTAATAGAACTCAGGAGAATCAAGCTCTTGTGGAAATGGATTCTCTTACATTTACTAATAACTTAAAATGGCGAGTCATTAGAGGTGTTGTGACTTGAAGAACAAACTTTGTTTTTTATTATGTGGATATTGTGATTGATATAGTGACTGCGATTTAGTGGGACTATGTGCTTATGGTTGTAATTTTGAATTTTTCGATGTGAGAGTAAAATTTGGCTATGGTGTTTTATTATACTATCTTTGAAATTGACTTGGAGCCTCACAAGAAAGTTGAAATGCTTTTATTTCCATAGTATGAAAGGTAAATTAACAAATAGTTACACTTTTTTTAAAAATATACAACAAAGGAGAGAGAGAGAGAGAGAGAGAGAGAGAGAGAGAGAGGATTAATAACAAATTTGTAAATTTTTATATGTAGCTCACATTGGAGTTTTGTGTCCATAGATATTTTGGAAAAAAATACCTTTTGGTCAATTCTTAGCCAGAAACTCTTAATTAAATTAAATAGTAAGCTTTTGAAAAATGATTTATTATAATCTTCTCTATCAGCATACTTTTAAAAGAGACTTTTCTAGAAGTGTGATAAAAAATATTTGCAATTATTTAGTAATTTCTACCAATGGCAAACGTGTGTAGCAAATAGTGTTTCTGAAATGTGAGGTGAATAAAGCAAAACTATATCATTTAAACTTCAAGACATCTTGGTAGTGTTGTATATAGGCTCCTAGAAAATGTATGTATATTCATGTGCCTGGGGGGACACTCTATCAAATGGTGTTTTTTAATCATATAAGGATATCTATGTAAGAACTATAATTTTAACAAGCATTTATAAAACCTAATAAGTATAGATTAATCATTACATTAAGATGCATGAAAAAATATTCTATTGTTTTTAGTTTTCAAAATCATGCTATGATGAAAGAGATATGGAAGCATATTGAATCACAAAATTATAAAAAAGGGACCAAAGATATACCATCACATATTGGCTACCCACTTTATGCTAACGAATGTAGTAAAAGGACATCGTGAAGGTTTGTTGGCATGCAATTATGTAGTTGCAAGATATAGAGCTTTCTTGCATTATCCATTTAATTCCATTGGACACTTTTATATCCCAACCTTTGTCCAAAAACTCAAAATGTTGTCTTTATCTAATATTTTGCATATAGACAAAATGATCAAAAAGTCAACAAATTGATTGGATACCATTAATGGTTACTCACAATGCTAGGTCTTAGGCATCTTTAAACATTAGAAAAAACTTGCACGTGAAACTTCCATTGCAATCTTCACTTTTTATGTTTGGGAGAGCTAAGATTCTACTATACCCAAATGACTATTGTCTTTAGGAGGAAAATAAATATACTCATAAAAAAGATGCATCCTTCTGCAAGAACCTTTGGTGATCTTCCTTTGTATTGAAATTCAATAATAGAAGCATTAACTACCTTAAACATTACAATAATAGATTAAAACTCGTTGCCATTCGTCGATGTCAAATCTTAAAATTGTACATTAAAAAAAAAAAGCTACATGGTGATAAGACAATTTTGTCAGCTTCTCCTATAATTGAGGCTCCAACGCATGCCCTACATGATTTCTTGTCAGATATCTTTTAAAATCTAAAGCATAGGCTAAAAGTTTTCAACCTTACCTTCATTATGAGTACTTATTTAATAGCCTTCCAACAAATAAGCTTATTGGGGGGCTATGAATTGGGCATATTTTAATTCAGATATTAAAGTGTTGGGTTGAGTTGGTGTAGCTCGTGACCTATCAAATCGAGGGCCTTGAGTTTGAACCCGAGCATATATTTTATAACCTATCAAACTGAGGGTCCGAGTTTGAACCCTGGGCATATAATTAATTCACTTAAATATATATTAGGGGTGTGTGTGTTGGTGTAAGTTGGTGTAGCTTGTGACCTCTCAAACTGAGGGTCCGAGTTCGAACCCTGGGCATATAATTAATTCACTTAAATACATATTATGGGTGTGTGTGTTGGTGTAAGTTGGTGACCTCTCAAACTGAGGGACCGAATTTGAATCCCGATCCCGAACAAAGTCACTCACCAAGCAAGCTGAATTCTCTACCCATCTCTCTCTCTCTCTCAAAAAAGAAAAAAAAAAAGAAAAAGAGAGAAAAAACAAAAAAGAGGGCATATTAGAAGAGCCTAGGCTTATAGAGATAAAGTAGTGGACCTTTAATGTAGAGGCCATAGATAGGCTTGGCATAAGAAGGGCCTTTTTCCATTTGCCACTTTTCCCTTGTGTTGGTCGATACATGTGAATGTCGATTAGCTGCCCATCTGCCACACCCAACCCAACAAGAAAGCAAAAATCACAGACAACCTGAGGATGTCTCCAAAAAGAAGAAAAATGTGTAGTAGCTTTGAATCTTCTTAAATAGGCAATGAAAACAGACAAGGAGGAGAGGGGAGCCTTTCTCAATGGCGCTCAGAACTGCAGTGTTTTCTTGGATGATTCTTGCGCTTCTTCCCTCTTTCTATGGTTACCCTGTAGATGATGGCTATGGCTATCGACTGGTTTCTGTTCAGTCCACCAACAGTGGTCTGGTTGCTTTCTTAGAGCTCAAGCAGAGGACAACTGTGAATGGGCCAGATGTGGAACAGCTCCAAGTGAGCGTCAGGTTTGCTAATCTGAGCTTTAATCTTTGAAAGTTTTCATGTGCTTTTATTAATGGCTTTGAGCTTTGCTGTAAAGGTTTTATAAATGTTTTCCATGCTTTAATTTGATGTTTTGAGGGTCTTTTTAAACAGAAAAATCTCCAACCCATCTATATTATTACTGTTTGAGGTCAAATATTGCAGTTAGAGGCAAAATACTGTTTTTTTAAAAGATTTTCATGTGCTTTTATTAATTGTAAAGGTTTTCCATGCTTCAAGGATTTTTTTAATCCAATTAAAAATTTTATTATTTCAATGCTGGTTGAGGTTTGAGTGCTCCATGTGACAAGAGGCCTCTTTGGATTGGATATTTCAGCTATGAGAGCTCCGGGCGCCTTCATGTCCACATCACCAGCACCAACACATCGTCAAATGCTAGATGGGAAATACCACAATCCATGATCCCAAGGCAAATAACCTTCATGCAAAGCCATGCAGGGCAGGAAAATGCCTTGAGTTTTTCCTACACTGAAGACCCATTCACGTTTTCTGTCATCCGGACCGCAACAGGAGAGACTCTTTTTGACACAAGCATTGGCAACTTGGTTTTCAAAGATCAGTATCTGGAGATCTCTACCCTCCTCCCAGACAACGCTGCACTGTATGGACTAGGAGAGAGTACGCGGCCCCAAGGGTTCCAGCTATATCCAGGCCAAGTGTACACATTATGGGCATCTGACATTATTGCCAGCACCATAGATGTTGATCTGTATGGTGCACATCCCTTCTACATGGATGTTAGAGAAGGCGGGGTTTCACATGGAGTTCTCCTCCTAAACAGCAATGGGATGGACATCTCATACTCAGCTAACTCTCTCACTTACAGAGTCATTGGTGGAGTGCTTGATTTCTATTTCTTTCCAGGGCCACAACCCCTTGCCGTGATGAAGCAATATACTGAACTGATTGGCCGGCCTGCTCCAATGCCGTACTGGTCGCTAGGTAAGCCAACAACTTCTGTTCTTAGGGGGGTTGCTACTCAAAAACCATTGTATTTCTTAAATGCCAGAAATTCTAATGATGTAGGCTTCCAGCAATGCCGGTATGGGTATACGAATGTTGAGGACTTGGAATTTGTGGTTGTCAATTATCGAGCTGCAAACATCCCACTGGAGGTTATGTGGAATGACATTGATTACATGGATGTCTACAAAGATTTTACTTTTGATCCAATCAATTACCCGGTGGACAAAATGCGAGACTTTGTTGCTACTTTACATGGCAATGGTCAAAAATATGTGCTTATACTGGACCCTGGTATGTCCCAGTGAAGTAAGGGAGGCTCATTTCTGTTTTTACTTGGAAGAGAAATGAAATCAACCCTATTCTTCTTTTTCAGTTTTTTTCGCTTGTTAAGGGGGAAAGGAGTGTGTGTGTGTGCATGCGTGCGCACGTCCGCATGCATGCACATGTGCTCAGGTGTGCACCATATGCATGTGCACTCATATTTATGTTTGTACATATGCATACGTGTGTCTATGTATGCATTTGAGCCCGAGAGCCTCCTCATCTCGGAGTGTGCATCAACTCAGATAGCATGGGTTGGTTGAATGCTTGCAGTGGTTGGCTACAATCACCTATTGTAAAAGGGGAGTTGAAGGCACTTTCAGGCCCTTTGCAAACCACGCGCGCATTTGTGTGTGTGTGAGCGCGCGTTTGTGTGTGTGTGAGTGCGCACTTTTCCTCCCTTGTGTTGGAATTGATGCCAACAGTTGGAAAACTTATACATGGCCTTGTGATGCAGGGATTAGTACAGCTGATAACTACAGCACCCTTCAACATGGCATAGAAAGGGATATCTTTATCAAACGTGGAGGGAGACCTTATCTTGCCCAAGTCTGGCCAGGCCCTGTCTACTTTACCGATTTTTTGCACCCTGACATTGATTCTTTCTGGGGCACTGAGATCGCAAGCTTCCATGCACTTGTTCCTTTTGATGGGTTGTGGATTGACATGAATGAAGCATCCAATTTCTGCAGTGGCACTATTTGTGAGTACCCAACAAACACAAGTTGCACTGCTTCACTGAATCAAGCAAACTGTTGTCTTGTGTGTACTGATGACAATGCTACCATGTGGGATGACCCTCCATATTCAATCAATGCTGCCGGCATTAACAGGGGCATAGGAATGCGGACCATCGCCACCAGTGCCACTCATGACAATGGGTTTTTGCTGTATAACACACACAACTTATATGGTTTTTCAGAGGCCATTGTCACCAACAGGGCACTTAGGGACGTGACTAGCAAAAGGCCTTTCGTCCTATCACGGTCGACATTTCCGGGTACAGGTGCCTATGCCGCCCATTGGACAGGTGACAACTCAGCAACATGGGAAGATCTTGGCTACTCTATACCTGGGATATTGAATTCAGGACTCTTTGGAGTGCCTATGGTGGGGGCAGATATATGTGGTTTTTTGGGTGACACAGAAGAGGAGCTTTGCAACAGGTGGATCCAACTGGGGGCATTCTATCCATTCTCACGGAATCATGCAGACATTGAATCACGCAGGCAAGAGCTCTACTTGTGGGATTCTGTTGCACACTCTGCAAGAAAAGCCCTTGGTCTCAGATATAAGCTCTTGCCATATCTGTATACGCTAATGCAGGAGGCTCATGAAAGTGGAGCTCCTGTTGCAAGGCCTCTTTTCTTTACTTTCCCAGAGGATGCAAACACTCTAAACATCAGCTCTCAGTTTCTACTTGGGGGTGGAGTGCTGATATCCCCTGTGCTCCAAGCTGGGGTTGAAAGTGTGAGAGCCTATCTTCCAAAGGGGACATGGTACAGCCTCTTTGATGAGTTTCAAGGCGTGCTGAATAGCAATGGGTCTTATGAGACATTACCGTCACCATGGGACACCATCAATGTGCATGTCTATGAGGGGACAATTCTTCCAATGCAAGAGGCGGCAATGACAACAGGGGCAGTACGAAAGACCCCCTTAACATTGTTGATTGCATTCAAGTATGAGGAGGAAGCAAGCATGGTGGAGGAAACATTAAGGGCAAAGGGTGAATTGTATGTGGATGATGGGGAGGACATGGAGATGGTGGTGAAAGAAGGTAAGTCAACCAGGGTTAGGTTTACGGCAGAGGCAAGGATGGGGCGTGTTGAGGTGGCATCCCATGTGGAAGCTGCTGAGTATGCCCTCAAGCAAGGTTTGATTATAGACAAAGTCATAGTGTTGGGGCTGAAAGCTCAGTCACACCCCATAATCTGGGTCAACAGCATCATGTCATCGGCTCAAGTGGACGTAGACTGCCATGTCATGATGATGTCCAGACTGAACCTGCCCTTAGCCTCTAACTTCACGCTTACCTTGGATACTTCAGCATGGCAGCTTGCTTGAATCAAAGTCCTTAGATGAAAGTCCTAACCAACTTTAACCCCCACCCCACAACTATATAAACACTAAATAAACCCATCTAACCTCTACAGGTTGTAAGGTCTATGGAATATTAAGAAACAAGCTAGGAGATCATACAAGCTATATCTTAACTTATTGCCTTGAAATATTATGATTATAAAGGGCCACAGAAGACTGTTATTTACCTAGTAATAAATCACCCTAAGTCCCAATTCAGTCACCCAATTGAAGGATCGATTCTATTGAAGACATTAATCATGTCCTGCATCCAAATGAATCAATGCATGAATGATGATCTTTCAAACATGAGCACTTGGAAATATGAATACGATTCAAAATATGCATATGGTTGGATTAAGTAGATTTGAATGCCATTAAGTACTTAATCAACATGTATGAAACTCAAATGCCAATCGATCCAAAGGTTCCTTGTCATGGAAAGGTGTGCATTTCTGTGTGTAAAGGGATGAGCGCCCATGTCATCCAATCCAAAGCACTTATCCGCTAGGCAAAATAAAGTTGATGGGCGGCAATCTGTGGGCAATTAATCTAATCTACATAATTATGTACGTAGGCCGAAATGTCATCAAAGCGGGGATAGCTCAGTTGGGAGAGCGTCAGACTGAAGATCTGAAGGTCACGTGTTCGATCCACGTTCACCGCATTGCAATTAGCCTTAATAATTATGTGAGACAATCCATAATCACCCCAAACCGTTTTTATGTCATTAATTAATTTATCCATATCCAATCTATTCAGATATATATCAAACAATTTAACGTTTTTATGTCATTAATTAATTTATCCATATCCAATCTATTCACATATATATCAAACAATTTATTTCATATGTATTAATTAAATGCCACGTCAACTCTCACAATTTATTTGATATGTATTAATTAAATCCCATGTCAACACCCACGTCGTCTTTTTGTCATTAATTAATTTTGTGAGACAATTCATATCCAATCTATTCCAATTCATATCCAATCTATTCAGATAATTTATTTGATATGTATTAAGTAAATGCCACATTTAATTAATACAACCTTAGAAGACATTTCTCCCACCCCCTCCATCTACTCATAGAGTGAGCCCTTTGAGGGTTTTTATAGAGAATTGTGGACCTTAAATAAAAAGGATATGGGTGAATGCATGCAAATAGAAACGATATGGGGACTCATCATTTTATTGCTTTAAATAGATAGGATTGCAAATAGAAGCATATGGGTGAATGTATGCAAATAGAAAGAGAGGGTGATCATTTTAGTGCCTTATATAGATAAGATTGCAAATAGAAAGCATACGGGTGAATGTATGCAAATAGAAACCATATGGGATCATCATTTTATTGCCTTAAATAGAGAGGATATGAAGGTCATCATTTCATTGACTCTTTCAAGCATTAATCATTACATACTAAAATGAAATCTTGAAAAAACACTCTTATTCTTGAAAATACCACATAATATATTTAATGGAAATGCAAAAAACATTTTGGTGCCATATATATGGGGTCATCATTTTATTGCTTTAAATTAATAGAGAGGATATGAAAGTCATCATTTCATTGACTCTTTCAAGCATTAATCATTACATACTAAAATGAAACCTTAGAAAAACACTCTTATTCTTGAAAATCTCACATAATATATTTAATAGAAATGCAAAAAATATTTTGGTGCCATATTCCGTGTCCAATCTTATAAAGATTGATTCAATTTTCATAAATTTTGTTTTTCCATTAAAATTAGATTCTTAACCATACTCACATCTATTACATATTAACCATGGACAACCAAGGCACAAGGAAAGGAGAGAAAAAAGAAATCCTAGATTTCTAAAAAATAAGAAAAAAAATATGAGTTTTACTTTACTTTATGATAGATAGTGAAACCATCACTTGAAGATTGTGATATAATTTTCACACTTTGTTTATTAAAAAGAGTGGATTCTAATGATCAACAAGTTCTACATGCATACGTAATCAAGTGTACTGGTGAACGGTCAAATGACAATCTACCCTACCATCGCCATTCGCCACACCTATATGTAGGGTTGATGAGTGCCGAGCTGCTGATGTAACCTCCTGAAAAAGAAACATTTTCGGGTCTCATCCTTCCCACTCTCAGGCTAGAGATTAGATCCTACCAGCACTTCCCAATATAGCTAGCGGCTAGAGCTTGCCTCGGCACTAATGCTTGCTTGCTTGGAAACGGCTGCTTTTATCAAATTTCAATTCGGTAGAGGCAACCTCACAGGCTTCTCGTAGGCTCTTGAGTGGGAGGGGCTTGGGATCTATCTTCAGCCTCTTGAGTGCATCCCATTCCGAGGAAACCGTTCTTCTAATACTCTTGAAACTTCGACCCCCGGTTGCTAGAGGACCGCAACTTTTGTCCGATCTTCCTCAAGTTTCTCGAGCTCCCACAAATCTATTGGGCTTCCATAGGGTAACATTTGGATAGGTTCTAGAAGTCCTGCCCTTCTCTAGAGACAGCTTCCATGATTGCGCAACTATCATGGCCAATGTTGATGGGGTACCACGAGTCATGACACTCGTCAATGGCCCTTGTTTTTTAGATAACCATGTGATGCTGCAAGTACCAATGGAGACAACAAATGGAGACCACACCAGTACCGTGTGTGTCAACAATACCAACACATTACCAAACACTATCAGAGAGCCAGGGAACGCCCTAGGAGGCGGCACAAACATGCCCCCAAGGTGGCATAGCCCTAGGCCCCTCTAGCCCCACTGCCCCCAAACCTCGACTTGTTTGGGTTTATAGACGGGTTGACAGACATACATCCACTCGTGATTCACTTGATGATCACGCCACATTAGATCCCATTATAATAGGTGAGATGCATGTTGATACATCGCCTTCGGCAAGATGCACTACATAGGGATTTATTGCATGAGGATGTATTGCGCATGGTGATGTACAATAGAGTGTACAGGTACATGAGTCAGCAAATGAGTCAAATGTGCATGCCTTGCAACATCTTGGTGATGATGTCATATGCTCCTTAATTGTCTTCACACATGATAACTTTCCGCCCTTTAAAGGGGTAATGCAGACCCATGAGAGGTGCCAGACTAGATTTGGTGCCATATTTTCTCTCTCTCTACTAGGAGAGTTGTCTCATGGAATGTGCAAGGCCTTGGTGGCATCTTTCCTCCCACCAAAAGTAGGTCGATGGTCCCATGGATATTTCGCTCAAGCAGGAGCTCGATGTCAGCTAGTGCACTAGATCTAGCAAGCTTTTATCCCAGCACACTTTTTAGTCCACTTCAGATGGAAGTAAAGGTGGAGGATGTACTTCAGTAACATCTACAATTATTCTTATATAATTGGTCATGGAGTTGATTATGATTATGCAGGTGGATTGAAAAGGTGTAGTGAATGTGTATGCTCCTAACCTCAGAGGAGAAAGACTTCTTTTTTGGAATGCCATCACAGATTCTCTCCCTTAGGCAGATTATTAGATTGTTGGAGGTGACTTCATCATGGTTGAGCCACAGATAAAAAGGGGGGATATGAAAGCATCGTTCACTTGCTTAAGAGGGTATCGTGGGAGAGATTTATCTTTTCCTTTCATGGTGGCAGGGATTGTTGGTTAGAGGGGATGACTTCCATAGGAAGTTAGATTCACTCCTCTTTTCTTGGAGTAATCGTAGGAGTGGTACATGTTGCATTCATGGCCTTTTAGACTGCTACTATGTTGATGATTGGGAACTTGATAGATGTGCCACTATCTTCATTTCCTAAGAGGCACTTTAAAGTTAGATCATTATCGAGTGGTTTTGTGCATTAGAGATCTGGGAGGTAAAAATCTCCTCTCCAAGTATGCATACTAGAGTCTCTTTGCTTAGATGCAAAGTTTGGAGAGCTTGTGATTCTCTTGACTCTAGGCAAAGAGTCACTCTTTGCTTAAAGAGTGTCAGTGATATTTATCATAGTGTTGCCCTAACTAGGAGGCAAGAGATCTTAGATAGAGAGAGAGCCATTAGGCATAGATTGTGTGTTTTGTAGAGGAAACCTGAGAAACACCTTGATGCAAAATGGATCTCAGATGCATTATGTACTATTGGGGCCAAGTTATAGGAATCCTTAGATCAGCTTAGAGTAGTGTGTATAGTCTCGTTATCATGCACTGGAGTCATTTTGGATTCAAATGGAAGGTAGATGCAACATACATTTCTTTGCTGCCCCATGGCCTCTCTCATACTCCTTTTCTTATCGAGAGTCTTATCCACCTCATTCCTAACCTCATTCCTAAGGGTGCCGAGTGGAGGCTTATCGCATTGCTGGGACACGGGCTCTATGCCTCCTTTTCTTATTGAGGTTCTTATCCACCTCAATGCTAAGGGTGGTGATAAGACTAACTTGCCTAGTGGAGCCCTATCTCGTTACTTAGGGCTGCATACAAAACTCTTGCCAATGCAGTGATAAGACTAACTTGCCTAGTAGAGGCCTATCTCGTTTACAAAACTCTTGCCAATGCAGTGACCACCATGAGATTGTAGCCAGTGTTACAGGTAGTCATTCATGACACAGACAATGGGTTCCTCCAAAGGAAGAAGCACCTTTGATATCATTTTTTTCTTTTGGGAGGTAGTAGAGTGGGCCTAAGTACTCTTGCATGCATATGATTTTATTAAGATTGGATCAAGGGGGTCTCTTATCTTTATCAAGAGGCTCACATCACTGTGCTTGCTTGTGGAGGTCGAGGCGAGCGCTTCTAGATTTCTCACCTTCGTATGGTAGGGCTGCCACTTAGATTCATTGTTATATCTCATTGTTGTGGAAACTTTGGGAATTTTCTTTGCTCCAGTGCAAGTATTTGAATTGAGATTACCACTGTGCGTAGAGGACAAAATTTGGGACTCTAAATTGGTTGATGATATAGCGTTGTTTCTTGAGGCACATGTCTTTGCTCATTTTACACTACCTTGGAAGAGTTTTAGCAACATGGGACTTTATCATTTTGCACTACCTTGGAAGGGTTTTTTCTAGCAGAGGGGCCTTTATAACTTGGCATAAGTCTATTGGATTTTGGGTCAATGACCTTGAGAGGATTGATTGGGGCATAGAGGCTTCACATGGATTGAGAGACGATAGCTTCCACATATCTTGGAAGCCAAGTCGGGATAGACATTGCACTTGCCCAAAAATTTACCTGTGTACTTATGAGCATAAAGAAAAAGCTCCTTTATTGCCTGGGATAGACATTGCACTTACCCGTGTACTCATGAGCATAAAGAAAAAAGCTCCTTCATTAGAGCTCTTGGAAGCTTGATCTGGCATCTAGATCCCTAGTGGTAAACTAAGTGTTGCTTGCCATAGCTTGGGATATCACTTCTTTTTGGTGCTAGGACTCTAGATGCATTAGAAAATTGTGGAGGGTGATCCATAACTTCATATGGTCATGGCGTGATGGCACATCAACAGATACTAGGGCTAGAGTTGCTTGGGAAACTATTACCCTTCCCAAGCATGAAGGGGGATTGGACATCAGTGCAAATATTTTCTTTGTAAGTTTGTGGTTGGAGAATTCCCTCTTGGTATTGAGCCATGAAAAGGTTTCTTCATGTACCATATTCTTAGATGTGTCCCTGAAAGCGGTGGTGATGACTGGAGGAATGTTTTATTTTCTCTAAGAGGCAGATTACTAGCTCCATCCTCCCCACTTGTTTTTTCCATTTTTCAAGCTTGGAAAAATGTGCATACATTTTTACATCATAGACCCCTAAGCTCAAATGAGGTTGACATACATCCCATTACAACCTTATCAAAGATGATCTTGGTAGACCCCTTGGTATAGCAGGGTATATGCAATGGCCAAGTTAGATGATATGTAGCAATAGTACTTGAATTGAATAATTTTAAGTGTCTTTCAAATGATGGGAGATGCATCTACCTACAATCTCAGAGGGAGTCATTGTTATGGGCTACCACACCTCCAAGAGGAAACTCAATGCATTCACCTAAAGGATGAGCAATAGATCACAAATGTTGTAGGGCACTTACCAATGCTTTGAACTTGAGTCCCTTGAGGCCTCCAAGCTCACTTGTTAAGCTCCAAACCTCCAAGATGAGATTTTATAAATTCTTGTAAGTCAGGAATTTCCTCAAGATTTATAGTAGGATATTCAATATGGGTGGCATAAAATTATACTATACATTGGTTAACATGGCTTCTAAGTGTTTGTAGATATTAGAGTATAGCTTTAGAATTCCAAAAGGATGATACAAAGTAGACTCACATTCATCGATTCTATGCAGAACTCTATTTTAAGAACTGCAAGAAGACAGATTGGTTGTGCAGACATTGTGTGTGCTGTAAGGAGGTCAAACAGTTGCCATTGGGTGTATGTATGCACATTGAGGCCACTGGTTATGACATTTGAGTGTAGTATAGTACCGTTGTTGCAGAAAATACAGCAATTTGTGCAGGACAAACCAGAGTGCTATTTTTGGTAAATTTGTGCTGGCAAGATGTCAAATGATGGCATAAACTAGATTGTTGGCTGAGAATCTTGACAAGAACAACTTCCATGCTTGGAGGTTCAGGTTGACAAATTTCCTGATGGGAAAGGGTTACCTGGACTACATAAGGTGAGCATGAAGAGGCACCGGAGATACCGGAGATCAATCCAACTGCTGCAGATGTGAAAGAGTTTAAGGATTGGAACCAAGGAGCTAGAAAAGTTATGTATTGGCTCTCTATCAGTATACAGGACACCATGATTGGGCACATACAGGATGCCAAGTCCCCCAAGGAGGCGTGGGACACCTTGGTAAAACTCTATGAAATGAATACCAAGGCACGAAAGATATAGTTGAAGAATGAACTTCATACTGTGGAGAAAAAGAGTATGTATGTAAATGACTATGCATTGAAGATCAAGGGTATTGTGGAATCCCTTGCATCTATTGGTGTTTCAGTAGATGATGATGATAAGGATGTACAGCAGTGGGTAGAATGTTTACATTGAATGTAAACATGCCTGAAGTGAGTGTTGCGACGTTTGCAAATGGTTCAAGAATTGTTGCAGACACAGACATTTGGCATAAAATAATTGGACATGTGAATGTGTAGAGAATGAAGTCTATTCAGACTAAAGGAATTGTGACAAGGCTGCCAAAGTTTAAAGTTGAAGGTATGCAGAAAATATGTGAAGCATGCCAATTTGGAAAGCAAACAAAGCATGTATTTCCACATGACAGAAATGTGAGCAGAAATGCATTACATGTTGTGCATTCAGATGTATGGGGTCCTATGAAGACCATGTCTATGGGAGGCTGTAGGTATTATGTGACATTTATTGATAACCACACAAGGAAAGTGTGGTTATACTTCATGAAGAAGAAGAGTGAGGTGTTCACTCATTTGCAGAATTTCAAAGTTTGAAAAGCAAACAGGGAAACATGTAAAGTGCCAAAGGTTAGATGGAGGGGGAGAGTACTTCTCCAATGAGTTCTTTGAATTTTTGCAGAAGAATGGTATTTAGAGACAGTTTACATGCAAATACACTCCGCCAACAAAATGGAGTTGCTGAGCGAAAAAACAAGCACATTGCTGAGATTGCATGAGCATTGATGGGAGAGAAGAATATGCCGCATAGCTATTGGGCTGAGGCTGTTTTTACAACAGTTTACACCACCATGAACAGGACTCCAACTATAGCCATACATGATGTAACTCTAGAGGAGAGGTTTACTGACAGAAAACCTGATTTGTCTCATCTGAAAGTCTTTGGATGCATTGCATATGTGCATGTGCCAGATGAGCTGAGAACTAAGCTGGATCCAAAAGCTGAAAAATGTGTGTTTATTGGGTATTCCCTTGAGCAAAAGGGATACAGGTGTTATAACCCTGCTACACGTGAGTTGCAGGGATGTTTTTGATGAGATGATCAGTTGGTATGCTGCTAAAAAAGAAGCTGTTAGGGTTGATGTGAGTGGACATGTGGTTTCACAGAATGCAAGTCAGCAATCACTGACTTTGAGTGGACCAAGAGAGTCCTCATCTAGTGGTTTCATTGATAGACCATGGAGTGGCAGGCTGCATCATAAAACAGGACTGCAAATGTGATTAGTACATCACATAAAGGCAAAGAGAAAGTGGTTGAGCCCCTTATTATGCCTGACATTTTTGCAAGGCATTCTCATGTTGATGGAGAGTCTAGTGGCTCAGAGATGAGCCTTGATGAGGATCTTGGGATACCACTATGAGAACACCTAGTGTAAAGAAGGCTATGGAAGCCATGAATGCAAAGCTCCGAAGATCTGGGAGAGTGAAGAATCGTGTGCAGAGGTTTACCTATGACGGTTATGTGGCACATCACTATGCATACATGGCAAAAGTTGTACAGGTTGTAGAGCCCACATGCATTGATGAGGCTATTGGAAATGTGTGTTGGGAGAAAGCAATGGATGAGGAGATGGATACACTATATGGAAATGAGACTTGGGATTTAGTGCAATTGCCTAAAGGCAAGAAAGTCATTGGATGCAAGTGGGTGTACAAAGTAAAACATAACAGTGATGGAAGCATAAGAAGGTACAAGGCTAGATTGGTAGCCAAAGGATATGTGCAGACATATGGCATTGATTATGAGAAAACTTTCAGTCCAGTTGCCAAGATGGCAACAGTGAGAGTTGTGATAGCAGTGGCCGTGTCAAAGCAATGGTCTTTACATCAGATGGATGTAAAGAATGCATTCTTGCAGTGGCTGTGTCAAAGCAATGGTCTTTATATCAGATGGATGTAAAGAATGCATTCTTGCATGGGGATTTGCAGAAAGAGGTGTATATGTTGCAGCCACGTGGTTATAAGGATGTGAGTCACCCCGAGCATGTTTGCAGGTTGAAGAAAGCCTTGTATGGCTCTCCTATAAATAGAACATGAATCTTTTGAAAAAAAGAAGGAGAATTTTACTATTCTAGAACTATGCTGAAATAATGCTAATATTTACTATTCTCTAAAATTCTCTCCAATTTGTAAGAAATTGGAGCTTCCCTCTTTCTTCAATCTCCATTGGTGGCTCCTTCAACATACTAAACCAATTGATTGGTTGGGAGCCTCTACCGTAAACAAAGAATCAAGCAATTTGTAAGGTAAGTGGTGAATTTTGATCTTTTCTATAATTTCTCAATGTTTCTCTCTTCTCAACCCCTCTCAAGCTTGAGAAGCTTAATTGGAATGGTTTTTGAATGCTATTGAAGTTAATTGATGAATGGTAGTGAAGAGTTACATAATTTGATGAATGCTATTGAAGTTAATTGATTAATGATAGTTAAGAATTACATAAATTTCCATTTATATTTAATTCAAATGGTTTTTATGTAATTTCTCTCTCTCACTCAAGAAATGGTCATACTCATGACCCATTCTCAATCCAAATGAAGCTTTTCATAAATTTTTTCCTTAATCCAAGATTAATCTATTCTTGAGGTCAAATTAATGGCTTTTTTTCTATGCTTTTAGTTTATGTATTTCATGAATATTGATGATTCAATCCATTATGGATTAATGATCCAATTAGGGATCATTCTAATTATTTTCTTAATGATAAGCTTTATCCCTTAGAAAAATTGAGATTTATCAGTCATAGCAGCAGAGCTATGGCAAAATTTTTATAAAAATTACGCATAAAATAATTTAATTCAAATCATGAAAAGAGGACTTCCTACCATATTCTAGGAATTATCATCCTAGATTAAATTGAAAGATATTCATTGTAAGCCTAGAGAAATTAATTTTTATATTATGCATAATTGATTTTCATGCATAGAGGTATGCATAAAAGATTATTATTTTAATATAAAAGTGTTACTTTTATCATAATTAGATTTCATGCGTAGAGGTATGCATAAAAGATTATTATTTCAATATAAAAGTGTTACTTTTATCATATTTGAAATTCATGCATAGAGGTATGCATAAAAGATGAATATTTTATTATAAAAGAGTTACTTTTAACATAATTGAATTTCATGCATAGAGGTATGCATAAGAGATGAATATTTTATTATAAAAGAGTTACTTTTAACATAATTGAATTTCATGCATAGAGGTATGCATAAGAGATGAATATTTTATTATAAAAGAGTTACTTTTAGCATATTTGAATTTCATGCATAGAGGTATGCATTAGAGATGAATATTTTATTATAAAAGTGTTACTTTTAGCATAATTGAATTTCATGCATAGAGGTATGCATAAAAGATATGGGAAGTGATAAGATGTGATAAGATGCATATGAGATGAGTTAGGATGTGATAAGATGAGTTAAGAAGTGATAGGATGAGTATGGGATGAGGTAAGAAATGTATGTGATGGGATAAGATGTATATGGGTGAGATTATGGATGTGAATGTGGAGGTGAATGTATGCATATAGATGTGAATGTGAATGTGGATGTATGGATGTGAATGAGGATGTGGATGTAGATGTGGATGTGAATGAGGATGTGGATGTAGATGTGGATGTATGCATGTAGATGTAGATGTATGGATGTGAATGTGAATGTGGATGTGGATGTATACATGGAGATGTGGATGTATGCATGTAGATGTAGATGTATGAATGTGGATGTGGATGTATGCATGTAGATGTGAACGTGGATGTGGATGTATGCATGTAGATGTGAATGTACGCATATAGATGTGGATGTATGGATGTGAATGTGCATGTAGATGTGGATGTGAAAATAGATGCATGGATGTAGATGTGGATGTATGGATGTGAATGTGGATGTGGATGTGGATATATGTATGGATGTGAATATATGATATGTGATGTGAAGGAATCTGAAGTGATGAGATGGAAAATGATGTGATGGGATGAGTACACATATAAATGGAATGTGGAATAAGTAATGTGGATTGATGAGGGATAATGTGGAAAAATGAGAGTTTATATAGAGACTGTATTTGTAAACTGTTTGTAAATGGCTGTTTTATGTCAAGAATGCTAGGGAAGCATTTTGATCGTCTTGTGATTAAGGTCGTGGAGACCTAACTGATAAAGTTGCAACTGCTGACGGAGAGTCAATGGTGGATGTCTCGCGTAGCAAGGTCGGCCGAGGTCTTGACCAGCCTCGGTTCGATTAAAATGGTGAGCTTCCGGTACGGTGGATGAGGGACCAAGGAAGCGGCCTATGAGTGAAGCGCTAGGTCACCTGCGAAGGATCCTAGAGGGTGCTAACCATACGGTGCTCGGGCTCTGGGTCGCCTAGGATACCCACGTGTGCATCGAGGAAGATATTGGAACAAGGAGTAAGAGTTGTTTTGTGAAACCGGGCATGGATCTGGTTGATTGACCTTGCTGGTCTTCAATGGATGAGTCCATGGCTCTTTATATGGATCTGTTGGTTGATCTTGCTGATCTTCAACGAGAGTCCATCTGGATTTTTACAAGTGATTATATTGCCGAGTATTATGGGCTAGGAACTATTGAAAAGGCCCCTGAGTGGACAGGTGGTGAGCGTTCTAGTTGCCAATGATGCCATAGATACTCTGATGAAGGAATGATGGGAAATTAAGAATCAACCGGATAATTTGGAAGATTGTGATCAGTGATACTATGGTTTCATTAAAGGATTGTTTTAAAACTGATTGAATCTGTGAAAAAGGTAATTTCATATTGGGTGTGTAAGTGGTGTGACTAGTTTTATTTTTGCATGAATATCCGGCTAGGGGGCCTGGGAACTCTTTTCCTTGGTACCCGGGACAAAACCTAACCAAATTCCTAATTGGATCCCATCACTACAGTGGTTGGGCGGTTGGCTAACCCATGGGACTAGATGGGGTTAGGCTGGACTAATGGATCCGTAAATCGAGACTCAATTTCTGTTATTACGATAGATAAAGTAAATCCCGGATAGTAATTATTCTATGGATAGGAATCAATGGCTGTGCCTCTTTGATGGGGAAAAAAGCATTGATCCCAATGATCCAAGTGCAAGTTTCTTCCTTGATCTGACCGAGTATCTTTATAGGTACAATCGGATCAACTTGATCAGTAAGGTCTTGACTACGTTAGAGTAAAAAGTTATCCTGGTGGAATCGCCCGTGCTTTCCGGGTAAGAGAAGTTTTTCCGAGTCTGATTTTTTGAAAAATCGACGGATTAGTCTCTTGTCCGGATATCCGTGGACGAGGCCCCGAATGTGGGACCCCTGTCCTGCGCGAGAAGTGCTACTTCCGTTGCTAGTACCCCGAATCTGTTGCTCGGTGGGAACAGGGATCTCACAGTTGGTATCAAAGCGAATTGGCTAATAAAGATCAACTGAGAAGCCAAATATGTCAAAGATTTATCAAGTAGCACAATAAGGTTGTAATTGTGTGATATAATTCATACAATTTGATATTCAAACTGAAATTTGTAATTTGGTAATTGGGTCTTCAGATGGAAGTACCGTAATTATATAGAATCCCTGACTTGCTTGAGGCCTAGACATGATGGTATTTACCTCATAATTCCAAGGGCCGTGACTACCCGTATATACCGAGAGTATAACTGCAGCTCTTTACTGACAGTATATACGAGTAAATCTAAGACTTGAAATTATAAGCGTTAATGCTATCCAGATGATGATTTCAAATGTGGTTGATATGATTTTTAATTCTGTTTGAGAATTGATGAATTGATTTGGATTCTGATTGAAAAATGATGATTTCTGAAATTTAGTTGAAATATAATAACCTGAGCAAAACCACAATGAGGATGAATGGGACGAGTCCCTGTGATGATATTCATAACTGGAATGATGATAATGAATTCAGCAAATCACTATGAGATTAGTGGATTGTACTGTCAGATTACTACTGTTAACACTTGACCGATAGACCAAGTTAAGGGATGACAAATTGAGAACTTACTTGACTGAAATTTCCGTGGAGGAATGTTCAGAAAGAAATTTGCGGTCTAATGGACCATTATCGCATTAAAAATATGAATGTTATGATCCGAATGAATTATATTTAATGCTGAGTTCTATATAAGGGATATTTATCCCAGTATTCTGTTGAGTTGACCAGAATATAAGGAACCCTAGAATAAATTGGATCTTAAGAAAAAGAGTTGTCCTCTACCTTGCGAGATGAGGACATCTCGCATTTTTAAGTGGGGTAGAATGTAAGATTCTCCTCCAGCCTTCGAGGTATATAGGAGTAAGAATATCCCTTTTTAATCTTATAATTATTCCCTCTCTAAAATAAAAGAAAGATTCTGTTTAAAAAAGGAAGACCCTTTCCCTAGAATACTTCTCAGGAGTCACGCCTATTTTAAGGATTTAGAACAATGAGTTCAAAAGTGAAAATCGGTGTTTTGGATACCAAGGTTTTGGTTTTCATTCGAGTACGGCCCAAAAGAAGTTCTTTATCTCTTGGGGAGTATAAGAAGTTATCCCCCAGATATTGTGAGCCTTATATCTGAATTCAATGAAAGTAGGTGACTTAGCCTACAAGCTTCTTTTACCTCCTCATCTCAAAGTTCTTAATGTATTTCATAGAAATATGTGCCAAACCCAAATCATGGAAAGACGGTAAAACTTCAGTGACAAGATACCGTTGGCTTCTAAGTTACGCTAGCTCCTTCCTTTATATAAGTCGTAACTTTTACCTGTCGCTCACAGTAATCTTACTTCCATCGATCTCCCTTCTTCTTAATCTCCTTCATGGCTTGGCGCAACAGGAATTAGTTTTATCCATGATGATTTCTCACCTTCAAGACGCAAGCGAGTCTGTGAAGAAAGATTTTATAGAACAATATGAGCGCTCACTTTTTCCTCACTTGGGAACTTCTGTAGCTCAGACCAAATGGCAGACCTATCAAGACATAACTAGGGTAACACCCTAGGGTCAACAGCACTTTCGTAACAATGTCCGCTTGGCCATGGTTATTGAAGCTTTGGGTTTGGGTCCCCGATACTACTGCGTCATGAGATCAAGGCATCTTGGGTTTTCTGAGCGAGTCTTCTTACTGGCGTGTTTTCTTCCTCACCAGAAGATATGCCTTTACCCCGTTTTTGGCTTGCCTCTCAATGGTCCTTTTGTTAGATCACCTCATACCACTGAGATAGGTGCGGCGATAACCAACAGAATTATTCCCATAGATGAGTTACCTTATACGTGCGCAGCTTGTGAGTGCTGCTTTTGTGATCATATGATGGACGGGCTTATGGAAGTGTAAAGAGTTCTTCTATCTTTACTGTATATGTTTCAAGAATGAATAAAGTTTAAATCTTGTTCTTATCTCGAATCTTACTCTCTTTGAGACTTTTTTTGTGGTCAATCTTAATTAATTTTTCTCTAAGTCTCATATTCGTGCATCTTGCGAAATTATCCCAAGTTTGTGAGATGAGGACATCTCGCGTTTTTCAAGTGGGAGTGAATGTAAGATTCCTCCCCAGCCTCTCAAAATGTCCAGCATATTCCCCTGTAATCAATTCCCTTTTCTGAAATATAAGAGATCTTGTCTCTGCCTATTTTGGCATAGAGAGAGAAAATATTCTAGAGAGAGAATATATTCTAGAGAGAGAATATATTCTAGAGAGAGAATATATTCTAGAGAGAGAATATTCAGATTATGAATATTTTTGGATAGAAAAATAACTCATCTTATTAAAATAAGTTCCCCTGAAACAGAAATTCAAAAAGAACTTTCCAATGTGCAATTAGAATTAATTGAAAATGGATATGAAGGACCTTAGCCTAAGGGTCTAGATTTTCAAAAAATTTTGGATTATGGTCAAATTAAGGTTCCTATGGGCCAATAGCATCAATCCATGTGTAGGGAGGAGATAAATCCTATTTGTAAAAGAAGATACCCAAAAATGAGTAAATGCTCACAAAGATGAAGAGTTGAATATGTACAAGGTTTATTAGTAAAAAACTATGAGTAATATAAAAAAATGAGTTAAATTGATTATCCAAAAATGAGTAAATGCTCACATAAGATGAAGAGTTGAATATGTACAAGGATTATTAGTAAAAAACTATGAGTAATATCAAAAAAATGAGATAAATTGAGTATCCAAAAATGAGTAAATGCTCACATAAGATGAAGAGTTGAAAATGTACAAGGTTTATTAGTAAAAAACTATGAGCAATATTAAAAATATGAGATATTTTGGGTATAATCATTCCATTTTGACACATATGTAAGGAAGGGGAGTCCATTAAAGGAGGTGCATATTTCACATGCTTGAATGAGTTTTAAACTCAAAAATTTTTATCTCTCCTCTCTCTTGAACCAAACCAAATCAAAAGGGAACCAAACCAAATCAAAAAGGAACCAAACTAGGTCCAAATCTAGTCCAAATTCAACCAAACTGAAATCAAAAAATTCTAGAAATCAGTTAGCTTTGGTTAGAGCCTCCCTCTCCTATAAATAGAACATGAATCCTTTGAAAAAAAGGAGGAGAATTTTACTATTCTAGAACTATGCTGAAATAATGCTAATATTTACTATTCTCTAAAATTCTCTCCAATTTGTAAGAAATTGGAGCTTCCCTCTTTCTTCAATCTCCATTGGTGGCTCCTTCAACATACTAAACCAATTGATTGGTTGGGGGCCTCTACCGTAAACAAAGAATCAAGCAATTTGTAAGGTAAATGGTGAATTTTGATCTTTTCTATAATTTCTTAATGTTTCTCTCTTCTCAACCCCTCTCAAGCTTGAGAAGCTTAATTGGAATGGTTTTTGAATGCTATTGAAGTTAATTGATGAATGGTAGTGAAGAGTTACATAATTTGATGAATGCTATTGAAGTTAATTTGATGAATGCTATTGAAGTTGTTAATGATAGTTAGAGTTACATAAATTTCCATTTATGTTTAATTCAAATGGTTTTTATGTAATTTCTCTCTCTCACTCAAGAAATGGTGATACTCATGACCCATTCTCAATCCAAATGAAGCTTTTCATAAAGTTTTTTCTTAATCCAAGATTAATCTATACTTGAGGTCAAATTAATGGCTTTTTTTCTTTGCTTTTAGTTTATGTATTTCATGAATATTGATGATTCAATCCATTATGGATTAATGATCTAATTAGGGATCATTCTAATTATTTCCTTAATGATAAGCTTTATCCCTTAGAAAATTTGAGATTTATCAGTCATAGCAGCAGAGCTATGGCAAAATTTTTATAAAAATTACGCATAAAATAATTTCATTCAAATCATGAAAAGAGGACTTCCTACCATATTCTAGGAATTATCGTCCTAGATTAAATTGAAAGATATTCATTGTAAGCCTAGAGAAATTAATTTTTATATTATGCATAATTGATTTTCATGCATAGAGGTATGCATAAAAGATTATTATTTTAACATAAAAGTGTTACTTTTATCATAATTAGATTTCATGCATAGAGGTATGCATAAAAGATTATTATTTCAATATAAAAGTGTTACTTTTATCATATTTGAAATTCATGCATAGAAGTATGCATAAAAGATGAATATTTTATTATAAAAGAGTTACTTTTAACATAATTGAATTTCATGCATAGAGGTATGCATAAGAGATGAATATTTTATTATAAAAGAGTTACTTTTAACATAATTGAATTTCATGCATAGAGGTATACATTAGAGATGAATATTTTATTGTAAAAGAGTTACTTTTAGCATATTTGAATTTCATGCATAGAGGTATGCATAAGAGATGAATATTTTATTATAAAAGAGTTACTTTTAGCATATTTGAATTTCATGCATAGAGGTATGCATTAGAGATGAATATTTTATTATAAAAGTGTTACTTTTAGCATAATTGAATTTCATGCATAGAGGTATGCATAAAAGATATGGGAAGTGATAAGATGTGATAAGATGCATATGAGATGAGTTAGGATGTGATAAGATGAGTTAAGAAGTGATAGGATGAGTATGGGATGAGATAAGAAATGTATGTGATGGGATAAGATGTATATGGGTTGTGATAGGGTGAGATTATGGATGTGAATGTGGAGGTGGATGTATGCATGTAGATGTGAATGTGAATGTGGATGTATGGATGTGAATGAGGATGTGGATGTAGATGCATGGATGTAGATGTGGATGTATACATGTAGATGTAGATGTATGGATGTGAATGTGAATGTGGATGTGGATGTATACATGGAGATGTGGATGTATGCATGTAGATGTAGATGTATGAATGTGGATGTGGATGTATGCATGTAGATATGAATGTACGCATATAGATGTGGATGTATGGATGTGAATGTGCATGTAGATGTGGATGTGAAAATAGATGCATGGATGTAGATGTGGATGTATGGATGTGAATGTGGATGTGGATGTGGATATATGTATGGATGTGGATGTGGATGTGGATGTGGATGTGGATATATGTATGGATGTGGATGTGGATGTGGGTATATGTATGGATGTGGATATATGTGATGTGAAGGAATCTGAAGTGATGAGATGGAAAATGATGTGATGGGATGAGTACACATATAAATGGAATGTGGAATAAGTAATGTGGATTGATGAGAGATAATGTGAAAAAATGAGAGTTTATATAGAAACTGTATTTGTAAACTGTTTGTAAATACTGTTTGTAAATGGCTGTTTTATGTCAAGAATGCTGGGGAAGCATTTTGATCGTCTTGTGATTAAGGTCGTGGAGACCTAACTGATAAAGGTGCAACTGCTGCTGACGGAGAGTCAATGGTGGACGTCTCGCGTAGCAAGGTCGACCGAGGTCTTGACCAGCCTCGGTTCGATTAAAATGGTGAGCTTCCGGTACGGTGGATGAGGGACCAAGGAAGCGGCCTATGAGTGAAGCGCTAGGTCACCTGCGAAGGATCCTAGAGGGTGCTGACCATACGGTGCTCGGGCTCTGGGTCGCCTAGGATACCCACGCGTGCGTCAAGGAAGATATTGGAACAAGGAGTAAGAGTTGTTTTGTGAAACCGGGCATGGATCTGGTTGATTGACCTTGCTGGTCTTCAATGGATGAGTCCATGGCTCTTTATATGGATCTGTTGGTTGATCTTGCTGATCTTCAACGAGAGTCCATCTGGAATTTTTATAAGTGATTATATTGCGGAGTATTATGGGCTAGGAACTTTTGAAAAGGCCCCTGAGTGGACAGGTGGTGAGCGTTCTAGTTGCCAATGATGCCATAGATACTCTGATGAAGGAATGATGGGAAATTAAGAATCAACCGGATAATTTGGAAGATTGTGATCAGTGATACTATGGTTTCATTAAAGGATTGTTTTAAAACTGATTGAATCTGTGAAAAAGGCAATTTCATATTGGGTGTGTAAGTGGTGTGACTAGTTTTATTTTTACATGAATATTCGGCTAGGGGGCCTGGAAACTCTTTTCCTTGGTACCCAGGACAAAACCTAACCAAATTCCTAATTGGATCCCATCACTACAATGGTTGGGCGGTTGGCTAACCCATGGGACTGGATGGGGTTAGGCTGGACTGATGGATCTGTAAAGCGAGACTCAATTTCTGTTATTATGATAGATAAAGTAAATCCCGGATAGTAATTGTTCTATGGATAGGAATCAACGGCTGTGCCTCTTTGATGAGGAATCAACGGCTGTGCCTCTTTGATGGGGAAAAAAGCGTTGATCCCAATGATCCAAGTGCAAGTTTCTTCCTTGATCTGACCGAGTATCTTTATAGGTACAATCGTATTAGCTTGATCAGTAATGGTCTTGACTACGTTAGAGTAAAAAGTTATCCTGGTGGAATTGCCCGTGCTTTCCGGGTAAGAGAAGTTTTTCCGAGTCCGGTTTTTTGAAAAATCGACGGATTAGTCTCTTGTCCGGATATCCGTGGACGAGGCCCCAAATGTGGGACCCCTGTCCCGCGCGAGAAGTGCTACTTCCGCTGCTAGTACCCTGAATCTGTTGCTCGGTGGGAATAGGGATCTCACAATGAAACTAGGACAGAGATATGTGTACATGGGTACACAGATACTGATTGGGCTGGTAGTATCTCAAATAGAAGATCTACTAGTGGCTTCATGTTTTCTTTGGGGAGTGCTGCTGTGACTTGGAGCAGAAGAAGCAACCTAAGGTTGCTCTATCCAGTACAGAGGTCGAGTAGTACAGAGGTGCTGCTATGGCAGCATGTGAGGTAGCTTGGTTGAGAAAGCTACAGATTTGGGTCTATCAGTGGATAGACAAGTTGTCATTTTCTGTGACAACATTAGCTGTATACAGTTGGCTAGGAACCCATTTTTTCATGCTCGCACAAAGCATATAGAGGTCCACTACCATTTTGTCAGAGAGAAGGTTTTGGCAGGAGACGTTGACCTTGTTTATGTCAGCACACACAGGATTAGGTCACTAACATTTTCACCAAAGCATTGGGTACAGAGAAGCTCCACAGATTCAGGGCTTCGCTTGGTGTACATGAGATGGAGTTGAGCTCGAGGGGGAGTGTTGAGATATCGAGCTCATCTAGTGAGGTGGTGGACACTGATGACCCGCCTGGGGGATAGGTCCCACACTTACACCACTGGCATGGTTGGTGAGATTATGGGTGATATGCGGCCAGTGGGATGGGAGGCTGTGTGACAGCCATTCTAGAGAGACTGGCATAGTTATAGCGCCCGCTCATTTAGTTGGGTTCACACTATAGAGAACCCTAGTATGTATTTGGTTGAGTACCTTTTCATATTGTGTGTACTCTTATCTTTGTATATGGTGTGTTGAGTGTTGTGTGAAGAAGAAGAAGATTTTCAGCCTCTCACCTTGTGTGTTCTGTTTTAGGGTTTTGTGAGTGTGTGTGTGCTTGCAAGAGCTCAAAGCTCTCTTCTCCCCTACATCTTTTTACTGAGGAGGTTTGATATTGCAGTTTCACGAACCATCCTTGCAGCATCCAATTCCTTGAATCTTCAGGTTGCATCCTCTTGGGCACGCCTGGCTGTTGCTTCGCTTTCTTGAGCTTTGGTGATTCTTTGGAGTCTTTTGGCTGAGCTAGCTTTGACTGTCTTGTAGTTGTTGTGTAAGTTGTGATATTGCTTCTTGGTGGCCAATTCTTTCCTTTGCATTTCGACTTGACTTGCACTTATAGTGTCGCTAAGTGTTCTTCTTTTTCTGCATGTGCCTTGTTTGATTGTTCTCTCTCTTGCTGTAAGTGAGTTGCCTTGTCCTCCGCTGCTTTTAGATTGGAGGATAGCTATTGGATTTGTTGTTGTAGCTTGTCTTCTTTGGCCCTGGAATTGAGCTGGAGCTCTTGTACTTGGTGGGCATGAAGTGCTGTGAGCTCATGGGTGTGGTGGGTGACCTCCTTTTGAAGTTTCTCTTTAGCTTGTTCTAACTTTGCCTTGAGGTCTGCATTTTCTTTGATCTTTTGTACAATGGTTTGGCTAAGGACCACATTATTGCTCTCTAGTGCTTTATATATGTTCTCTTGCTCCTCTGTGGCCTTAAAGATTTTCATTATGACATCTTTATGTGTGGCTTCAACTGCTGCTAAGTGGTCTTTAAGGTTTGCCCTTGTGTGTTTGACTCATTAACCTGTTTTCAAAGGGCAGCATTATGATCATGGAGCATGTGTGTTGTGAGGAGGTCGCAACGCTAGACTTTTCGCTCCTACTCCCATAGTGTTGAAATTAGAGCAATGTGATGAGCTATGGTGGATCAAATACTAGAATCAACATCATTAACAAACTGATTAGCAAATAATTAAGATGTAATTAGTGAGTAATTAGCAAATATCTTAATGTAGGCATGGATAATTAAATACTAGAATCAACATCATTAACAAAGTGATTAGCAAATAATTAAGATGTAATTAGTGAGTAATTAGCAAATATCTTAATGTAGGCATGGATAATCAAAAACCAGCAAATTCTCATTAGGACAATGCCTCAATTTATAGAGTTTACATCCAAGCATCTAATCCCACTGATTTCTCCTTGATTCACTCCACCTCTCCCAGAATATCTCCCAAAATATCTCCACATTTCCTAAATCTTCTCATGCTACCCTTTATTCTCTCCCAGTAGATTCTTCTCACCTTTTCACAGGTTCTTTCACATTTACACATCCTCTTTTACAGCCTCTAACCAAGGGCCTGTTCCCGCACACACCCTATTCACTTGTATATTTCAACACCTCCCCTCAAGTGAATACTCCTAGCACACCTAGACCCTATACTAAGTTTCCCTCTTACTTGATAGTCTGCGACTAGTGTCTAGCACACCTCCCCTCAAGTTATCTTAGCACACCTGGACCCTATACCAAGTTTCTCTCTTACTTGATAGCCTGCGACCAGTGCCTCAAGTCCCTAAACTCATAGTCCTTGACACTCTCTCTCTATGTGTCCAAGGCTACTATAGTTGCCTGCGACCTTGACTAAAGTGCTCACACATACATCTATCTACCATGTGGCCTACATCATCGATGGCTCAGAGGTGGTTTTACTTTGTTGGGGCAGGTTACATTGGTTTGTGGGGTCTCTCTCTCTCTCTCTCTCAGAGATTTTCACATGGCTCCTCACTCTTTGGAGCCTCACATCTTCTCTTGTCTTCAGTCTTCTTATCGTGGTGGTAGCTTCTCTTCACGCATCCGTCTCTTTTTTCATTCTTCTTGGGGTAGCTTCTCTTCTCGTGTCCATGTCTTTCTTCAATGCTTCCTCTAGATCTTCTTGGTGTGGATCTTCCTCTTGGAAGGAGATGTTCTTCTTCTTTCATGGCTGGGGCCATGAGCTTGTCTGTCAGGTCTTCTTGCTCCATGTGAGCAACATGTTTAAATGTTTTGCTGACAGTTCCTTTGGGCTTTTGATGTTTATCTTGTATCATTATTCAATGCAAAACCAAATTTATATGGGAGGTCTTACCTCTTGCCTTATTCTGGACAAGGGCAGTGTCTGATCCCATATTTACACTGATGTAATGTGCCCAATACATAATGCGTATAGCATTCATTCTTATGCACATTCCCAAATGCAACTTTGGCTGTGAATAATCTTGAATTTGAGTGAGATTTATAGGTATTAACCAGGGGTTAAATGTAAAATGATGATTATAACAAATTTATCACAGCACAATTTTACCAGAAATTACATTAAATCAAGGGTAATCAATTTGTACGGAATGGTTGGAGTACCAAACCAACTCCGAATTGCAATCTGAAGTTATAGGGATCTGTATCAGATACCTAATGGTTAATTTGAACCCTCAATTGCACCAAAATATAGTGATTAGTACTGATTAATCATTGATTAGCAAATTAATCCACTATTTTGTGTGCAAAAAACAGAGTATACGGGGAGTCCAGATCTGATGCCTTAGACTTCAAATGAGCTCAAATGCTTTCAAAGCCATCAATAGCAATGAGTCTAGTAGAGGATTAAGCCAATAAACATAAGATTTGACCAAATATTGAATGCTTAATCTCTGTTTTTACCAAAGTCACCTGTAGATTTGATGAAGAGCTTGGATCTCACTGTAGACTTGATCAAATTGAATTCTGTCTTCACCAGCTTGTAGAGCATGCTTGAAAACCCATGGGGCTAAGAGGAATTAGGCTGATTTGATTTGATGAAGTGAAGATCTCAATTTTTCTCAAAAAAAACCTGCACTGGAAAAAAACATAAATCCTCCCAGATGCGTCGGTGATTTGCGCTTGTGATTGGCTTTGGCTGGAGCTCCTATGGCTTAGCTATCTTGTGCTAGAAGGGTTTTGGCAATGGTTAAGTGTGCAAGGAGAGGGAGCTCCTCCACTGGTGGCTGGGGATACAGAGGTGAGTTGAAAAATAACTAAAAATTTGATTAATTTCTAATTATCTACTAATCCTAATTAACTAGCTAATGGGCTCATAAACTTGATGGATTCTAGGCATGGCTCTAATACCATGTTGAAATTAGAGCAATGTGATGAGCTATGGTGGATCAAATACTAGAATCAACATCATTTTAACAAAGTGATTAGCAAATAATTAAGACTGTAATTAGCAAATAGCTTAATGTAGGCATGGATAATCAAAAACCAGCAAATTCTCATTAGGCCAATGCCTCAATTTATAGAGTTTACATCCAAGCATCTAATCCCACTGATTTCTCCTTGATTCACTCCACCTCTCCCAGAATATCTCCACACTTCCTAAATCTTCTCATGCTACCCTTTATTCTCTCCCAGTAGATTCTTCTCACCTTTTCATAGGTTCTTTCACATTTACACATCCTCTTTTACAACCTCTAACCAAGGGCTTATTCCCGCACACACCCTATTCACTTGTATATTTCAACACATAGTGCACTTGTGCACCTTCTTTGAGTCCAGTCTGTGGTTGGTTCAATAGCTCATCCAAGCCTTCCATTGTTTCTTGCATGAATTTTGGATAGCTGACTTTTTTTAGGGAGGCCAGTTGGGGTATTCTTTCCTCATCTTCCAACAACCACCTTCTTTTTCTTGGGCTCGATAGTTCTACACTTCTTGGTCTTTTGCTTGCATCATTGTGGGCTGCTGGTTCTTGCACTTGAGCCGTTTTGCTGCCTCAATGCCTTGTGTTTCCTCAACCTGTACTGGTACTAATGTTGCTTGTTTGGCGGGCTCTATCATTGTCGGTGTGTCTGCCAGAGCTGAATCCTTATGTGGGGATAGGTCCATGAAAATCAACTGTGCCGGGCTTGTCAGGGGAGTAATGTGCTGCATGGGCTCTTGTGTGGCTTGGCTGACTATGGTTTCTTGCAATGCTTCTTGTATGTTTTGATTTCGTGTGCCACCTCAGGCTCTAGTCTTTGTGATTTTGTAACTATGTCGATGATGATCCCCCTCATTTTCTTTTCTAGTCTTCTTATTTCTCCCTTTCTTTATCTCCTTCATAATAGCCTGGGTCTCCATTAAGACAACTTGCCCCTCTTGCATTTCTTCAGCTGTTGTCAGTGTTGGTTGCTCTAGTGGCAATAGTGCCAGTTGCAATTGCTCTGCTAGTTTGAGCTCTGGGAGAGGCCTTTTTGCCATATGTTAAAACCCTAAGATCTCTCTAGATAATTGTCATGCATAAGTTACATGCATAAATCAGGCATAATCTCATCCACCCAACCACCCTAGAGCCCAAGGGATGCATGTTGAGATATCGAGCTCGTCTAGTGAGGCGGTGGCCACTGATGACCCGCCTGGGGGATAGGCCCCACACTTACACCACTGGCATGGTTGGTGAGATCTTGGGTGATATGCGGCCAGTGGGATGACAGGCTGTGTGACAGCCACTCTAGAGACTGGCATAGTTATAGCGCCAGCTCATTTAGTCGGGTTCACACTATAGAGAACCCGTGTATGTATTGGTTGAGTACCTTTCATATTATTGTGTGCTCTTATCTTTGTATATGGCGTGTTGAGTGTTGAGAAGAGAAGAAGAAGATTTTCAGCCTCTCACCTTGTGTGTTCTCTATTAGGGTTTGTGAGTGTGTGTGTGTGTGCTTGCAAGAGCTCAAGCTCTCTTCCCCCCTGCATCTTTTCATGGTATCAGAGCCTGGTTCGTGCTAAGGGCAGAGCTGCAAGCAAGAGAACCACAGGAAGCAGTACGAGGGTAAGAGCTGCAACTACTCTTCCCTATTGTGTTGGTGACTACACCCTTGTCGGGAGCGCTACGGGAGGCACCGGCAAACGATCTCCGATTGAGGAGCTTTCTTCGCGGGAGTGAAGTTATAGGGCAACTATACAGTCCTTTGGACTAAAATTTTCGGGCCGAAAACGCGTTTCGGGCGCGTCTGGACCTCCATTTTTCAGAAAGCAGGCGTTTTCGAGCACTGCGGGTAAGTCATCGATTCTCTGCAGAACTCTGTTTTACGAACTGCAGGAAGACAGATTGACTGTGCAGACACTGTGGGTGCTGCAAAGAGGTCTACAGTTGCCATTGGGTGTATGTATGCACATTGAAGTCACTGGTTGTGACATTTGAGTACTACAGTACCGCTGTGCAGAAAATACTGCAGGTTGTGCAGAAAAACCAGAGTGCAGTTTCTGGTAAAATTGTGTGTTTGGCAAGATGTCTAATGATGGCATAACACAGATTGTGGCTGAGAAGCTGGACAAGAATAACTTCCATGCTTGGAGGTTCAGGTTAACGAATTTCCTGATGGGAAAAGGTTATTGGGACTACATAGAAGGTGAGCATGAAGAGGCACCGGAGATACCGGATATAAATCCGACTGCTGCAGATGTGAAAGAGTTTAAAGATTGGAACCAAGGAGCCAGGAAAGTAATGTATTGGCTTTCCATTAGTATACAGGACACCATGATTGGGCACATTCAGGATGCCAAGTCCCCCAAGGAGGCGTGGGACACCTTGGTAAAGCTGTATGAAACAAATACCAAGGCACGTAAGATACAGTTGAAGAATGAACTTCATACTGTGGAGAAAAAGAGCATGTCTGTGAATGACTATGCGTTGAAGATAAAGGGTATTGTGGAATCCCTTGCATCTATTGGTGTGTCAGTAGATGATGATGATAAGGTGGAGGTCTGTCTACGTGGTCTCGGGCCACAATACAAGGCGTTCAAGACGTCTATTCAGACTCGGGAAAACATTCCCAACTTTACAGATTTGGTGTCTATGCTGATTATCGAAGAGAAGAACTTGGGTGAAGACCAACAGTCTTCACAAAGTAAAAACAGTTCAGAGCAACAGGCTTTCTACACGAGTTCAGGAAGAGGACGTGGTAGAGGAGGCCGTGGACGCGGTCAAGGAGGTGGCCGAATAGGTAATCAGAATTATGGCCAGCAGCAGCAGCAACAACAACAACAGTCCCAGAATCAACAACAACAACAACACGCAGGTGGAAGAGGCAGATTCAGAGGCAGGGGGAGCCAAAGAGGCCGTGGAAATTGGCAAAGGCAATATAATGATGCACGTGAATGCTATTATTGTGGTAAGCCTGGACATGTGCAGTCAGAATGTTATAAGAAGCAGGCTGACATGCAAAATGGGAAAGTGCAGCAAAACAACTATGCGTCCTCAAGCAGAAATAATGAGGATAATGAAAGGTTGTTTGTTATGCAGCATGTCGTGAATGCCATGTCTGAAAATGTTGATGCAGCACAAAAAGATAATGTATGGTATGTGGATTCAGGCGCTTCGAACCACATGACGAGTCATGGAGAGTGGTTCAAGGAGATGAAAAACCCGGAAAGACCCGGTTTTGTGGAAACAGGGGATGACACTGCTCATCCAATTGCCCACGTTGGAGATGTGCCATTGTCTATGCAGGATGGCAAAGTGAAGTACCTTGCAGATGTACTTCATGTACCGAACATAACAAAGAATCTGGTTTCAGTTGGCCAGATGATTGAGCAGGGTTTGCAGGTTCGGTTTAACCCTGATGGGTGTTATGTTGAAGATTTTAAAGACAAGTGTAGGTTGGTTGCAAAAGGCAACAGAGTGGGCAGAATGTTTACGTTGGATGTAGACATGCCTGAAATGAGTGCTGCAATGTTTGCAAATGGTTCAGGAGTTGTTGCAGACACAGACATATGGCATAAAAGGATTGGTCATGTGAATGTGCAGAGATTGAAGTCTATGCAGACAAAAGGAATTGTGACAGGGCTGCCAAAATTTAAAGTGGAAGGTATGCAGAAAATATGTGAAGCATGCCAATTTGGGAAGCAAACAAAGCATGTGTTTCCACGTAACAGATATGTGAGCAGAAATGCACTAGATGTTGTGCATTCAGATGTATGGGGTCCTACGAAGACCGTGTCTATGGGAGGCTGCAGGTACTATGTCACTTTCATTGATGACCACACAAGGAAAGTGTGGGTATATTTCATGAAGGAGAAGAGTGAGGTGTTCACTCACTTTCAGAATTTTAGATTTTTGGTTGAAAAGCAAACAGGAAAATATGTAAAGTGCCTAAGGTCAGATGGAGGGGGAGAGTACTTCTCCAATGAGTTCTCTGAATTCTTGAAGAAGAATGGTATTCGGAGACAGTTTACATGCAGATACACTCCGCAGCAAAATGGAGTTGCTGAGCGGAAAAACAGGCACATTGCAGAGATTGCGCGAGCATTGATGGAAGAGAAGAATATGCCGCATTGCTATTGGGCTGAGGCTGTTTCTACAGCAGTATACATCATGAACAGGACTCCAACTGCAGCCATACATGATGTAACTCCAGAGGAGAGGTTTACTGGCAGAAAACCAGATTTGTCTCATCTGAAAGTCTTTGGATGCATTGCATATGTGCATGTGCCAGATGAGCTGAGAACTAAGCTGGATCCAAAAGCTGAAAAATGTGTGTTTATTGGATATTCCCTTGAGCAAAAGGGATACAGGTGTTATAACCCTGCTACACGTGAGTTGAGGGTAAGCAGGGATGTTGTCTTTGATGAGATGAGCAGCTGGTATGCTGCTGAAAAAGAAGCTGTTGGGGCTGATGTGAGTGGAAGTGTGGTTGCACAGAATGCAGGTCAGCAATCACAGTCTTTGAGTGGACCAGGAGAGTCCTCATCTAGTGGGTCTGTTGATAGACCATGGAGTGGCAGGCTGCGTCATAATACCAGCCCTGCAAATGTGATTAGTACATCACGTAAAGGAAAAGAGAAAGTGGTTGAGCCCCTTGGTATGCCTGACATTTCTGCAGGGCATTCTCATGTTGATGGAGAGTCTAGTGGCTCAGATATGAGCCTTGATGAGGAGCTTGGGATCCCAGCTATGAGAACACCTGGTGTAAAGAAGGCTATGGAGGCCATGAATGAAAAGCTGCGAAGATCAGGGAGAGTGAAGAACCCTGTTCAAAGATTTACATATGATGGTTATGTGGCACATCACTATGCATATATGGCAAAGGTTGTGCAGGTTGTTGAGCCCACATGCATTGATGAGGCTGTTGGAAATGTGTGTTGGGAGAAAGCTATGGATGAGGAGATGGATGCACTATATGGAAATGAAACTTGGGATTTAGTGCAATTGCCAGAAGGCAAGAAAGCCATTGGATGCAAGTGGGTGTACAAAGTTAAACATAACAGTGATGGGAGCATAAACAGGTACAAGGCTAGATTGGTAGCCAAAGGATATGCGCAGACATATGGGATTGATTATGAGGAAACTTTCAGCCCAGTTGCCAAGATGGCAACGGTGAGAGTTGTGAACCCGTGTATGTATTGGTTGAGTACCTTTCATATTATTGTGTGCTCTTATCTTTGTATATGGCGTGTTGAGTGTTGAGAAGAGAAGAAGAAGATTTTCAGCCTCTCACCTTGTGTGTTCTCTATTAGGGTTTGTGAGTGTGTGTGTGTGTGCTTGCAAGAGCTCAAGCTCTCTTCCCCCCTGCATCTTTTCAATGCACACATGAATTACAATGAAGTACCTCATACCTTAACCTTGATGTCCCATACCACCAAGAGGTATGACTCCAATCCAGTAGCATGTAGCTGTAGTGTGAAATGGCATGAGAGTAGATATAATCCTCTACACAAGAGAACATTACATAGCCTAGCCTCCATCCCTCGAGTGTGCCCCATGCCCCTATTATATAGGAAGGGCCTCAAGTGACTCTTGAATCTCCATTTCCCATGTGTGACCCTTGGATGCCTGACCCTAACCTCAACCCTTAAGGTTAGTCCTAACCCATTCTCCACTATAGAGCTTGTTCCCATGCTTCCATGCTCACAAGCCTAACGTGGGTTAGCCTCCTAGTATATGCACATATAATGTGCACATAGCATACTTCCCTTCTCTCAAGACATTGCACTCTTGCAATGAAAAGAAGGAAATTCTATGCATTTTTAGTTCATACGCAACCATGCCAATCCGACATATAACTCGAAATGGACCACAATATCTAGGAGATAATTTCAAGCATTTTCCTGTTGAAAAAGTCTGAGAGTCTTTAGGAACTTTTAAATAAACTAATGCTCCTGGTTCAAAAGACTAAGGTGAGCGTCCCCTATCAGCATAAAACCATGCTCTATCTTGAGCACTCCCGATAGAATCTTGAGCTTCGGTCAGCATTTTCAGCATATCATGCAAGAAATCCCTCAATGCATCAAGCTTAATGTCCTTAAGAGACTGACATCAATAGGTGCCCTAGGTTGATACCCATACATAAGCATGAATGGACTAAAACTAGTAGTCGTATGTTTAGAACTGTTATAGGCAAATTCCATCATTGGAAGATACTTTTCCAATTTGATGATTTTCTAGAGACACATGCATGAAGAATATCCTCTACAATCTGATTCACACGCTCTATTTGCCCATCAGACTGCACATGATTAGAGAAACTCATATTCAAAGTAGTTTCCGCGTTGTAAACCATTAGGAATAAAGTAGAAAGACATGGCATTATAACAGCAAGAGCCATGCATTAGAAAATTTGGGAGGTCCTTTGGAGGGCCTTTTAGAAGAGAGAGAAAATAGCCGCCAACCAATGAGCAAGCAAGCAACATAATGTTGAAAATTAGCTATATTCATTTAAAAAATCTTAAAAAGTTTATATTCTAAAAACAATCGTATTCATCTTAAAATAACTTTTTGGAGAATCTGACAAAAATTGCATTGAAGACGCATGCCCAAGTATAGATGGAGAATTTTTCATCCTCAATATCTTGTCTTTTCTTATCGAGGAGCGAAATTTTAAAGTGAACTACCTTCGTATGTATTCTTCTTCTCGTTTTTCTCTCTTCATTCTCCTAGCTACGCACTGCTTTCCTTCATCCTTCTACTCTAATCTTTCAGTTCTGTTATATTTTTTAAACAATGGCTACAAACCATCGGTTCATATCATGTCGGTCATACCCTGGTATTGGAGGACATTGACAAAACACTTCAAAGGCCAAGGAGACCTAGATCATCAGTGTTTTCTGTACTTATCTCCAACATAGTCAATGAATAGAACCAATGGACAGAAGTTTAAATAACCAAAGGAACGTGGGTGCTTATGCAACCAAGAAGGCAAAAACATACAAGCAGCAAGAACATTTTTCATAATGTCATGGAAGGGTAGAATCAAAGACTTCAAGATAGAGAGTGGAAGGACAACTATAAAGGAAGTGCTTGTGCAGCATGTCTACATGCACAACGAGCTTGTACTTAGCAGAGAGGATCAATCATCCTTGCAACCACAAAAAATAAATTGTAGTCCTCTGGACCTCAAAGCAATTCATTATTGTTATCAGCATTAATACCATTAGTCATTGAATTATTGTTCTCATTCTTGGGTTTAATTTTTTGTGTATGCAGATGTGTATCCCTCATCATATGAAGAGTGGCAACCAATTGAGTGCATCATTAGGATCATGACTATGGTACATGCACACATTGGGCAGCTATAGTATAAGGGGAGAGTAAAAAAGCCTTGCAGATGTAGGTATTTTTTTATGACCACTTTTACTATTTGCTGGACAAAGACAGTACCCATGGATGCTTGGAAAAGCTGCCTCTCCAAATAGATTGGAACCATATAGATTGGCCAATTCCTGATTCATGCATTATAGAATCTATTAAAAGTAAGCTTTACAAAGACGTGCAGTGATCACTACAAGGGAGTAGCCCCACACGGATAGTGAAAATTGTGCTCTACCTTCCAATAACTATTTTTGTGGAGCTTTTCAATGTCTGTCAGGTTAAAATTACAAAGACTACGCTCATTTGCAAAAATCTAGATTCTACATTCTTGGCAACTTTACTTGACACGAGCTGGGATAGGAAAGTGCATGAAGATATCCATTGCTAGATTGCATCACAAGCAGTGAATGTTAAGTACATGATAGCAACACAAACATTCATCATGTCATATTGGTACAAACAATCTTGTTACATCAAAGGGGAGCTAGTTTCAATGGATCAAGAGGCGGCCACTTTAGAGGGCAACAACATGGTAGATATTGAAGTATATGATGCAGACTAGACCTTGCTCATAGTCATTTTAGTGTGGGAGCTATGCAGTCTACAGCATTTGAGGAAAGATATCATAGACGAATGCATACACGAGATGCCATCACAGTTTTCTTTCTTTCACAATGGAAGAAAGGTGCTACAGAGAGGAGAAAAGATAATTACTTGCAAAGATTTGCAGAACAAAGTAATTATCATTCCTATGTAACTTCAATTACCCATGTACTTCTGATCCAAGACAATGTACTTTTTTATATTATCAACACTTTTGATTGCAAGACAATGTACATCTTTTTTATATTATCACTACTTCTTTTTTATATTAGCAATGAAAGAAAGCTTGCAATGTATACGAGTCATCACTTTGATTTATAAGAAATTACTTCAATTAAATGGATTGTTTTTTACATATTCTAGAACTATGCCAAAAAAATCATACAAGCCTTCTTAATAAGGAATTAGTGTCTGTTCCAAAAACCTATCATCTACATCTCCCTCAAAAGGTATGGGTGATATACTTGTAAGTGTGCTTTGGATTAAGTATCCCTTTCTCAGGGTATCATCTATCAACAAACATCTATCAACAAAGTATTATGTATGTCAATAGGTAGATGGATAATGGCAAAGGGCTTAGTGTACAACGGCACTCCCTCTTTGCCTGGATGAAACATACTGGGATGCACTTCACAAGCCCTTTGATCGTAGATAAAATAAAAGTCGCTTGGCTCAAAACCTGTTTCTGTGCAAAACACTCTGATCATAGATTCCAAGTTCTGGGGAGCCATTGAGGACCAAATGGCAGCCCGAAAAAAATAGAGCACAAACTTGACAAAATCTGCCACTCTTGGCCTCAGCATCATGTGCATATACCCTATACAAAATGTTCTCGCCCTGCTAATATTGAAAGGAACAAACTGCCTTTAGAGAAGCAGAACATTTACGTCTAGAATGATGTCTCTGAATTCATAAACATTTCAATTAGTTTGATAAGAAATGTTATAAACCTTCACTACTTATAAATGTACTGGGCATGTCTTTAAATAATGTTACAAATAAATTGCCTACTGGCTCACATCAATCTTTTGAGGTGTATGTTCCACATCTCCATCTGTTTCCTTGAGCTCAACTCCCTCCTCCTCTTCTAGCTCCTTGTTCTGGTCTTCTGTAACATTCTCATCCTTCTTCTCCTCCTCACCCATATTCTCCTCCTCACACTTCTCTTCCCTACCCTCCTCACCCTTATCATCTTTCTTCTCATCCTCATCCATCCTCTCCTCCTCCACCTCCTCTTCTAGCTCCTTGTTCTGGTCTTCTGTAACATTCTCATCCTTCTTCTCCTCCTCACCCATATTCTCCTCCTCACACTTCTCTTCCCTACCCTCCTCACCCTTATCATCTTTCTTCTCATCCTCATCCATCCTCTCCTCCTCCACCTTCTCTTCCCTACCCTCCTCAACCTTCTGTCCTTTCCCCCCCGCCTCCTCATCCATCTTCTCCTCCTCACCCCTCCCTTCTCTGCCCTCCTCATCCTTCCCCACTTTTCCTTCATCATCCTTCTTCTCCTCCTCCTCATTCATCTTCTCCTTCTCACCCTTCCTCCTTCTCACCCTTCTCTTCCCTGCCCTCCTTAGCTTTCTATCCTTTTCCCTCCTCCTCCTCACCCTTCTCTTCTCTGCCCTCCTCCTCTCCTTTTCCCTCCTCACCGTTCTTCTCTTGCTCAACACTCTTCTTTGCTTTCCCTTGGTTGGCCTCTGGCTAAAAACAGGTCCATCGTTGTTGATGAGAACCTCAACCTCATCTGGGAAAGTAGGTGCGTTCTGTGGGGTCTTCTCCTCGACACATTATAAGATCATCTGTATCATCGCCACTCTATAGCGCTCCACGAAGAGGTTGTCGTATCTTTCAATAGTTGACTGCACTGAAAGGGAAAAAAATCATCAAGTTTAGCAGAGCATAAATTTATGATAGCCGAGGTAAAAATGATCAACAAGTTTTATTACCTTGGTCCATGTAGGGTTAAGTTGAAACAGGCTATCTAGTAGTTCTCTACATGTATAATAGTTCTCCAGCCACACGAATAGCCATCTGTTTGATATGGCACAGATATTTCTTTGATTGTCGAGTCAAAAATGCCTTCAACAAGGCGAATAGGGCCAATGGAAGCAAGCATTCTCTTAATACAACTGTCAAGGCATACAAATTTAATAAGACACTAAAAATTGCAAAAGGACTTGGTAATTTAGAGTAATATAAATGAGCAAGACTCACAGTCTCAATTCAAGGTGCATGCCTGGTATGAAATTCATAGTCCACACAATCTTTTTGTCTAGCTCCAAACAGCCAAGGCTCCAATGATTGCTGATACATTAAAAAGCAAAGTTAAAAACAAGACATTTAATCAATCAAAATTTTAATTAAAATAAAAAAATATGTATATTCACCTTGATTCATATGGAAAAATAATCGTGTTGACTTCCCTAAAGTTGCAGTAGGTAAACCATCTTCTTATGTTATCCAGTGGGGTACTTTTGACCCTTAGCAGAGGAGCTAGTTGAGAATTAAGAATAAAAACTTATGTCTGGGACTTTGCAGGGATCTTACACTTTACCAAACTGCCAAATTGAAAAAAACCCTTAACACCATAAATTGTCAAACTTGAAGCAAACATATACAGTAGACTCAGATGAAGAAGAACTTACTTTAGACAAACATACACAATAGAGTCAGATATCTGATCTCTCTTGTGCTTCAGTATATTTAGGTCCACCAAGTCCAGACTAAGTTTTCTCTCCCCATCCTCCAGGGCCACGAAGCCATATATACCATTTTGAAATTTTAACAATTCCTGTAAATTAACAGCATCTAATTCTATAGTTTCCTTTTTGTACAACTTGTCCCTTGAAAGATCATCCTTGATAGGCTTCTCCTATTGTAACCTGGCCTCTTATTCAGCCCTAGCTCTTGTATTAACTTCATGTGTCACCTCCGTGATCTTTATGTCATTCGCTATGCTTCCTAATAGGGGGTATCAAAAGAATATCTCTCATTTTACGATCAATCGTTTCGCCAAGAAATAGAAGCTTCTCAAATCTCCACCTAACTCTCTTAAGAGTCTCAAAATCATTAACCATGATGGTGATTCTATGTGCGTGTGCAGCAACTATACACATATCATTGTATGTGCGTGTGCAACAACTATACACATATTGAAATATTCTAGAATAAAATCTTCAGTTGCCCTCCTGAAGACAAATCAAGGCTGTTCTCTTCCACCTCATTTAAAGAGACCATTGCTCCCAAACTGACCTCACTAACCTCTGGAAAGGAGCCTTAGAAATACAAAGCTCAATACATTTTGAGCTTTCCTAATCTCCCTTAAAATCATTACCCTTTGAGAGAATCTTCTACGCTTGGCCTGTTTCAAAATGTGCATAGGCTTTCCATTTCTCCTCTATTTACCAGCAGCCTTCGTACCGACCTCGGGACCCTTGCCCTACCTACGGGAAGTTTTCTTAGTCCTCACCATACAAAAAATTACACATTTCAAAACATATCCATAAGCATATATATATATATATCTCACTCACTCTATATATATATATATATATATATATATTCATGAATATATATATATATATATATATATATATATATATATATATATATATATATGTATATATATATGTATGTATATATATATATATATGTATGTATGTATGTATATATATATATATATATATATATATATATAGACACACACACACACACATACACGTCTACATATACGCTTTACATTTCTATATAAACGCAGGTACAAGCATATGAGCATTCAGTCATGATAGCCAAAAGATGGGATATCCCATTTACAAACCTCTTAGATTTTCATATTCGCGTCAAATGGTTACAAACCACTTAGATTTTCAAATGGTTAACGAAGGCTCAAGCATGAAAATATTCACTTCTTGTATAGTCGAATAACGCAATATCCCGTTTCCAAAACTCTTGCGTTTTCATATTCGCATTAAATGGCTACCCAGGTAGTACAATCATATATATACCTCTCTCTCTCTCTCTCTCTCTCTCTCTCTCTCTCTCTCTCTCTCTCTCTCTCTCTCTATAAATATATGCAATTTTGGTAGCCAAATGGCACAAGCATGTAAATATCTTGTTCTGGTAGTCAAATGGCTAGCTAGGTACAAGCACACACACACATATACATATATATACATGTATATACATATGCATATATATACATGTACGTGAATTGAATCTGCATGAGATAGAAGGAGCTCTACTAGAGCAAGAGACCAAGCTCAAAGAGAAGAAATGTACCTGAATTGAATCTGCATGAGATAGAAGGTAGAGAATGATGAGGCACTAGCAGTGCTTCTGAAGAGTGTGGACAAAGGTGAATATGAAAACATTGTACTTGAATTGAATCTACATGAGATAGAAGGTAGAGGATGATGAGGCCCTTGCTTCTGAAGAGTGTGGACAAAGGTGAATATGAAAACATTGTAGTAACCTTAAAGAATGTACCTAAATTGAATCTCCATGAGATAGAAGGAGCTTTACTAGAGCAAGAGACCAAGCTCAAAGAGAAGAAATGTACCTGAATTGAATGTACCTGAATTGAATGTACCTGAATTGTATGTACCTGAATTGAATGTACCTGAATTGAATGTACCTGAATTGAATGTACCTGAATTGAATGTACCTGAATGAATGTACCTGAATTGAATTGTACCTGAATTGTACCTGAATTGAATGTACCTGAATTGTACCTAAATTGAATGTACCTGAATTGTACCTGCATGAGATAGAAGGAGCTCTACCTTAAAGAATGTACCTGAATTGTACCTGCATGAGATAGAAGGAGCTATACCTTAAAGAATGTACCTGAATTGTACCTGCATGAGATAGAAGGAGCTCTACTAGAGCAAGAGACCAAGCTCAAAGAGAAGAAATGTACCTGAATTGTACCTGCATGAGATAGAAGGAGCTCTACCTTAAAGAATGTACCTGAATTGTACTTGCATGAGATAGAAGGAGCTCTACTAGAGCAAGACACCAAGCTCAAAGAGAAGAAATGGCTGGACTCAATAGCTGGAGAGGAAAAAGCATTCTTCACCCGAGAAGGATTCACGAGGATGAGGACGAGGAAGAGGCAGAGTAGGAGGAAGGACCTTCACTTGCCACCACAACTGTGGGAAGCCAGGACACATGGCAAGAGACTGCTACAGCAAACCCAATGGAGAAGGAACGACATCGGCAAACTTCATGGAGACTCCTAAGGAAGTGGAGTCAAATCATGTTTTCTGAGAGAAAGAGAAACCCCACAACCCAATATAACCTTCCCCAACAGAGTAAAACCACCTCTGAGCCACCGATGATGTAGGCCATGTGGTAGATGTATGTGTGAGCACTTTAGTCAAGGTCACGAGCACTTGTAGTAAGCCTTGGACACATAGAGAGAGAGAGCGTCAAGGACTATGAGTTTAGGGACTTAACGCACTAGTCGCGGGCTACCAAGTAAGAGGGAAACTTGGTATAGGGGCCAGGTGTGCTAGGATTATTCACTTGAGGGGAGGTGTTGAAATATACAAGTGAATAGGGTGTGTGTGGGAACAAGCCCTTAGCAAGAGGCTGTAAAAGATAATTTGTAAATGAGTGAGAAGTAGTGAAAAGGTGAGAGGTATCTATTGGGAGAGAATAAAGGGTAGCATGAGAAGATTTAGGATGTGTGGAGATATTCTCGGAAAAGTGAAGAGGTGGAGAGAATCAAGCAAAAGAGGTGGAGCGAATCAATGAGAGATTCATGGGATTAGATGCTTGGATGTAAACTCTATAAATTGAGGCATTGGCCTAATGAGAATTTGCTGGTTTTTTATCATCCATGCCTACATTAAGTTATCAGTCACTAATCTCATCTTAATCATTATCAGTTAATTTCTCACTAATCTCATCTTAATCATTATCTAATCTCTTTGTTAAAATGATGTTGATTCTTGCATTTGATCCACCATAGCTCATCACATTGCTACAAATTTAACAAAAGATAACTCCATAGAGTATAAACTCTATAGATCTTTGAAGACTTAGTATGGATCTGCAAAAGATATAGTAGACTTTCCACCATAGTGGTTAGTCCATCTCACTCACTCTCACTCTGAATACTTTTGAATGATGCTACATAAGAAAGATCTCATCACTCTCACTCTTGTTCTCATTTACAATCACGATGTCCTCCAAGAGCTATGGGTCACTCAAGTAAAAAAATGTCTAAATGTCTTCAAGGTTCAATTACCAAAAAAATGCATGTTTTCTGACCATCCCATATTCCTCCCATAGAAATTATTGAAAGAATCTTGAGTAGATGTATTGACTACAAGCTACACATGAGGCCAAGTAATATGTGTCATGTAAAGGCACTATAAATGTTGTATTTTTTATGAGAAATTTGGTCGCGTACTAGCTTTAGTAGTTCTGAGTTTTGGTGGGTGCCCTAGTATTAAAGCGAAAATTATATATATGTGGATTTCTCATAATGCAAGGACACAACAATCCCCCTTTGTGCCAATAGAGTTCTCTTACTTTCTACTTGCTCTTTTCTATGTGTATGTGAGTGAGACAGAGAGTTGAGAGTAGAAGCTAGAATGATTCTTGGTGCATGTCTATTCTTTGTGTGGGAACTCAATGTAGAAATCCCTTGCCATTTCTATTCGTGAAATCTTGATGGTAATTAAATAAACAATCCCTAAGTGGCACTCAAAGGCTCACTAAGTTTAGTTCTTTTTACAATGAATTTATAGACCTTGAACATCTACAAATACCCCTTATAGATTCCAAGAGCTTGGATAGTGGATTAACACAAAGGAAATCACATCTTATGCCAAAGAACTCATGGAACACTTAGAGATTATGTATATCATAGGAAAGAGACCCGCTTTTAACATGTATTAATTCTTTGAATTTTGACCATAAATGCATGAAACTACAAGGCCATAAGATTCTCAAAACATCCCTTTAAACCCTCAAACAAATGCATGAAGAAATTTTTCAAATTGGTTCTTCAATCCCCCCTAAAATGAGGCCAAATTATTCATGAAAATGGATATGCAAAGATCAATGCATGTGAGCTAGTGTACACAATATCGATGGTGGATATTCCATCCTTGGCTACAGAGCCTTGGAAATTAAAGCTAGTTTGTTGCTTATGCTTAAACAATTCTTCTAAGCAAATATTTTGGTAGCATCTACCATAAAATTTGTGAGAAAAAGCATCATGGTCAAGAAAAACAATGTACCTAAGCTTCAAACTAAATCCTACTCTAGCCATGAAGTGTGCATTGTTCATAACTCTCCCACATGAAGTGTGCATTGTTCATGGCTATTCCACATCTAGATTTTGATTTTGGTGGTGTTTGTAGAGACCAAAATGTTTATGCAAATGGATATGTAAAGAGCGTTCTCCAAAATGTTTTAGTTCACAAAATTGGATGTAGCATTAGGAGGTAATATATAATGCCACATGTTATGAGCAAGATAATATATAATCCCACATGTTATGAGAAAGAAATGGGGCTCTAGCTATAACATCAAGATTTTTACAAAACCTTTGGGATATATATATATATATATATATATATAGAGTCTCATTAACCTTGGGCACCATGGTTACCTTGACAAGTTTGCCTCTTGTTATGAGCGAGATAATATATAATCCCACATGTTATGAGAAAGGAATGGGGCTCTAGCTATAACATCAAGATTTTTACAAAACCTTTGGGATATATATATATATAGAGAGAGAGAGAGTGTTACATTCCCGTAATGCCGCTACGGGTGTTACCACAGGAGGGGACGGCCTCTGGCTCACCACCCAGCCATAGAGGAAGAATGAGGATTGCCCCTCATCCCCCAGGCTATATAGTGTGTGGCCTACCGTCCACACTAGCCTGGCTGCCCATGACTCCGCATGGGCGTCCTCTTCCACTAAACCCCGGGGATATGGCCATCTGGTCTGTCGTCGGTCATCATAGGCGTTACAGCCTACGTGACATTACCCCCCTTTAAGAAGAGTTTTCGTCCTCGAAAACAAACTGGGGAAACCTTTTGTGAAATTGCACTGTGGCGTTTCCAGGTAGCTACCTCCTCATCCCTATCTGTCCATTTAACAAGTACCTCCTGGTACACTTTATGTCGGGTTTGTCTGTCACGATACTCTAGAATCTTTTTAGGTTCGTGTGGTATCTTTGGTGGCTCTATCAAGTCCACCAAAATCTCTGGAGAAACTGCGTTCTCTAACCCGTGAACTGATTTCTTCAGTTTACTGACATGGAAGACAGGATGGACTTGAGAACTCTCCGGTAACTCAAGTTTATATGCTACGTCCCCAATCTTCTTAAGGATTTTAAAAGGACCACAATATCTCGGAGAAAGTTTATCACACTTTCCCGTTTTCATGGTTTCTGACTGCGCAGGAACCTTGAGGAATACAAAGTCACCTTCTGCAAAGGTCACCTTTCTTCGTCCTTTATCCGCATAAGTTTTAGCGCGATCCTGAGCGCTACGAATGCTCTCTCGTGCGGCTCTGAGCATATCATTCATATCTTCAAGGAAATCCTTGACAGATTGAATCTTCTCCTTTTCTAGGCCTACAGCCATCGGAGATCTCGGCTGGAATCCATACATTAACATGAATGGTGTAAATCCAGTCGCTGAGTGTTTGGAGCTATTAAGGCAAACTCCAATAAGGGCAAGTACTCTTCCCAATTAGATTGCTTCTTATCAACATAAGAACGCAACATATCCTCTAGAATTTGGTTAACTCTTTCAGTTTGACCATCAGACTCCGGATGATATACCGTACTCATACTCAGAGTAGTATCCAACTTTTTGAAGATTTTCCTCCAAAAATGACTGTTGAACTTTCTATCTCTATCCGACACTATATCTGCGGGCTGGCCATATAGCTTGTAGAGATGTTCAATAAAGAGTTTTGCCAACTCTGGCGTTTTAACAGTTTTCTTCGTGACGATAAACTTTGCCATTTTAGTTAACCTGTCCACTACCACCCACACCGAGTCATTCCCTCACTCGTCTTGGGTAAACCGGTAATGAAATCCATGGAAATGCTTTCCCATTTTCCTTGAGGAATCTCCATTGGATGGAGTAGTCCTCCAACCTTAAGACGTTCACGTTTATTGACCTGGCACTTACTGCATTTCAGCACATAAGTCTGGACATCCTTAAACAAACTAGGCCAATAAAACTGTCTTTTTACTAGTGAATAGGTCTTTTGAATCCCAGGATGACCCGCACTTGGACTATCATGACTTTCTTTAAGAATTTGGGCCCGAAAGTCACCAATAGTTGGTACACATACTCTACCCTTGTAAAGTAAGTACCCATTCGTCAATGGAGTAATTAGCATATTTCTCCCACATGTCCGGTCGAGCTCGACCGCCGCTACGGGCAATCCGACGTGCCATTACAGGATAAAGAGTTTTCATCCTCGAAAACAAACTGGGGAAGTTATTGGTAAGCAAATGTCTGGTAGTACTCACGCAAGCCGTGATTTGGTATTTCAACCAAAACCCCAAGGCAAATTTCATGCCTTGATTTTGCATCATGTCATTAGCACAGAAGCTAATGTACTGGAGAGCACTCTAGTAGCGCAAGTTCTCAGACTATGCTACTATATATTTGTAGACTACGCTACCATGTTGCATCACCAACTTGTTAAAACTTCTCCTTGGAAAGCTCTACGGCCATAGGAGAAATAAACTAGAGCCAATCTAATCATGCATCACAAGGATTATTTCCAAAGTTGAGAGATACTTTTCTCTTAGAGTAACATCTTTGCATAAGCATATGCTCTAGAATCTTGTTGAGTTTCTAACTACCATCAATCTGCGGATGGTTAAACTCCACTCTAACTAAGAGGAAATGTAACTTTTTGAAGATTTCCCTTCAAATATAACAATCAAACTTCCTATCTCTTATGCCATACTATATATGCAGGCAGACCATATAGTATGTGGAGATGTTTGATAAAGATTGTTGCACCACTACGGGTGTCTCGAGTTACATCCAATCACTTACAACTCTTTGTTGCTATTACCAGACACATCCCTTCAAGTATTGTCTGGACTCACACAACTATTCGAGTTTATGTGATATTTGAGGATATCCCTCCTTTCCCTCAAGAAAGGTTTTTGTCCTCAAAAACTCTACTCTCAAGCGGACTACGCGCTAGTGTCATAGGTCCAAGAACAAATCTAGACCATGTTTAATATCATATGTTATATTCTTGAGTCCTTCCAAGAAACTTTTAAACATCTTGCAACGAAGATGTGGTATAGTGTCTACGCACATATTATTACCCTTCATAAGTGGTTACACACTTATGAATTATATGGGTGGGTTGTACCATCTATCAAGAAAAATTCCAAACTACTAATAACCACATTATCAATCCACAGATAATGACTGAGCTTGCTATGCGAAGCCATAGGTTGCTAGATAATTGATGGTAATTACACAAGCCCAATGTCTCATTACATCATACATTCAATATAAATGCAAACATCACAGTACTTCGTTATCCCTGTTTGGTGTTGGTATGAAGTATAACTATGAGAACATTATTTGCTGCCTCCTCATTATAGCGGCAAAGCTACCTACCCATCACAGGTAGCAATCTCTACCAAGATATAACCAATGACAAGCAAATAAACGAGTACTCTTGCAAGAACTTCATAACCATATGTCACACCAAACTCATAATCACTACGGATTAAATGCCAAGGCTTGCAAAATTAAATGTTATCTGATAGGTAGAGGGGATCATCAAACTACGGATGACCTCGACAACTCACTAGGACTAGTGATGTGTAACTTTTAAGTTACTCCACTCTCCTTGCTTATTCCATACCATCGAACAAATCGGTCCCTCGATTTGAGAAACGTCAACATATTTATGAGTACCTCGATACTCATGGATTGTGGTTCGGTAATTAAAATGTTGATCTAGAGTATCTTTCACTCGAGGATCTTAATTTTATTAGCAGCTATGTATTAGTAGTGAGTAACTACGTACCCACTATCATCACACTAGTAGCTCCATACTAGTCTGTGAGTAACTTCGTACCCAATGGCGTACCTCCCCCGAGTGGGAGTACCATATACAACCATCTATAACAAGATGCTTAAGTCACTTGCTGCTAAGAAGTGACTACACAAATTGACTCCTCCATTGCACATTGCAGTACAATTTCTGGTATTACAACACGAATTTTTGGACGTCCTTATCATAGAGGTCAACTTAAAAACTAGTGCATAGGCCTTGTGGAGTCTCGGCTGACCTAACCACACCACTGGTGACTTTCTACAAAAAATGTGGTGCCGAAGTCACCACCTATGTACTTTAACTCCGTAAAGTACATGGTCTTCATTTATCATCTATGGAAAGTTGTAAAACATTCCTGCGATGGATTTTTATCACCCTAAAATTATTGTGCACTATTCTAGTGTGAAGAGCTTTTTTCCTCGGTACCATGGTTCACCCCAAGCTCATCTGTTGCTAAATTCTCCGATTTAACAAAAGATATGTCTGCCTCCGAACACTCCAGTTCAGCCCCAGACTTTGAGTTTACTTCTTAACACTTCGGTTAAGTCAAAACTTACCAGATACAGTAGGATTTACCGCTAAGCTCTCCGGCTTAGCCTCCTATCCTAACTCAGCCCGATTTTATGTACACTACATATGTCGGATCCGATACTAACAACAACCAGGCTCATCTGGAGTGAGATACTACTCACTATTGCCATGTAAAACCTAGAAATGCTCCACTCATTCCCCAGGGGTCATACGACTTATAGGGTTTACACGCACATGAACTTTGTAAGCAAAATAGCCTGTCATGCAATATTACAATTGCTTATGTAGGAAAGTAATATATTTCCCAAATTCATATGGTAGCAACAACTAAAATGTGCTCACAATTGCACACTTATGTTGAACATAGGCAAGACTACGCTTGCAAAATGCTATAGGGCATCCCCCATGCATGAAATTGTCCAACCAACTAGTCTTACTGCTAACCTCTAGATTTAGATCACTCCGGAACTAAATCACTCTGTTAGCACTAGCACACCATCATGGTCTTGCTACCTAGAGCTTCTCCGAACTCTGTAACTGGGTTTTATCCCAACTTATGGCTATATTTGGTAAATTTCAAAGTTTAAATTTTATCTTGCACACTTTATCACTACAGACAAGTGTACATACAGACCTGCCAAAGAGTCAAGTTACATGCACAAGCCTTGGCATCCCATTCCACCGACTACAATCGATTCCGTGAGAATTTGATGTCCCATACCATAAAATTACCACCAAACCAATTGATGTGACATATAAAAAGGCTCTTTCCCCCCTCGAAAGATCACCACAAACTCTCGAGCAGTGGGATGTTGACGCATGGCAATAAAAAGAAGAGAAAACCATGCTAGTAAGTTTAAGAACAGTTCTCTTCGATCACTTCTATAAGGGCATTGAGCATTACATCTCAAGACTATACCCCTTCAGATTTACCTTTGATTTCTACAAATCAATCCTAAATCTGCTATTATTATCTAGGCGTATGCTAATCCCTCAGATTAGTACTCCTAGATAAACCATTCAATTGAGTACTGCTAGCAGCACTACTAGCCCCTTTATCCCAAGTAATACATACCTTAGGGATTACTTTGACAAGGCAATCTACGTGACTAAATCAAACTAGTCACCACTCTCTAGGCCCAAGTAGTGACACTATTTTGTTACTACCAACAAGGGCCAGCTTGCCTCTACGGCCAAGGCTCTCTTGTTGCTCACAGTAAGCAACTTGTTTGGACATAAGGCATAACCACATCAAGACTACGCTTGTACATGGTTCTCATTTACCAAAGTTTATCACAATCTTCTAGCAACTGTTAAAAGATTGTGAAGGGTTATGAGCACTACGGCTCAATTAGGCTTACCTTGATTTCTTGTGATAAGCACTTCGTCTAATTTGGGCACAACTGACGCCATTGCCGGTCCTCTTAGCCCAAGTAAAACACACCGCAGTTTTAGATTTACACTATAGCCAAACTACGTGACTTTGATGGTCAATACTAAGTCTATGCTCAGCTTAAATTTAGTCTCTCTGAACCAAATGTGTGATCACCACATGTGCTATTCTCGAGGCACTACTACGGCCATAGACGTGTTCACTAGGCACAACGGCCATAGAATGGCTCTCTCTCGAAGGACTCGGTATTTGGCCGTGGGATTTGTCTCTCTCTTAGCACGCGGCGCTACGGCCATGTGCGGTGGGTCTCTTTTGTGGAAAACGGGCACTACGGCCACACGGCGCGACGGCCGTGTTGTGTTTCGTGGGGTGTGCTGTTGTTTTGTGTTTTTTTTTAATGAAATAAAATAAAATAACGGGCCGGGCCGGCCCTCGCCACTTCGGGCGTGGCCGCCCGCCCGTGGGGAGTGTCCACACGATTGTGGCTAGCCGCCCGTTGCTGTGCGCTGGGCAGGCCCATATGTGATGGCATCAAGGGTTGGCCGCCCGCCGCTGGGCCGCCCTCTGGCATGGCCGCCCCGCTGGGCTGGCCGCCCCGCTGGCATGGCCGCCTGGGCTGGCCGCCCCCACTGGGGCTGGCCGCCGTGGGGCTCTTCGCCCCCCCCCTCAGACGGCGCACATGGGCTTTCGCCCCACCTCAAACTCCAGCAGGCGCTCCAGCACAAGCTTCGAAAAAAGTCGTAGGTTCAATCCCTACCAGGCGCACCAGCACAAGCTTCGCCGTGGGTCTGGATTTCGGCCCCCCCCACACCAAACGTCTTCTCCAGCAGTCATGGGGCTAGTGTCGCTTCCCCACGCTGGTCAGTATTGAATAGCAACGGGCACATTTGCTTTTCTTCACACATTTGTGCTCTTCGCCTTACTTCTCAGACGATGACCATTAGACGCAATGGGGCTGCTCTTTGCCCCCCACCTCCCCCACACACAGTATAGAGGCGACTTCTCTGTCTATGAAACGAATCTCAACGCAGACAATTTCAACGCAGAAAAGAAAAAAAAAACAAAAATTGGTTACCTGCAATTTGCTTGCTGTGTGTGACGGGGAGAGAGAGAGAGAGAGAGAGAGTTCTTCCCTTCCATTCTTCTTGGCCGCCTCCCTCCACACCCTCCATTCGAGATAAGGATGAGGAGATGAATGGTTGAAAACCATTGAGTGGCTCCGGTCCTCCGGTCACGCGCGGACCCTGACGACCCCATCGAACCACGCTCTGATACCAGTGTTACATTCTCGTAACGCCGCTACGGGCATTACCACAGGAGGGGATGGCCTCTGGCTCACCACCCAGCCATAGAGGAAGAATGAGGATTCCCCCTCATCCCCCAGGCTATATAGTGTGTGGCCTGCCGTCCACACTAGCCTGGCCGCCCATGACTCCGCATGGGCGTCCTCTCCCACTGAACCCCGGATATGGCCATCCGGCCTGTTGTCGGTCACAGGCGTTAACAGCCTACGTGACAGAGAGAGAGAAAGAGAGAGAGAGAGAGAGAGAGAGAGAGAGAGAGAGAGAGAGAGAGAGAGAGAGAGAGAGAGAGAGAGAGTCTCATTAACCTTGGGCACCATGGTTACCTTGACAAGTTTGCCTCCTAGATTGTGGAGCCTTGGAAAAGAAAAATGGAGTCAAGTCATGGGTTGGTTTCCCCCCTAAGAAATCCAACTCATAATTTAAATTAATATACATGATCTTGAATTTTGCAAGAAATAATAATATTGGTGTTTTGATTTTTTCAAAAAGACTAGCTTTTTCTTACACTTTGCTAAATAAAATCTTCAAGAAATAAATATATTTTCAAAAAAAATAGAATATAATGTTTATCAACACAAGTGATTTCCATTAAAAAATAAAGCTTTAAACCAAAAGAACATAATAATGAAGCTTTTAAAAAAAGCATAATAAATTAGTTTCCCACAAGGCAATAAAACTACCAAGATATATTGTGAAATGTAATGAAACCATCTCATGCCAATCCTTACTTATAATACAAAAATGTATTATTTAATGACTACATGAAACAATCTTCTAGAAAAGAAGTAAATATTCAAAAACATAATACTAATGTTTAAAATGTATCACGAGCCATGTTCACATGTCACTCCCATGACTAATCAAACAATCACACTAAAAAGTTACCAGCTTATCTCCTTCAAGCCCTCTCTTCCTTTAGTATGCTACTTTAGGTTTGTGGTGGATTTTGTGAAATATTTCAATCACCAAATCAAGTATGTGCAAGCGAGTAAACTAGATCGTTGCACGCTAACACAAAAAATTAAAACCCACTCTGAGCATTCTTTGGAGGTCTTTCATTCCCTAGCTTGTTTATTCAACTTTTTTTTTCTTGTAGGATGCACTTATTCAGAGCTTAGAAAGTGGATGCATGGAAAGGGTAGAGTAACTATATAGTTTGGATGCTATGCTATGATATGATTTTAATTAAATTTGTGTGCATTGGTTCTTGTCATGCATCAAACTTAATTAATTAGACTTTCCATATTTTCAGGATAAAGATGGAAATCCTCCATGAATTGTAAGGGAGAGGAAGTGGATGATATACCATCAAAACTTCGCATGGTAATTAAGCGACTAGTGCAATGGCAAGTCCGGTCTAGATGTGTGCTACATTTACATTTTTTTGTTGATTATGTTGTAGGATGTGTTCAATTAGATTATTTCATTAGTTCAAGATTGGTAACAAGTAATAAAATATTTTATTTTGTTGTTATGTTAAAAGTTAACTATTTGTAAATGCTTAGTTCTAAGTTGTATTAATCTAGATAGTATTGGTAGTTAGGATTGTCGTTATGATAAAATTTTACTATTTGTAGATTCTTAGTTACAAGTTGTATTAATCTAAATAGTATTGGTGTAGGGTTAGTAGTTAGGATCATTTGGATAGTTATTTTGGCCTAATGTAGATTCTTAGTTACAAGTTATAGTAATCTAAATAGTATCAGTGGAGGGTTGGTAGTTAGGATTGTTATTTTTATCTAATGTAGATGCTTAGGTACAAGTTATATTAACCTAAATAGTATTATACTAGTGTGGAGCTAGTAGTTACAATTGTTATTTTGGTCTAATGTAGATGCTTAGTTACAAGTTTTATTAATGTAGATGCTTATTTTGGTTTAATGTAGATGCTTAGTTACAAGTTTTATTAACCTAAATAGTATTGTACTGGTGTAAGGTTGGTAGTTGGGATTGTTATTTTGGTCTAACGTTGTCACAATTTTTAATTATCAATCTGATCATATGCTAGTTTTTTGCTATATGGAGATTGATATTTGCTTTGTGTTTTGTGCTTATAGATGGCTAACAGACAAAAGGCAATAAGTAATATAGAGTCCATGGAGGTTGCAATTGGATAGGTGATTTAGGAAGATGCGTTAAATATCTTTGCAGTAAGTATGAATGGGTGCTAATGTATCCAAGCACAAAGGAATCATTCAAAGTCAAGACTAAATATAGAGAAGATTGGAGAAATCATTGGAAGAGAAGGATAATAGAATTTAGATGGCATACTAGTGTAACAAATGTACTTATTCAACATGCATACATGCACAAAGATATGCATCCTCCTCCCGTCAAGATCCCTAAGCACATGCCAAATGGTGAGTGTGTGATTTGATGTTAATCTATAGTATGATTAAATCATGTGTCTTCTTTAGTTTTTGTTTCATTTCTAATATCTTTATCATGGTACATTTTTCCCAGCATTGTATCCATCAAGAATTGAAGAGACTGGCAAGTGGAGTGCCTCAATGGATGTTTATCATTCCAAAAATTGGGGTGTTTTCTATTTGAGAATGCGGGTACCAGCTCTTTGGTGGCCCAGCTGATCTTCTTTTATGATTGTAAATGTTGTGCCATCTCGTAATGATATGTATGGCTTATTAAAACCCATACCACTCCCACCCTTGTCTTCTTTACAATGGCCAACACACCTAGCATGGACCTAACAGAATCTTGTAGGGTGAAGCTTGCAAATGATGTGCAAGCTTCTAAAGAACCAGTTACTAGCTCGAAAGATAATCACTTGAGTTAGTTAATTCCATGTAGCTATTTTGAATAGTTTATTGCAACTTGTCAAGGATATAGTTGAGTATAGTTGAATGTCAGTGACCAAATATGATGTTAATTTTTAGTAATAACTTATCCTAAATGTAAATTTATTTATATTCTATAAGAAATTATTTTCATTTCATTTTTTTTATGGTAGCTACTTTGTTTCTCAATAAACATTATGCATGCAATTCAAGTACAAAATATGGAGGCTTGTCAAAGTTGGTTGGTTGAACTTAGATCAAAACACTTGAGGTCCCATGCATTCATAAATGGTGGATGTCAAGGTTGGTTGGGGAGGCCATTACATAATTATAATTATTGTGGAGGAAAGTTAGCTATAAGAGAATACAACACATGTGGTGTTCTTATGGTAGGTACTTTGTTTCTTATGGATGTCAAGGTTGGTTGGGGAGGCCATTACATAATTATAATTGGTGTGAAGGAAAGTTAGATGCAAGAGAATCCAACATGTGGTGTTCTTATGGTAGGTACTTTGTTTCTCGACAAACAGTATGCATGCAATTTAAGTACAAAATATGGAGGCTTATCAGAGGTGATTGGTTGAGCTTAGATCAAAACAATAGAGGTCCCGAGAATTTAGCAATGATGGATGAGAATACAACATGCGGTGTATACAAGAGAACACTCACAAAGAGTAGGATCTTTCACAGCACAAAACTTTTAAACTCAAATTGCACAATAAACAAAGATAGAGAAGAATATTATATTAGTGAAGTGATACAATAGATGGCAAATCCCCACACCCGTGTGCTCCTATGAAGGGAGCTTCAATTGGCTGATCTAGAACTACTAAAATAGAAGTTGTATGCTAGTAAAATCTAGGGAGTAAACTCACAGTTTAGACTGATGGGGATGGCCGTGTATCTATATAGGTCTGTATACATGAGGCGGCCATGACATGACCGCACATGATCACATAGGTCCATGGTCATATTCGATGCCCCCATCCGTGGTGTAGACATCAGCTCATAAAGATGTACTACAAACTGTGTAGCTGTTTTCCCACCTCCCACAGCCATTTGGGCTTATTTTGGGCCTTGTTTGGGCCTCACAATGTCAAAACATGGTGTCTAAGAGTAAATTCTACCTACTCCATATGTGGACCATTATGAGATAACATTCCAGTGTAACATGTAGCCTATTTGGTAGTGTGCCAAATCTAATCCAAGATTGATAAGAACCAAGTGTTTCATGCTCACACGAAGCACATTGAGATACAATATTAATATGTGTGTGAGCTTGAGAGGTGGATCTTGTTTACCACCCAACGATAGAGAATTGTGGGGATATTTTCACAAGGATATTGGGAGAGATTTGTTGGAGTGCCATCTTCATTGACTCAATGTTGAACCAAAGAGGTAGTTCACCCTACAAGTGGGGGGGTGTTGGAAAAGCATTTGCTTAATTCTCCACCCTCGTGTTGTTAATGTGGGTGATAGATGTGCTCTATTTTATAAGACCCCCTTTATGAAGAGTATCCATTGTTGTTTGTGTGAGCACCCAGGAACTCAACAGTTCCCATTTTAGACACTAGACTTGTAAGCAAGATATCCTCTATCCAGAGTTTGTCTAGATTGCCACCATCAAAGCTCCTTCCCTAGAGCACACAGGTGGGCAAATAGCCATTGGTTTGTAATCAAAGCTTATAAGCAATAATATTTCTTACTATCCACTTCTTTCTACAATTTAGTGCTTTATATTGTGTTGATCTTGCTTCTACTATTGTGTATAAGCAATAATATTTCTTACTATCCACTTCTTTCTACAATTTAGTGCTTTATGTTGTGTTGATCTTGCTTCTACTATTGTGTTTTCTTATGATAAGAGCTACCTTCAATTCTCTCCATGTAGCTTTCTTCAAATCCACACATGCTCTGATATTTTTGTTCTTTTTTTGCACAATCACAATGGATGATACCCTCTTTCTATTATTTTCTATTATTTTCTATTATTTTTTCACATAACCACAATGGATAATACCCACTCAATATGCTCAATCTCACAAAAAAATCATTCATCTGCTAGCTTGTCAATGGAGTGTCGATGAGTTTAATTGATTGTTTTTCTTGGTAGTGATTGCACTTCCTCCAATGTTTAAATTTCAATTGGCTATCTGGCAGTAGTGAGTCAGAAGATTCAATAATTAATATTCTCATAAAAGCGTTTCATTTGTTAAATGATAGGTTTCAACACTTACCATGTTTAGTGAAGTACTATACATTCACATCACCTTAGTATCGACCTTGGGCATCACATTGATTGTTAATCAGGTGCACCCATCCGGTACAATTTTACTGAATTTCTTTCTTTGAATTGAATTTTCTTTTTACAATCCATGTGAATATAAAACAATAGAAATTTCTCTCTTAGAGTATTTAATTATTCGTTTATCAAATACTCGTAGAATTTAAACATAGAATTTAAGACAATTCTAATTTTGATATAAAAATTCTTTATGCATCTATTTATGCATAAAATCAACTTCAATTGGGAACAAAACTTTTATTAAAAAATCCTTTTATGCATCTATTTATGCATAAAAATCAACTTCAATGGGAATAACACTTTTTTTTAAAAAATCCTTTTATGCATCTATTTATGCATAAAATTAAATTTAATAGAAATAACACTTTTAAAATAAAAAGAATTTCATTATGCATCTATTTATGTATAAAAATTAAATTTTATAAGAATAACGCTTTTATAATTAAAAAAATTTCCTTTATGCATCTTTCTATGCATAAAAATCAAATTTAATAAGAATAACACTTTTATAATAAAGAATTCCATTATGCATCTTTCTATGCATAGAAATCAAATTTAATAAGAATAACACTTTTATAAAAAAAATTAATTATGCATAGAAATCAAATTTAATAAGAATAACACTTTTATACTTAAAAAAATTCTATTATGCATCTTTCTATGCATAGAAATCAAATTAAATAAGAATAACACTTTTATAATAAAAAAATTCCATTATGCATCTTTCTATGCATAGAAATCAAATTTAATAAGAATAACACTTTTATATAAAAAAAATTCCATTATGCATCTTTCTATGCATAGAAATCAAATTTAATAAGAATAACACTTTTATAATAAAAAAATCATTATGCATCTTTTTATGCATAGAAATCAAATTTAATAATTAATATCAGTGATATGCATGCATATTCATAGGTGAATATGTACATGGAGTAATTAGAATATTTCTTTTAGATGCAAAAATGGCGGGAATTACTCTTTTGGAATAACATAAAAATGGTGGGAATTACTCTTTTGGAATAACATAAAAACAAACTTTCTTTTTCACAAAATTCTTGAAAATTTTGCCATAACCTCCTTTGTATGGTGGGAATTACCCTTTTGGAATAACATAAAAACAAACTTTCTTTTTCATAAAATTCTGGAAAATTTTGCCATAACCTCCTTTGTATGGCTGACCATTTCTCATTTTTATCTTTCTTCACTTAACTTAATTAACCCAATTTAGAATTATAGAACTCTAATCTACACAATTTTCTAAATTCAAGAGAGTAAATAATAAGAAGAGTTTAATTAATCACTTAATCTTTCTAGGATTAAGAAAGGTTAGAATGTAAAGAAGAGAAGGGGGTGGCCTTTTCATCAAAGGCATAGCATTTGAATTTAATTCAATCATTTGCAAAACATAAAAATCAAGAAAACCATAGAATTTTCATTTAAAATTCGTAAACAAAGTAAGAAAATTAGCTTACATGGAGCTTCTAAGCTCTCCTTTGGCTTGAGGGATTGAGGGTTCTACTCTTGTTTGAAGCAAAAGTGGCCACCAATTCACTTTGGAGAGGATTAGGCCAAAACAATTGAATTATCAAAAAAATTCAATGTAGATGCCTCAAGACAGGAGTAGAGAAACAGTGCATAAACACCATTAAGATTTAACAAAGGGGGAGGCTTCTATTTATAGGAAAAAAGTGAGCCTCTAACCAAGCAAACTGATTCTAGAATTTTCTAGATCAGTTTGGTCAATTTTTCAACATTTTTGGGTCAGTTAGCTTACTTTTTGGATCTAGTTTTGAAACAGGAGAGAGAGGAGAGATGAAAATATCTCATTTTATTGATTAAAAATTGGGGGGTAATGATGAGAAAAAAGTGCCTAATTCATGAGGGACGACCCCCACACTAAGGTGTCAAAATTCAGTTTTTTAATTCTTTTATTTGGTCCTTAGTCCACTCTTCATCTTATGTGAGCATTTACTCATTTTTTGGGGGGAAAGGGGGGTTCTTTTATTCTTCAATTTATCTCCTCCCTACACTTGGATTGATCCTATTGGCCTGTAGGACCTTAATTGGACCATAATCCAAAAAATTTTAAAAATCTAGACCCTTAGGCTAAGGTCCGTTATGCCTATTTTCAATTAATTCCAATTGCACATTGGAAAGTTCTTTTTGAATTTATGTTTTAAGGGAAACCATTTTAGACACTAGGAGGATTTTTATATCCAAAAATATCTCAATTTTGAATTACCTCCCTCTAGATATTTTCTCTGTAAAACAGGATCTTTCTTTTATTTCAGAGGGGAATAATTATAAGATCAGAAGGGGAGGTTCTTACACCTGCACACCTCAAAAACTGGAGGGAGGAATCTTACATCCTACCCCACTTAAAAAACGAGAGATTTCCTCATCTTGCAAACTAGAGAATAACTCTTTCCCTTAAGATCCAATTGATTCTGGGGTTTCTTAGAGTATGGTGAACCCAACAGAATCCTGGGATAAAGATCCCTTATATAGAACTCATCATCAGATAGCAATTCTTTTAGATCATATCATTCATATCCTTAATACAATAATGGTCCTTTAGACCGAAATTTTCATCTGAACATTTCTCCATTGGAATTACAATTATACAGGTTTTTAATTTGTCATCCCTTAACTTTATCCACTGGGTCGAGTGTTAACAGTAGCAATCTGTTAGCACAATCCACTCATCTCATAGTGATTTGCTGAAGTCATTATCGTCATTCTAGTTACGAACATCATCATAGGGACTCGTCCCATTCATCCTCATTGTGGTTTTGCTCGGCTTATTGCTTTTCAACCAAAATTCAGGAATCATCATTTTTCAATTAGAATCCAAATCAACTCATCAGTTCTCAACCAGAATTTTAAAATCGTATCAACCACATTTGAATTCATCATCTGGATAGCATTTTTGCTTATAATTTCAAGGTCTTAGATTTACTCGTATATATACTGCCAGTAAAGAGCTTCAGTTATACCCTCGGTATATACGGGTAGTCACGGTCCTTGGAATTTTTAAGGTAAATACCATCATGTCTAGGTCTCAAGCAAGTGAGGGATTCCATACAATTGTGGTACTTCCATTTGAAGACTCAATTAGCTATTTATGAATCTTCATTCTGCATATCAATTTGTATGAATTTTATCACATAATTACAACCTTTTACTGCTACTTCATAAATTTTTGACATTTTTCGTTTCTCGATTGATCCACTTTAGTCAATTTGCTCTGATACCAGAGCTGAAAGATCCCTCTCCCCTCCACGCAATGAATTCTGGGGTGCTTGCAGTGGAAGTAGCACTTGTTGCACCGGGCAGGGTCCTTCACTCGGGGCCTCGCCCACGTATATCCAGACAAGAGACTAATCCCTCGGTTCTTCCAAAATCGAACCCGAAAAAACTTCCCTCGCCGCCCAAAAAGCACGGGCGATTCCTCCAAGATATTTTTACTCTAACGTAGTCAAGAGCCTTAACTATCTGAACTAATCTGACCAAACCCATAAGTCCCATAGTCATCAAGGAAAAGACTTGCACTTGGATCATAGAGACCAACGCTTTTTTCCTCATTAAGAGGCACAGCCTTTGATTCTTTTCCATAGAACAATTTTTATCCGGGATTTACTTCATCTATCGTACCATAACAGAATTGAGTCTCATTTTAGGGATCCATCAGTCTAGCCTAACCCCATCCAGTCCCGTGGGTTAACCAACCACCCAACCACTATAGTGATGGGATCCATTTAAGAATTTGATTAGCTTTTATCCCGGGTACCACGAAAAAGAGTTCCCAGGCCCCCTAGCCGGATATTCATGCAAACTTAAAACTAGTCACACCACTTACACACCCAATATGAAATTGCCTTTTTCACAGATTCAGCTGTCTTTAAAACAATCTTTTAAAGAAACTATAGTATCACTGATCATAATCCTCCAAAATATCCGGTTGAATCCTGATTTTCAATTTTTCCTTCATCGGTGTATGTATGGAATCATTGGCAAACAACAACCAGAATGCTCACTACCTATTCACTCATCAGGGGCCTTTTCACTAGTTCCTAGCTCATAATACCTGACAATGTATTCACTTATAAAAATCAAAATGGAGTCTTCATTGAAGATCAGCAAGATCAACCAACAAATCCATATAAAAGAGCCATGGACTAATCCGTTGAGGACCAGCAAGGGCAATCAACTAGATCCATGCCCGAATTCAGAAAACAACTCTTACTCCTTGTTCCAATATCTTCCATGATGCACGTGTGGGTATCTTCAGTGACCCAAAGCCCAAGCACGGTATGGTCAGCACCCTCTAGGATCCTTTGCAGGTCACCTAGTGCTTCAATTATATGCCGCTTTCTTAGTCCCTCATCCACCATATCAGAAGCTCACCATTGGGTCAAGACCTTGGCCGACCTTGTTACGTGAGACATCCTCCGTTGACTCTCTGTTAGCTGTTGAAAATTTAACAGATAGGTCTCCACAGCCTCATTCACAAGACAATCAAAATGCTTCCCTTGCATTATTGACATAAAACAGTCATTAAAAAAAAATAGGTCATAAATAGAGTTTCTATAATGAACTCTCGTCTTTTCACATTGTTCCACATCAATCCACATTACTTAATCTACATCCAATTCATATGTATTCCCATTTTCATCCAATCACATCATTTTCCATCTCATCACATCTTTCCTCATTTATCCTTATCACAATCTCATCCACTTGCATCTACCCATATTCACATCTCATCACACCTCATCCATTCACATCACATCTCATTCATTCACATCTATCCTGTTTCACATCACATCACATTCATTCACATCACATATCATCCATTCACATCCCATATCATTCATTTACATCCCTATTCACATGACATCACATCTCATTCATTCACATCACATATCATCCATTCACATCTCATATCATTCATTTACATCCCTATTCACATGACATCACATCCCATTCATTCACATCCCGATTCACATCACATTACATCTCATCCATTCATTCACATCTAACATCTATCTGATTCACATGTCATCATATCTCATTCATTCACATCCCGATTCACACCACATTACATCTCATCCATTCATTCACATCTATCTGATTCACATGTCATCACATCTCATTCATTCACATCCCGATTAACATCACATTACATCTCATCCATTCATTCACATCTATCTGATTCACATCACATCTCATTCATTCACATCCTGCTTCACATCACATTACATCTCATCCATTCATTCACATCTATCTGATTCACATCAGATCTCTTCACATCTTTTCACATCACATCTATTCACATCACATCCCATCCATCCATTCATTCACATCTGTCTGATTCACATGACATTTTATCACATCTATTCACATCACATCCCATCCATCCATTCTTTCATATCTATCTGATTCACATGACATTTCATCACATCTATTCACATCACATCTTATTCATTCACATCCCGATTCACATCACATTACATCTCATCCATTCATGCACATCTATTTGATTCACATCACATCTATTCACTCAGGGACCATTAAACCATCCTTTGAACACTCTCCCTCAACTGTTTGCAACCGAGCTTCCCTTAGAAAAACATATACCGAATTCTCCCTATAGCATTCTGGCGTAAGAGAGTCCTTTAAGAAAACAGGGTTTCTATGCAAGTTTTCAGTTTGATTTTCTTTTGAATACAAGAGTATTTCTTGAATTAGTATCCCAAAAACTTCTTGATCGAAATTTTGAATTTCATACCAGAATTCGTCAAATTCTATAACCTTGATCCACAGATCAATTCGAAGGGTCTCAAACTTAGTTTCAGATTTGGCAAGAATTTAGAGTATATTTTTCTGAACTGGTCATAGTCTGATTCAAGGTTCGAGTCGGATAAGATTTTTCCTAAACTATCTTTCTCAAAATGGTTTGATAATTTAGTTACTATTTTACTGCATTTCTTTCTTTAAATATTCACTTAACTGATTTCTAAATTAGTTACGAATTCCAATGAGGAATAAATTAATCATTTATTTGAATAATTTTGATCTCGATAGATTTCTTAAATATTCTTTTTACAATCCGTGTGAATATAAAACGATAGAAATTTCTCTCTTAGAGTATTTAATTATTCATTTATCAAATACTCATAGAATTTAAACATAGAATTTAAGACAATTCTAATTTTGATATAAAAATTCTTTATGCATCTATTTATGCATAAAAATCAACTTCAATTGGGAATAACACTTTTATAAAAAAAATCCTTTTATGCATCTATTTATGCATTAAAATCAACTTCAATGGGAATAACACTTTTATAAAAAAATTATTTTATGCATCTATTTATGCATAAAATAAAATTTAATAGGAATAACACTTTTAAAATAAAAAGAATTTCTTTATGCATCTATTTATGCATAAAAATTGATTTTTACAAGAATAATGCTCTTTCTAATTTTAAAAAAATTCCTTTATGCATCTTTCTATGCATAAAAATCAAATTTAATAAGAATAACACTTTTGTAATAAAAAATTTCCACTATGCATCTTTCTATGCATAGAAATCAAATTTATTAGGAATAACACTTTTATAATAAAAAAATTCCATTATGCACCTTTCTATGCATAGAAATCAAATTTAATAAGAATAACACTTTTATATTAAAAAAATTCCATTATGCATCTTTCTATGCATAGAAATCAAATTTAATAAGAATAACACTTTTATATTAAAAAAATTCTATTATGCATCTTTCTATGCATAGAAATCAAATTTAATAAGAATAACACTTTTATAATTAAAAAAATCCATTATGCATCTTTCTATGCATAGAAATCAAATTTAATAATTAATATCAGTGATATCCATGCATATTAATAGGTAAATATGTACATGGAGTAATTAGAATATTTCATTTAGATGCAAAAATGGTGGGAACTACTCTTTTGGAATAACATAAAAACAAACTTTCTTTTTCACAAAATTTTGAAAAATTTTGCCATAACCTCCTTTGTATGGCTGACCATTTCTCATTTTTATCTTTCTTCACTTGACTTAATTAACCCAATTTAGAATTATAGAACTCTAATTTACACAATTTTCTAAATTCAAGAGAGTAAACAATAAGAAGAGTTTAATTAATCACTTAGTTAATCTTTGTAGGATTAAAAAAGGCTGGAATGTAAAGAAGAGAAGGGGTGGCCTTTTCATCAAAGGCATAGCATTTGAATTTAATTCAATCATTTGCAAAACATAAAAATCAAGAAAACCAAAGATTTTTTATTTAAAATCCATAAACAAAGTAAGAAAATTAGCTTACATGGAGCTTGAGGGATTGAGGGTTCTACTCTTGTTTGAAGCAAAAAAGGCCACCACTTTACTTTGGAGAGGATTAGGCCAAAACAATTGAACTATTAAAAAAGTTCAATGTAGATGGCTCAAGAAGACAGAAGTAGAGTAACAATGCATAAACATCATTAAGCTTTTACAAAGGGAGAGGCTTCTATTTATAGGAAAAAAGTGAGCCTCTAATCAAGCAAACTGACTCTAGAATTTTCGAGATCAGTTTGGTCAATTTTTGACCATTTTTGGGTCAGTTTAGCTTAGTTTTTGGATCTAGTTTTGAAACAGGAGAGAGGAGAGATGAAAATGTCTTATTTATTGAATTTATCTCCTCCCTACACTTGGATTGATCCTATTGGCCCATAGGAACCTTAAGTGGACCATAATCCAAAAATTTTCAAAAATCTAGACCCTTAGGGTAAGGTCCTTTATACCTATTTTCAATTAATTCCAATTGCACATTGGAAAGTTCTTTTTGAATTTCTGTTTCAAGGGAAACCATTTCAAACACTAGGAGGATTTTTATATCCAAAAATATCTCAATTTTGAATTACCTCCCTCTAGGGATCTTTCTTTTATTTCAGAGAGGGGAATAATTATAAGATCGAAAGGGGAGGTTCTTACACCTACACACCTCAAAAGCTGGAGGGAGGAATCTTACACCACACATCTTTATCATAATTGTCAATCAAAGAAACCACATACTTATGGTCACTTGAACTTTCTAGCATTTTTAATTTCTTGACTAAAATATAGTTCAAGAAAATGTGCATGGCACTATCATCAATCATAACTCGTACCTTGTGACCCTAAATGGGACCCAATGTGGTGGGGACAATTTCTATCTCTCTCTCTCTAAATCTCTTAAAGTTTGAAGTCATAAAAGTGGGTTGCTAAACTCGCAAAACTCAGGATATAGAAGGTGGTGTGAGACTTGTGTGATAGGATCCTTAATTACAAATACTTCCACTGTATGTTACAATCAAGGTGATGTGGTGGAGGGAAAAGAGGGTGAGCTTATGTTGAAACATTTACCTCATCCAAACCGTCTTGGAGCCACTTTCGCAAAGCTAAAATGCGCAATTCAGCACAAGAGGGAAGAGCTGATAGTAACCTCTTGCCATGGCTCTATATGCTTTACCTCCTAGAGTTAAGTTCGCTTCAAGCATGCATATCTCCTCTGGAATTTAGCGCAATCGATGCAAATCCTGACACTTTTGTAAAAAAGTGTTGACCACATCTTTATCACGTTCCTTCTACTCCCCACTAAAAAATAGAGGTTTTGGGTTTTTTAGAATAGCAGCAGCATCTCTAGGGTGAGATGTACTGACATTCATGATGCCCCCTTGGGCCGGAGCTATTGGCTTACCTGCCCACTGAAGCACTTACGGTGGTAGAAGCTTGCATATTATTCTTTAGCTCTACCCTATAAATGCAATGCAAGAGAATGCACACAAGAACTAACCTCAATTCCAAGCTCTTGAAAAACAATCGCAAGTATTAGCTCAAAGTGAATTTATCAGTGCGATGCTAGAATTTGAAAGTCGATGTTGAAAAGCACCTTCAAATCTTCATAAGAAGAACACCATCCCAAAACTCCACTTGTAATGTAAGATTCCTCCCCAGCCCCTCAAGATGTCCAATTTCTTCCCCTGTAATCAATCACTTTTTTCAAAATAATAAAAGATCTTGTTTCTACCTATTTTGGCCTAGAGAGAGAAAATATTCTAGAGAGAGGTAATTCAGTTTTTAGATATCTTTAGATGAAAAAATATCCCTCTTTATTAAAATAAATTCCCCCGAAACAGAAGTTTAAAAAGAAATTCATAAGGTACATTAGAAATCAATTATAATGTGCACAAAAGACCTTACCCTAAGGGCCCCTGTTTTTAAAAATTTGGATTAAGGTCCAAACAAAGGTTTGACAGGCCAATGAGATTAATCCAAATGTAGGGTGGAGATAAATTGAAGAATAAAAGAAAAACCCCCCAAAAATGAGTAAATGCTCACATAAGATGAAGAGTGGACTAAGGACCAAAGAAAAGAATTAAAAAACTGAATTTGACACCTCAGTGGGGATCTCCCCTCATGAAGTAGGTGCATTTTTCTCATCATTACCTCCAATTTTTAATCAATAGAATGAGATATTTTCATCTCTCCTCTCTCGTATTTCAAATCTAGATCCAAAAAGTAAGCTGAACTAACCCAAAAATGGTCAAAAATTGACCAAATTGATCTGGAAAATTCTAGAATCAATTTACTTGGTTAGAGGCTCACTTTTTCTATAAATAGAAGCCTCCTCCTTTGTAAAATCTTAATGGTGTTTATGCATTGTTACTCTACTCCTGTCCTGAGCCATCTACATTGAATTTTTTAATAATTCGGTTGTTTTTGGCCTAATCCTCTTCAAAGTGAATTGGTGCCCACTACTGCTTCAAACAAGAGTAGAACCATGTAAGCTTAGAAGCTCCATGTAAGCTAATTTTCTTACTTTGTTTACGAATTTTAATGAAAAATCTATGGTTTTCTTGATTTTTTATGTTTTGCAAACGATTGAAATAAATTCAAATGCTATGCCTTTTATAAAAAGGCCACCCCCTTCTCTTCTTTACATTCCAGCCTTTCTTAATCCTATAAAGATTAACTAAGTGATTAATTAAACTCTTCTTATTGTTTCCCCTCTTGAATTTAGAAAATTGTGTAGATTAGAGTTCTATAATTCTAAATTGGGTTAATTAAGTCAAGTGAAGAAAGATAAAAATGAGAAATGGTCAGCCATACAAAGGAGGTGATGGCAAAATTTTCTAGAATTCTATGAAAAAGAAAGTTTGTTTTTATGTTGTTCCAAAAGAGTAATTCCTACCATTTTTGCATCTACAAGAAATATTCTAATTACCCCATGTACATATTCACCTATGAATATGCATGGATATCACTGATATTAATTATTAAAATTAATTTTTTATGCATAGAAAGATGCATAAAGGAATTTTTTATTATAAAGGTGTTAATCTTATTAAATTTGATTTCTATGCATAGAAATATGCATAAAGGAATTTTTTTATTATAAAAGTGTTATTCTTATTAAATTTGATTTCTATGTATAGAAAGATGCATAAAGGAATTTTTTTATTATAAAAATATTATTCTTATTAAATTTGATTTCTATGCATAGAAAGATGCATAAAGGAATTTGTTTTATTACAAAAGTGTTATTCTTATAAAATTTGATTTCTATGCATAGAAAGATGCATAAAGGAATTTTTTTATTATAAAAGTGTTATTCTTATTAAACTTGATTTCTATGCATAGAAAGATGCATAAAGGATTTTTTTATTATAAAAGTGTTATTCTTATTAAATTTGATTTCTATGCATAGAAAGATGCATAAAGGAAATTGTTTTATTATAAAAGTGTTATTCTTATTAAATTTGATTTCTATGCATAGAAAGATGTATAAAGGAATTTTTTTATTACAAAAGTGTTATTCTTATTAAATTTGATTTTTATGCATAGAAAGATGCATAAATGAATTTTTTTATTATAAAAGCGTTATTCCTATAAAAATTGATTTTTATGCATAAATAGATGCATAAAGAAATTCTTTTTATTGTAAAAGTGTTATTCTTATTAAAATTGATTTTATCCATAAACAGATGCATAAAATGATTTTTTAAAATAAAAGTGTTATTTCCATTGAAGTTGATTTTTATGCATAAATAGATGCATAAAGAATTTTTATATCAAAATTAGAATTCTCTTAAATTCTATGTTTAAATTCTATGAGTATTTGAATAATTAAATACTCTAAGAGAGAAATTTTTATCGTTTTATATTCACATGGATTGTAAAAAGAAAATTCAAGAAATCTATCGAGATTAAAATATTCAGATAAATGATTAATTTATTCCTCATTGGAATTCGTAACTAATTTAGAAATCAGTTAAGTGAATATTCAAAGGAAGAAATTTAGTAAAATAGTAACTGAATTATCAAACCTTTTCAAAAAAGATAGTTTAGGAAAAATCTTATCCGACTTGAATCTTGAATTAGACTATGACCAAGACCAAACTCTTTCGTCAGTTTCGAGGCAAGAAAGTGTGACCAATTTAGAAAAATACACTCAAAACTCCAACCAAATCTGAAACCAAGTTTGAGACCCTTCGAATTGATCTGTGGATCAAGGTTATAGAATTCGAGGAATTCTGGTATGAAATTCAAAATTATGATCAAGAAGTTTTGAGGATAGTGATTCAAGAAGTTTTGGGGATAGTGATTCAAGAAATACTCCTTGTAATCATTAGAAAATCAAACTGAAAACTTGCTTAGAAACCTTGTTTTCTTAAAGGACTGTCTTATGCCAAAATTCTGATCAAGAAGTTTTGGGGATACTGATTCAAGAAATACTCCTTGTAATCATTAGAAAAGCAAATTGAAAACTAACTTAGAAACCCTATTTTCTTAAGGGACTGTCTTATGCCAGAATGCAGGAGGGAGCATTTGGTATATGTTTTTCTAAGGGAAGTTTGGTTGCAACAGCTGGTGGTGGGGAGTGTTCAAAGGACGGCTCATGCGGCAAAGCTTGCCTAGGTCTTGACCAGCCTCGGTATGGTTGAAAAATGGTGCGCTTCCAGTGGTACGATGGGCGAGGGCCAATGAAGCGGTCCCTGAGTGAAGTGCCAGGATACCTAAGGAGGATCTAGGAGGGTTCTGACTAGGAGATGCACAGGCTCACGGTGCATATGACACCCATGCGTATGTCGTGGAAGATATGTATGATGGACGAAATGATTATTGTAATCTATTATTGGATCTCATTGCTGCTGACTAGTTGGTCTCAACGGAGAGTCCAGAGTGATTCTATTTTTTAACAAACAAGGGACTGGATTTGAGTTATGACATTTGTAACCAATAACTGTTTATCAATGGATTATTTTATATGTTAAAGTTTTAAAGAGGAGTGTGTGCGTATCTGTATTTGAAAGCAAAAGTTAAGAAAGGCATTCAATTATGGGTAGGTGAGTAATTGTCTGGTTCTACCGATTCCAGTGGTTGGGTGGTGGCTAAGATGGGGTTAGGCTGAAATCAATGGAGTTTTAATAATTAAATTGAAATAATAGGAATACGCTTAGACTTAGAGTAGTTAAATAAAAACTTGAAGAATTTCTCAAATGATTAGATCAACGACTGTGCCTGATTTTGGTTAGGAAAAAAGCATAGATTTCTTCAAACTAAGTCAGTGATAGTTTTCCTTCTATCTGGTTTAATCAGGTGAAGGATAGTTTAGTCAATTGACCCCGTTAGAAAATTTGTTAAGAAAAACAAAAAGGTGGAATCGTCCCCGTTTTCTAGGCAAGGGGAATTTTCCTAGTTTTGGTTTCGGAATGACCACCAGATTAGTCTCGTGTCCAGACATTCCAGGGCAAGGCCCCAAGTGGGAAACCCTGCGCCGTGCAAGAGGAAGCTACTTCCGCTGCTAGCAACCGAGAATCCGGTGCGCAGAGGGGGCAGAGGGGTCTCATAGCTGGTATTAGAGTGTTGTTGTAAACTTATGAAATAGCAACAAACATTTCCTAAAATTTTAAAGTAAATCTGGGAAATAATTTTTTCACTTGTTGAGATTATGTTTGAAATGAACTTCATAAATTGAAAACTTATAAATCGAACTGGTTTTTTAGATGGATACCCCAAATCTATCTAGCATTCTTGGACTCTCCCAGAGTCAGGATATGATCGCCTTTGCCTTCGAAAATCTCATCAACTCTGCTACAATCCGAGGAAGCAGAGTGAGACTCGCTCGTCACTTTGAGGATCTATACTTTCCTGATCCAGTAGAGCGATGTCAACATATGTGGTTCTCTGGAGGGCGAAGTATTCGTGTCAATACCAATTCAACGATAGAGACTCAAACATAATATCTCGCTAGGCATGATCTTGAGATAAGGCTAGGAATTGTTCATTATGTACAACTCTATAATCACTCACCCCGGAATTTTAGAATTTGTTGCTGTATTTTTAGACTTCTTAGCCTCTTTATTCCTAGGAGAAGAATTATAGCACCATTATCAGTGATGAATCGTGTATATCATAGCATGTCTCCATCACAATATCGCCTTTTTATGCATACGCGATTGAAGCGGTGACTTTTGGAGCCAAGACGCTCTATGTATATATCAAAAACTTTTGATAATAAATGATGTTTTGCAAAAGATTTCAAATTGTTTTCGTGGTTGTGAATATTGGTTAATAAAAATATCAGAGTGAATCTTGTTTTCAAGAATTATGATGGACTATTTATTTGTTTAAAAATAAATCTCAAAAATTAAATAGTCATAAATCTGATGTTATCAAAAATATCATTTTGTCAGAATCATGAGGCGCATGGCCCATGGTGGTAGGCAGCCAGATCCTCTTACGAATGATGAAGAGTTAGATCCGGACGTTCGTAAAGCCCTGCACCGATCCCAACCTGGTCCCTTCAAGGGTGAAGGGTAACAATTAGGAGAAGTAGTGGAAAAATGGATCGAGGCAATGGAAGAGTATTTTGATGTAACCGGTTAGAGAAGAGCAAGATGGCTCTCACCAGATTGAAAATTGTGGAAACGGCTAGGGTCGCATGGAGGAACCATTGCGAGACAAACCATCTCGACCGAAATACCCAAACCTGGTCAGATCTTAAAGCTTACCTCAGGAAGAGGTTCTATCCTCTGGGCTTCCTAGAAACCAAAATGAATGAGTTCTTGGAAGTAAAGCAGGATAGCCGGGACGATTGAAGAATACCATCAGGCATTTGCCCTTCTCCTCAAATATTCTCCACTTTTGGATGAAGAGCAGTTTGATGGCCAGATTCATTCAAGGGATGAACAAGCCATTGGACACTTTAGTGAAAAATGCCAAACCAGTCTCAGTGTGGCAAAAGCTGTCAGAATGGCAAAGGACTTTGCCAAAGCATTTGTTGTTAAGGTCCCGCTGAAGCTTGCACCCTCAAACTTTAAAAGGTTCCAAACCCCGGGAAGTGCTTCAAACTTTCCACCCCCAAAGAGGCAGCAAGGCCCTAATTAGAATCAAGATACTATGAAATTCAGAAGTGAAGGAAGACCCTTCCCTCAGAATACTTTCTCACGAGCCCCACCTCTTTCAAGGATTTAGAGGGATGAGCTTAGAAGTGAGAACAGGTGTTTTGGGTGTTAGAGTTTCGGTCACCAACGTAAAGACTACCCAACTCTTGCCATGTCAAGAGGATAGGGAAGTCCAGGACCCAGAGTGCAAAGAACAACCCCTTTGTATCAGTCAACAAATCAGGGTCTGTCTCACCAAAATTAGGGCAATCCCAGGAGGACTCCAGCTCAACCATCTGCCTCTGTTCAGAGTAATCTCAGAACTCCCTCCAAGAACTGGGGTAACCACAGAGAAAGAGTTCCGCCCCAATCTGCAGCAGCAGCAGCTAGAGCAGTTACATTAGCAGAAGTAGAGGAAGAGGAAAGAGGTCAGATTTATGCCATCAGTGATTGAAAACCAAGAGCCAAATTGTCAATTCTCTATCATCCATGCTCGAGCTCAATATAAGGGTAAACCATTTAAGCTTTTGATTGATTCAGGCAGTACTCATTCATTTATTTCCCGAGGATGCTTGCATAAGCTAGTCTTAGAACAAAAATTAGGGAAACCTATGCAAGTGGAATTGGCCAGTGGGAAGATTATTTTCACTCACCATGAGACAGATCGTATTCAGTTTAATCTAGATGGGGTTGTAACTGACTGCCAGTTCAGAGTCTTACCTTTGGGAGTTTTTGACGGAATCCTTGGAATGGATTGGCTCCACAAAAATCAAGCTGCCATTCACTATCACAATGGAACCATTTCCTTCCATGACCTTCACGGGAACAAAGTTCAAAGAACTAGAATTTTTGGATGCCCAGATCTACAATTAGTAAAAGCTTCTAGGTTATTGAAAGGACTTAGAAAGAAGCAGCTCATTTATGTTGTCCAAATGAATCCGGTAGACACAAAGCTAAAGGATAAAGAAACAAAATGGTTAAGTGAGTATGATGATTTATTCCCAGCAGAGCTAACTGAGATGCCTCCGATTCGAGAAGTAGATCATGAGATAGAATTGACCCCCGAAACTCAGCTAGTAGCCCAACGCACGTATAAAATGCCAGTCTTTGAAGCCATTAAACTCAAGGAACAGCTTAGGTAGCTGTTAGAACAAAGGTTTGTAAGACCTAGTGTTTCACCTTGGGGAGCGCCAATTCTCTTTCAGAGAAAGAAGGATGGAACATTAAGACTCTATGTGGATTACAGAGGTCTCAATCAGCTGACAGTTAAGAATAAGTATCCTATCCCTAGAATTGATGAGCCTCTGGACAGACTAAATGGAGCCCAGATCTTCACAAAGATAGATCTCAAATCAGGGTATTACCAGATTAGGATTAATGATCAAGATATCCCAAAGACAGCCATCAATACTTGCTATGGGCACTATTAATTTACTGTCATGCCGTTTGGATTGACAAATGCCCGAGCTACATTCAATCGCCTAATGCAAGATATTCTCAGAGAATACTTGGATGATTTTGTTCTTGTTTTCTTTGATGATATTCTGATTTACTCAAAGAATGCAGCTAACCATGAAGCTCACGTCCGTAAAGTTCTTGACATTCTAAGGAAGCACCAACTCTTTGAAAAAAAGAGCAAATGCACTTTCTATGTCCACCATGTTGAATACTTGGGCTTTCTGGTATCCAAAGACAGAATTTCTCTAGATTTTGCAAAAGTCCAAGCAGTCATAGATTGGCCTGAACCAAAGATAGTGAAAAAAGTCCAGGGGATTCTTGGGATTAACTGGTTTGGTATAGAATTTTTATACCTAAGTATGCTCTCATAGCTTCCCCCCTGACTAATCTTCTCAAGAAGAATACCCCGTTTCAATGGTCTGCAAGAGCGCCCCTGAAAAGCTGAAGACCGCCTTGGTAACCAATCTCGTTCTGAAGTTGCCAGATTTCTCTCAACCCTTTGAGGTAGTAACTAATGCCAGTGGTTTTGCCCTGTGGGAGGTGCGCTCATGCAGGAAGGCATGCAGTGGCCTATGAATCCCGAAAACTCAGAACGCATGAGAGAAATTATGCTGTCCAAGACCTGGAGCTACTTTCAGTAGTTTATGCCCTGAAGTTGTGGAGACATTACCTATTGGGTCAAAGATTCACTTTGATGACACATCATCAGAGCTTAAAGTGGATCTTCACTCAGAAAATCTCAACATGCACCAAAGAAGGTGGATGCAGACCCTACAGGAATTTGATTTTGAAATCAAGTACCGCCCAGGCAAAGAAAATGTGGTAGCAGATGCCCTCAGCAGAAAAGCCTCCTTGCTTGCAATCACAGTGGTTTCAAATCCAAATGAAGCAAGAGAGAAGATCATGCAGGATAGATTCTTTGGCCTTATTGCTAACTCTTAACTTCTTCAACCCAATGCATTAGGCGATTGAATGTAGCTGGGGCATTTGTCAATCCAAACGACATGATAGTAAACTCATAGTGCCCATAGCGAGTATTGATGGCTATCTTTGGGACATCTTGATCATTAATCCTGATCTGATAATACCCTGATTGGAGATCTATCTTTGTGAAGATCTGGGCTCCATTTAGCCTATCTAGAAACTCATCAATTCTAGGGATAGGATACTTATTCTTAACTGTCTGATTGAGACCTCTGTAATCCACACACAGTCTTAACGTTCCATCCTTCTTTTTCTGAAAGAGAACTGGCAAAAACTCCCAAAGGTAAGACTCTGAACTGGCAGTCAGTTACATTCCCATCTAGATTAAACTGAATACAATCTGACTCATGGTGAGTGAAAATAATCTTCCCACTAGCCAATTCAACTTGCATAGGTTTCCCTAACTTCTGTTCTAGGACTAGCTTACGCAAGCATCCTGGGGAAATAAATGAATGAGTTTTGCCTAAATCAATCAAAAGCTTAAATGGCTTACCCTTATACTCAGCTGGAGCATGGATGACAGAGAATTGACAATTTGACCCTTGGTTTTCAATCGCGGCATAAATTTGACCTCTTTCCTCTTTCCTCTTTCACTACTTCTGCTATCGTTAGCTGCTCTCGCTGCTATAGATTGGGGCGGAACAATTTCTCTTTGGTTACCCCAGTTCTGGGAGGGAGTTCTGAGATTACTCTGAACGGAGGCAGATGGTTGAGTTGGAGTCCTCTTGAGATTGCCCTGATTTGACTGATACGAAGGGGCTGGTCTCTGCACTCTGGGTCCTTGACTTCCTTGTCCTCTCTTGACATGGCAAGAGTCAGGCAATCTTTAAGCTGGTGACCAAAACCCTGACACCCAAAACACCTATTCCAGGTGGGGCTCTTCAGAAAGTGTTTTGAGGGAAGGGTCTTCCTTCACTTCTGAATTTCCTAGCATCTAGATATTGATTACGGCCTTGCTGCCTCTTTGGGAGTAGAAAGTTTGAAGCACTTCCCGGGGTTTGGAACCTTTTAAAGTTTGAGGGTGCAGGCTTTGGCGGGACCTTAACAACAAATGCTTTGGCAAAGTCCTTTGCCATTCTGACAACTTTTGCCATTGAGACTAGTTTGGCATTTTTCACTAAAGTGTCCAATGGCTCGTTTATCCCTCGAATGAATCTGGCCATCAGCTGCTCTTCATCCAAAAGTGGAGAATATTTGAGGAGAAGGGCAAATGCCTGATGGTGTTCTTCAATCGTCTATCCTGCTTCAGTTCCAAGAACTTCTTCATTTTGGTTTCTAGGAAGCGCGGAGGACAGAACCTCTTCCTGAGGTAAGCTTTAAGATCTGACCAGGTCTGGGTATTTCGGTCCCATCCCATCTCATCACATCTATTTACCTCTCATTCCCATCTAGCTGTTTCGCATCCCATCTCATCACATCTATCTGATTCGCATCCCATCTCATCACATCTATTTACCTCTCATTCGCATCACTTCTATTCTCATTACATCCATCCATCCATTCATTCCCATCTATCTAATTCACATCCCATCTCATCACATCTATTTTACCTCTCATTCTCATAACTTCTATCCTCATCACATCCATCCATCTATCTAATTCACATCCATCCATCCATTCATTCCCATCTATCTGATTCGCATCCATCCATCCATCCATCCATCTATCTGATTCGCATCCCATCTCATCACATCTATTTACCTCTCATTCTCATCACTTCTATCCTCATCACATCCATCCATCCATTCATTCCCATCTATCTGATTCACATCACATATCATCACATCTATTTACCTCTCATCCTCATAACTTCTATTCTCATCACATCCATCCATCCATTCATTCCCATCTATCTGATTCGCATCACATATCATCACATCTATTTACCTTTCATTCTCATCACATCCATCCTCTATTCATTCTCATCTATCTGATTCATATCACATCTTATCACATCTATTTATAGAATGTAAGAGAATTCTTATTTTTGATATAAAGATTCTTTACCCATCTATTTATGCATAAGAACAACTTCAGTGGGGAAATAACACTTTTATAAAAATCCGTTTATGCATCTATTTATGCATAAATTCAATTTTAAGAAGAATAACACTTTCAAAATAAAAATAAATCTTTTATGCATCTTTCTATGCATAATTAAATTTTAATGAGAATAACTCTTTTGAAATAAAAATAAATTTCTTTATGCATAAAAATAAATTTCTTTATGCATCTTTCTATGCATAAAATCAAAATTGATGAGAATAACTCTTTTGAAATAAAAATAAATTTCTTTATGCATCTTTCTATGCATAAAATCAAAATTGATGAGAATAACTCTTTTGAAATAAAAATAAATTTCTCTATGCATCTTTCTATGCATAAAATCGAAATTAATGAGATTAACTCTTTTGAAATAAAAATAAATTTCTTTATGCATCTTTCTATGCATAAAATCAAAATTAATGAGGATATTTAACTAATAACCTTGTCCTTAGTCAACTCTTCATCTTATGTGAGTATTTACTCATTTTTGGGGGGATTTCCTTTCATTCTTCAATTTATCTCCTCTTCCCTACATTTGGATTAATCTAACTGGTCCATAGGAACCTTAATTCAAAAATTTCAAAAAATCTGGACCCTTAGGCTAAGGTCCTTTTTACCTGATTTCAATTTATTCCTATTGCACATTGGAAATTTCTTTTTGAATATCTGTTTCAGGGAAAACCATTTTAGAAACTAGGAGATTTTTATATCTAAAAATATCTCAATTTTGAATTACCTCTCTCTAGATATTTTCTCTCTCTAAGCCAAAACAGGATAAAATAGGATCTTTCTTTTATTTCAGAGAGGGGAATAATTATAAGATCAGAAGGAGAGGTTTTTACACCTACACACCTCAAAAGCCGAAGGGAGGAATCTTACAAGCATCATGAGTCTCTAGTCATCTCAGGATGTGGGATCCAAGAACAAGCAAGTTGGTGACATGATAGTTGAAGAACTTAGCACTACCATTTTGGAAATGTTCAAAGTCAAGGATGGGAGGGAAGCATCAGGGAATGCTCATCTCTACCCTCAAAAAAGAGAGTTGATTTGGTGCTCAATTTGTAGACAATCATATGAGCACTAAATGCCCTCACCTAAGACTGAGGCAGTTACTCAATTGTGCTCACTCTCTAAGACTAGGAAACCATGACACTACCATGTGCAGATATCTAAGGATCCAGCCTTTAGCACAATTGACATCACCTAGAGTGCCACTAGCTTTACCAGCACCATTGATTCAACCTAATGTGGCAGCAGGGTAGCCAAATATGTCCTACTTACCAAGAGTGATGTTCAAGATGCAAGACATGTCACCATTACTTCCACATGTTCTACCACACCACAGCCACCACCACAGGCCAAAATCAACTAGGTGTTGATTGAATAACCCTTAGAAGAGGGGGAAGCTATGCATGAAGTAGAAGTGAATAATGACTACTACAAGGAACCAACTGAGATTACACCGGAGTATTATGTCTTACAAACCAGTACCAGTGTTTCAAACCACGGTACAGTGGAAGGGAAAAGACATAAACTCGACTATGAGAGAAGGGGACCCATGTAGTGTTATCATTGTAATGGACCTCAACAAGTAGTAGAGTGTCCTCTAAAAAATGTGGCTAATGTTGGTCAAACTTAGCCGATAGCATCGCATACAAGCAAAATGCCAACTCTTTCATGTGTTAAGTGTGGTGTTGATCATCTGATCAAGGAAGTTGCCCATATCGTGCCAATGTCAATGCTTCTATATCTAACCATGCCACCATCAAGATTATAAGTGTGCAGCCTAGAATATCGCACCAATAAATGTCCTGACACATGTACAAATGAAACAGGTAGAGAAAGGGAAAAACCCAGGAGGTATTACAACTTCTAAGACTAGGAGAAGGAGAAGAGTGAAAAAGGTGGGCAAGGGTGACACCTTGGTTGTGATTTAGAATGGATGTGAGGAAGATACCATTGACACCGGTTCCACCTAATCAAAGGAAGGAGATGATCAAGTGCTAAGGCCAAATGAGCAAGAAAAAGAGAGACTAGCAACCCCCAAGGGTGTTGGAGAATATCCAAATGCTGAGGAGGAAATAAGAAACCTTGAGGAATCTAAGGCCCTTATAGAGGAGTGTCAATGCAACCATGAAGCCAAAAGAGCCTGATCCGCCTAAACACACTAAGGCATGAAGAAGAAAACAAAATAAGGCACTGGCCGAAGCTGAGTAAGAGGCAAGGAAGCCGATGGTTTGAAAGAAGGATGAGGATGACGATGAGCCAAATCTGCACCTACATGATCATTTCAAAACCTACACCATTGATGAGCAAAAAGTGGCCCAACTAACAGCCAAAAAGAGTGAAGGAGGATGGCCAATCCAGGTCTTACAATGGGCCACCAAAAGTTAAGGAGGTAGACATTGTGGAATTAAATAATGTGGATTGATAATGGAACAATGTGGATAGAAACTATATTTATGATATGTTTTTAAATGACTATTTTATGTCAAGAATGCTGGGGAAGCATATTGATCGTCTTGTTTTTATTGAGGTCGTGGAGACCTAATCTGATAAAATTGCAATAGCTGATGGAGAGTCAATGGAGGACGTCTCGCGTAGCAAGGTCGGCCGAGGTCTTGACCAGCCTCGGTTTCGATTAAAATGGTGAGCTTCCAGTACGGTGGATGAGGGACCAAGGAAGCGGCCTATGAGTGAAGCGCTAGGTCACCTACAAAGGATCCTAGAGGGTGCTGACCATACGGTGCTCGGGCTCTGGGTCACCGACGACGAGTATGGATCTAGTTGATTGACCTTGCTAGTCCTCAACTGATGAGTCCATAGCTCTCTTATATAGATCTGTTGGTTGATCTTGCTGATCTTCAACTTACGTAAATTGAGACTCAATTGCTGTTTAGTTTTGATAGATGAAGTAAATCCCGGGACAAAAATTGTTCTATGGAAAAGAATCAACGGTTGTGCCTCTCAATGAGGAAAAAAGCGTTGGTCTCTATGATCCGAGTACAGTCTTTTTCCCTGATTTGACTATGGGACTTACGGGCTCGGTCAGATGAGCTTAGTTAGTTAAGGCTTTTGACTACGTTAGGGAAAAGTTATCCTGGTGGAATCGCCCGTGCTTTCCAGGCAAGAGAAGTTTTTACGAGTTCGGTTTGGAAGAATCGAGGAATTAGTCACCTGTCCGGATATCCATGGGCAAGGCCTCGAGTGTGGGACCCTGCTCCGTGAAAGATGTGCTACTTCCGCTGCTAGCATCCCGAATCCGTTGCACGGTGGGGACAAGGATCTTACAGAAAACTCAATAGATGTACTCCTCCATTGGATGGAAGAAAAACTAATAAGTTCTCACTCAGAACTAAAGCATCTACAACAACACATACCCACAAGCTCCAAATTACCAACTTGGTTCCCATGGAAATAAGAAATAGGAAAGGTGGCAATGAGTACCTAGAACACCAAGCAAATTACTTCAATTTTCAAAAGGTACAAGGGTATTCATGCCGTGAAATGACTAACCCATTTCATGCCATGAAACATGTTCATACATTTCATGTGCTCAGTTCTTCCCCTCTCAATGCATATTTTTTAGCCTTGGAATGTTTGAGCATATAGGACTATTTAGGGTATCCCCATTTACATGCATAAGGGAAAGTGAAAGTTTCACGACATGAAAACCTAACCTGCACTTTCACATCATGAAAGGCTTCACAGTGATTCACATTGTGAAAGTGATAGGATTTCATGATGTGAAACGGTAAAAAACATACAACGAATTATCGGTTGCCATGTTGCATGCGCAATTAAGAGGGCCGCTGAGTCGATGGTTGGGGCATAAATACATTTTACTTTCATTTTTCGTGCATTTTTCTCCTCACTCTCCTCCGAGAATCTATCAGTTGAGTCCATCAATTGCGCTTCGTCAGCCCAACACTTCGCCGCATTCACTTCTCAGGTAGGAGCTCAGCACTCTGTTAGGTGTATGCTTCAATCGTCTATTGTCATGCTTCCCCTCTACAAATGATTGAAATCCTATTACTTTTTTTTATTTTAAACGCATGCATTTGCTTCTCTTCTTTCTTTTTTTTTACCTTTTTTTATCTCATATCATACTTCATCTCACAAACAAACAAAAAAACATAAGAGATTTCACGATGTGAAATGGTAGTCTGTAATTTCATGGCGTGAAATACAAATCCTGTACATTCATGGAAAAAACCAATTTCATACAAAAACGAATTTCATGGAATAACCTAATCTACCTAATATTAAGACATGCTAAAATTGTGTAGATCCTACTAACAAACAAGCACCACTTTTACGCCGTGAATTGCATTCTGCAAGTCACAAGCATAACTTTCACGCCGTGAATTGCATTTTGCTAGTTCACAAACTAACACTTTCACGCAAAAAACTGCTAGTTCACAAACTAACACTTTCATGCAAAAAACTTTCACAGCGTGAACTGAATTCTACTAGTTCATAGACTAACAATTTCATGACGTGAAATCCACAATGCTATTTCATGGTCAAATACTAATTCATGGCATATATCTTTTAATTCACCCACAACACCACACTATTTATATTGCTCACCATACTAACACTCTTTCCATCATGCACCAAGATCTCCTACCAGTCATCAGTGGGACTAATGATCTCTTGATAATGTTACAGATGGCTACAACAAAAGACTTTGACTCGGAGTTTGAAGTGCACCAAGATCTCCTACCAGTTAGTGGGACTAATGATCTCTTGATAATGTTACAGATGGCTACAACAGAAGACTTCGACTCGGAGTTTGAAGTGACCCCAACAAATACTCAAGCTAGCACCACCGGGTCACCCAGCGACGACGGCGGGCGAAGAAAAAGAGGGGGAATAGAGGGAACAAGCTCACATATCTTGGCCCATATGCTAAGGATTTAAAAGAAACCATGCTCCAAGAGGATATTCTATTCCAATACCATAGCCCAGAGTGCCTGAAAATCTTGGAGGACACATATGTCTAATATAAGCTAGAGAAGGTGGGATTAGGCAAAATGGCATAAGTACTACCCAGGAGTTTTAACCAGCAACTCTGTGTGTGGAATACCTCAAGACCTACAACAAGAATACCAAATGTGGGATAATCAAAAATCCCGATGGAAGCACAGAGCATGTACATATCATAGAGGATATGATCGTAGAAGCAGTACAGTTGCCACCCCCAGAGAAATCACATATCCTTCACATTGATCAGCTCCCATCAGAGGATATGTTGAAGAAGATTTCATACAACTCTAATGGGGTAGAATATTCAAATATCAAGGAGGAGGAGGTTGATGAAAGAGCCTGTCAAGAAATTTCTATGATATTGCAGGTAAAGCCAGGTACAGCCATATACCACTCCATAGAATAGCCAAGGTGCATGAGGAAAAATCCGAAGATTGGGCATGGTCCCACAAAGAAATGGAGAATTGTCATCCCATCAATCAAAGGTGTGCAACTCCCTACCTCCTAACAAAAATTCTTATCCATGATGGCAACATTCCAATTGCAGAAATAAAGGCAAATTCTACAGCACATGATATTATCCAAAAGATCCTCATAAAACCATGGATAGAAGCGTAGAAGCACCTTGAATCCATGAAAACCATAGTTGATTATAAAAAATCAATGTATACATGGTGGACACAAGGTTCTAGCGCTCACACTCAGCATTCAGAACGAACCCTTAGAAAGCTTTAGTGTCATGCCGAAACTTCTACCAACATGAGTTTGGTGACCGTCTTTAGACCTCGGTAACAAGTTCTAAGGATAGAACCTACATCAGGTAGGGGGGGATGTTAATCCGATTTTGGATTAACAAGTATGCTCCTCCAATTGAGGACACTAATAAGTGTCATGAAAAGGCACTATAAAAGTTGTACATTATGAAATATTGGCCACCCAAGGCCTAGTTAAGTAAGTTTTGGGCACCCAAGTATGAATAAGGGCCAAATGTATAAGGCATTTTCTCATAATGAAAAGATACAATCCCCCTTTGTGCTATTGAGAGCTCTTCCATGTGTCTTGAGAGAGATTGAGAGAGAGAGAATTCTCGCATTTGTGCCTCTTCTATGCTTGTATGATTCATGCTTGTGTGGGAGAGTGAGAGAGAGTGATTGCCTTATGCAACGGTGTGAGTGACTCTGTGGTGGCAGCGTGGAGGTGGAGCTTAGAGGTATGGAGCTTCACAAGTGAGCTTGGAGACCTCAAGAGACTCAAGTTCGAAACATTGGTAAGTGCCCTACGACAGTTGTGTTCTATTACTCATCCTTTAGGTGAATGCATAGAGTTCCCTCTTGGAGGTGTGGTAGCCCATAACATTTTTGGCGCCACTGCCAGGGAAACACCTTTGTTTTTTCCTTCCTCTTGGAGTTTCAGCTTCCATTGCATAAGATCATCTATCTCATTGACCATGGATAGAAGGGTCATAACTACAATGCACGATTAATGCCCAATCATCATGTGCATAGTTTACAGCCTCCTTCTTTTCAGCACTTGTTTAAATCGAGGTGTGTTTTTCCTCCATAGTCCCTTCATGTGGATGACGATAAATCTTCAACCGCTCTGCATTGGCATAACTAGAATGAAGAGTGTCGTCCAAATCTTGAGAAGATAAGAACCATTCAAAAACTTCTTATATACCATTAAACTTTTTATTCTATGATTATCTAAACATTTTTCATACCTCAAAATGAAATCTCCTTGCTCACTAGCCACCTTCTTCTTGAATTTATCATCAAACAAGCTCTTTGAACATGCAGTTCACTTCTCAAATCATTCCAAAGCATAGTCTCAATCATCCTCTAACACATGTAATTGATGAAAATGTAGGCACCTTGAGCTCAATAGGAAGAATAGCATGCATACCACAGACAAGGCAGAAAGGGGTAAACCCTAAAGGCAGGCACCTTATGTGTTGTGTTACAAGCCCACAAAGCAGGAAGAAAAGCTTCATCCCAATGAGAGGCTTGTCCTTGATAATCTTAGAAATAATACTACACAAGATCCTATTGCTCTTCTCAACCAACCTAATTGCATTGTGATAGTAAGGAGACGGGCACATTGGTGTTTGATAGAAATTTTGGCAATTAATTCTCCCAAAAGATCATCTCAAAAACTTGGACCATTGTTGGTAATAATCTCCAAAGGTGTACAAAAATGAGAGCACACATGCTCCACAAGAAACTTTACCACTATCTTGGTAGTAGCATAATGGGTAGCCCGAACCTTGGCCCATTGTATCATGTAATCCATAGCCACAAGCCTTGCTAATAGAAGAGTGGGGAGGTGGCCCAATAAAATCAACCCCCTACTTCTGGTGCAAACACACAAGTATAGGATTTAAAGGTCCACTTAACAATTATCGACATCTAAAGATTTAAAATTCCTTGCAACAACTACGACATAATTCTTGAACATCCTTGTGCATAGTAGGCCAAAGTATGAATCTTTGTAATCGTTGCACATCATGGGCAAAGTGCCTTCCACATTCATCTCCATGATATGCAAAACTTGAGGAGCTTCTTGAGCATTGGGAACTTGTCTCAAAACTTGATTGGACCCACATAATAGTAAAGCACATTATCGTGAATAGTAAACCACAAAGCCTTCTTTGAGAAGCTTCTTCTTCTCACGTGACGAGGTGTTTGGTGGTATAACACCCATCAAAAAGTTACATATGCACATCTTCTCACATGACGGTGTTATGGGCTACCACACCTCTAAGAGGGAACTTTATACATTCACCTAAAGGATGAGTAATAGAACACAGTTGTCGTAGGGCACTTACCAATGTTTTGAACTTGAGTCCCTTGAGGCCTCCAAGCTCACTTGTTAAGCTCCAGACCTCCAAGCTCCACCTCCACGCTGTCACCGTAGAGTTACTCACACCGTCGCATAAGGCAATCACTCTCTCTTACTCTCCCATACAAGCATAAGGCAATCACTCTCTCTTACTCTCCCATACAAGCATGAATCATACAAGCATAGAAGAGGCACAAATGCTAGAATTCTCTCTCTCTCTCTCTCTCTCTCTCAATCTCTCTCAAGACACAAGGAAGAGATCTCAATAGCACAAAGGGGGATTGTGTCTTTTCATTAAAATGCCTTATATACGTTTGGCCTTGGGTGGCCAATATCTCATAACGTACAACTTTTATAGTGCCTTTTCATGACACTTATTAATGTCCTCAATTACTTGTTAATCCAAAATGGGATTAACATCCCCCCTACCTGATATAGGTTCTATCCTTAGAACCTAGTTTCGACATGACGGAAGCTTTCTGAGGGTTCGTCTGAATGTTGAGTGTGAGTGCCATAACCCTATGTCCACCATGTCTTCAAACGTGATGTGCATGCATGCTGGAAGACATTGGAGACGATGGTAATAGAGCATCATTCCCCTATCAGATGAGCCTTGATTCATGCCGAATTGGAGTTGTTCAGCTTCATATCCATCATACTGCTGGAACCGGGATACAGTGCCATGCATGTATCCAAGTGAGCATCTGTTTTCTTTGCTCCCATATGTCTGTAAAGGTTGCTGGCATGAAGACTGGGAAATTGTAACAGACATGGGAGTCATGTTGCTTGGCCTCCTGAAACTCCAGGGGAGTCCATCTTCTCTTTAGTGGCATGTATAATGGATCAACTCGCTGAGTTGGCGGCATGCACATATAGACCTGGTTGTATTCTGGAATTGTTAAGTATTCTTTCCTCCAGTCCCCGGCTGTATTCCAAAATCTTCTAATTTTGGATATGCATCATCTATGATAATAGTTGCGTAGCCGCCTCTTGTGTGTACTGGGTGATCTTTTCTCCACTTGTTGCGGAAGTAATAACCGATCATGAAAGTGACAATCCTAATCTCCATCACGTCAACCAATTGGGGATTAGCTAATTTGGTGTGTCGCGCCACATTAGCCCACAATGTACCCTCTCTAGCTAAGGGGAGTAGTTCTTCTAAATCTGGGCGAGGCCCTCATAGAGGGTATGGTACATATGGCTGCTTTGTTGGTGTGACCTCGGAGGAGGCTTCTGGTAGAATCCTTCGAGATGGCTCAAATGGTGTTACTTGCATTAGTACCTTGAGCATCAGCTTAGGCTTTAACAGTGGGTTGCCAGCTTGAATGAAGCCTTCATATTTTGCACCAGACAAATTCTCCAAAACTGTATCATCAGTAAAAGCTTCAATATTGTCTTGGGGAACAGTATAGCGTACCTTTTGAGGTAGAGCTTGGAGTTTGGAGCATACATGCGAGCTTGGAGGCTTCAAGAGAGACACAAGCTTGAAGCATTGGTAAGTACCCCATGATGGTTGTGTTTTATTGCTCATCCATTCTAGGTGAATGTGTAGAGTTCCCTCGTGGAGGTGTGGTTTGGCATAACATTTTTGGTGCCGCTGTCAGGAAAAGACCTTTGTTTCTTCCATACTCCTTGAGTTTCAGCTCCAATTGCATAGTATTCATTGTTGCCTTTGTATTTTGGTAATGCATTGTGTGGAAAATGGAAGGATAAGGTGTGTGTGGTTGAGAAAAAAATTATAGTCTTGATGTTGTAAATGTTGTGGAAAGTAGTTTAGGAAAGGATTCATTAGTTACTCTTGATAAGTTTGATGTTAGCACCACAAAAAAACACCAACGTGAAGAAGCAGGTTGTGTGTTGTTTTCTTCTTTTTTCAAAAATTCAACAAAATAAAAAACATAAGGGACCAGTGATTGAGCCAAGAACTTGCATTTCATCCCCTAGCATTGGCACAATCTAATTTTCATCAATTGGATAATTATTATGCACCCAAGGCTACAAATTGCTGACGCGGAAAACTTCACGTGAAAGTGTAGGAAGTTGTTCATGACGTGAACCGTTTTCCTGCAATTTCATGCCGCGAGTCACCCATGAAATCAGCGCCGGGATTTCAACCGAAAATCACGGGATTACATTGCAAAAATACCCTTATCTTGATACCTCTGATACGATTCAGTCCGCCAAAAATTGGATCACGTGAAAGTGTAGTAGACTTTCAACGTGAACCATTTTCGAAGTAGTTCACGACGTGAAACACTTTCGAAGTAGTTCACAGCATGAAACACTTTTTGTTTCACGACGTGAACTCAATCTTGCTATTTCACGAGAAGACCAAAACCAATGAATTGACTAAGGTTATGAGGGTCGGATAAAGAAGGAATTTAATCTTAAGGATAAAGATTGGATCACGTGAAAGTGTAGTAGACTTTCACGACGTGAACTATTTTTGAAGTAGTTCACAGCGTGAAACACTTTCAAAGTAGTTCACGGTGTCGTGAAGCACTTTTTATTTCACGACGTGAACCATTTGTTCTACAGTTTCACGACGTGAACTAAGTCCTGCTATTTCACGACGTGAAATATTATCTGCTAATTTACGCCTCCTGAACAGAGCGATAGAACCAGGAATTGAATCAATGTGGGTTGGAGACTTTCACGACGTGAACTATTTTTGAAGTAGTTCACGGCGTGAAACACTTTCAAAGTAGTTCACGGTGTCGTGAAGTACTTTTTATTTCACGACATGAGCCATTTGTTCTACAGTTTCACGACGTGAACCATTTGTTCTACAGTTTCACGACATGAACTAAGTCCTGCTATTTCACGACATGAAATATTATCTGCTAATTTACACCTCCTGAACAGAGCAATAGAACCAGGAACTGAATCAATTTGGGTTGGATACTATCTTATCAAATCATACATACATGCACTTAAGATTTGGAAAACTCATCGGAGATGATCTTATGCTTGACAATAGTATCATCCAGGAACTTCCTATCAAAGAAGTGTGGGATTTGGATAGCAGTCTGCAAGCACACACTTAAGTATCTTGAGAAACCTGACCACCACCGCAGAAACTAGTAGTGAGGAATCCATGGAAGAAGGGCTGTGATACGCTGGGTTTGGGGAGACAAACCGCACTCTCCAACTAAGTCCAGTGGGATCATTGATATAGCCCGGGGATTTTTTGGTCTCCAAACCAGTCATGATGAAGAAGCTCAATCTACGGGGGCATGGGTCCGTCAACTAGTGCTGGACTCGGTCCAAGACAAGAAAGGCCATTCCAGACGTTGAATTCTAGGCTGTCAAATACTAGCACCCCTCGAATTAGATGAGATATGGAAAGTGTAGTTATTAGGACGGGTCAAATATTCTTTCCCACCATCGAGGAAATGGAATTGGACTTCCAACAAAGTGAGGTGGAATGACAACTCCAAGAATTGAGCTTCAGAAAACAAGAGCTTAATACTCATAGGACAAGAGCTGAAAGAAAGGAGACTGATAATGTTAACCATGTCCAATCATGAGGAAAGGAATCTAAAATTGCTACAAGTAGAGGCGATGGGGATATTCCGAACAACCTGGAACCCATCAATGAGAGGAATCCAGAATGGAGGAAGGGGTTACAACCAGAGAAGAAGAGGGTAACATAGCCAACTTGGCTGTAGAAGTTGAGGACCGGCTCTATACCAAGAAGGACATAGAGCTAATGATCAATCACCCTACATTCTTACAAGATATGGAGCTCTTAATTACACAAAGATGCATAGAGGCTACTATTGGGGAATCCCACCAAGATACCACAATCGGACAAGTCCACGAACCTGAGATACCAAGAAGAGCTAATATGGGTAGGGGACAAGGTCTAGGAAGGGGGGGAGCAATTCCCCAAAGACCTAGAAACGATCCAGCCATGGACCTTAATGGAGCCACAAGGATAGACTTGTTGAATATTGCAGCTGAGTTGGGTAGGGGGATGGTCAGGGAGTTGGGTTCTACTCTAGAACCTTGACCTTCCCAGATGAAACCCCATATCATCTCAAAACTAGTCCAAAAATTCTCTGGGGATGTAGATCCTATCCGTGTTTGAACGTTGCCGATTATATCGGATATCACTAAACCCTTTGAAGTGCCAGTTCTGGGTCAAGCATGGTGTGATACTAGGACACATAGTCTCAAAAAACGGCATATCCACTGATGATAGCAAGGTCAAATTGATCTTGGAACTACCACCGCGCCAACCAACTACAAAAGGTGTGCAAAGGTTTATGGGTCATGTGGGTTATTATTGATGCTTCATCATATTTTATGCGGAGATAGCCAGACCCTTGTATAAACTTCTCATTGTCTTTGAGTGGACCAAGGAGTGTCAATAGGCTTATGATCGTCTGAAGAAGCAAGCCTTGGCAAGTGCACCCATTTTGCGACCCCCCAATTGTCTATTCAAATTGGATATGATACTGGAGTAGAGCGAAGAGATTTCAGAGTATTTGGCTTATGGCTTCCCTCAGAACGCACCCTTATGAGATTAGGGGGGATTCCACTGCCTATTCAGAGAGGGATTTGGGCCATTATCTTGGGTTTTGCAGTATCCAGATAAGCATTGTCTCAGATTCTTCTTGTTGGAGATCCAACAACATTGAGGGTTACTTTTCAGATATCCTAGACCTCAGCACCCATCTCAGTCTTGTCATGTGTTGGTTCATCCTAGCCAATCCCTGAAGGGCAATAGATAAAGACCAGATTTAGGAGCTTTTGTAACTGATAATCAATTATTGCCTTGCTAACGGAGAGGAGATAGAGTCCACAAGATGCATGATTATCTGGTACTAGCCCGACCAGCCACTCTAGATGCATGTTGCAAACTGGCAATTGAATATGAAGACAATATGCTAGAATTGCCGCAGCCAAAAGATGTCAGAATATCTTCAGAGCAACGACGACTTCTCATGTCTCAGGTCACCAAGAAATTGGAACTCGAAACAAGCAAGTCGGAAACATGACTGTGGACGAGCTCAGTAATGCAATACTAGAGAAATTGAAGGTAAAGGAGGGAAGAGAAACATCTATGTATAGGCATAACTATCTTTACACCCGTAGGGAATTGGTGTGGTGCTCTATGTACAGATTGAATCACACTACCACCGAATGTCCACAACAAGGCCATTACTCTATTGTGCACACTCTGTAAAATTAGAAAATCATGAAACTTCAATGTGCAAATATCCAAGGTTCCGAACTGTTACACAGCTGTCGGCACCTAGAGCTCTATTAGCTTTACCAGCACCACCTGGACAAATCATTGCAGTTGTAGGACAACCCAACACTTCTGATTTGCCTAGGGGGATGTTCCATGTCATGGCATTTCACCTCTTCCACCACCTGTTCTACCACCACAACCACCACAGGCTAAAATCAACCACCACAGGCTAAAATCAACCAAGTATTGATTGAAGAGCCATCAGAAGATATTGAGATGGTACGTGACGTAGAACTTAGCAAAGAGTACTATAAAGAAGCTGCAGAGGTCACACCAGAATTCTATCCTATAGAATAACATGCCAGTACACCTGTGTTTCAAACCATGGTACAATGGAAGAGTAAGGACATGAACTCGAACATGAGGAGAGGACCACTACAATGTTTTGGTTGTGGAGGGCCGCCATCGAATCGCTGAGTGCCCAAACAAGAATGTGGTTCATATGCACCAACCCCAACAAGTGACTTCTTTATCGAATGAAATGCCAGTACTTGTACTAAATGTGGTATTGATCATTTGATCAAGGATTGTCCATACCGCGCAAGTGGTTCAACTTCCACTTCTAATCAGGCCACCATCCGAACAATTAGTGTGCAACCTAGAAATATCACACCACTCAATGTCCTGACATGAGCCCAGTCCCAAACTCGAAGACAAGGGGAAGAACCAACAAGTAGATGCGAACATTTCCAGAATTGGCCGCATGAGAAGAGTGAAAAAAGTGGGTAAGGGTGACACCAGGGTCACAATCTGAAGAAGATACGATCAACACTGGACCACCCAATCGAGAGAAGAAGGGGATCAAGGGATCAACCACAAAGAGCCTGACCTAGAGGAGCAAAGGGGGAGTCGGTGTGAGTACCCAAATGCCGACGAATAGATAAGAAAGCTTAAGGATGCCAGAGCCTTAGTAGAAGATTATCAACGGCTTCATGAAGTCAACAAGCCAAGGGCCAACTAGATCAGAGATACAATGTATCCAAGAAACGAGCCAACAAGGGAAAGAGAATTGAATGTACCAACTCCAAGTCCAGAAGAAACATAAGAGGGATCTCAACAAGCAAACACATTGTCCAGGATGTTTGAGGAAAATGCACTAGGTGAGTCCATCCATTCCTTCCCTAGGGATGAATACGAGACACACACCTGGGAAGAACCCTCAATCTCCAGAGAACCCAGAGACATAGGAAGTCTCACGGTTGTACTGTCCACACCTGTACAAATGCCATTAGGGCAATTGCTATGTAGTTCACCAACCCTATAGATAGACATGAAGGAATGGGTAGAAGGAGGGACTAAGGCCAACCGATACTACAAAGGAGGTTCTGCCACCTCTGGCAGAAAGACCCCTAGGTGAACTACACCACCAAACAAAGAGAGAAGAATTGGCCATGGTTTATGCTATCAAAGAGTATCGACATTACCTATTGGCCAACAAATTCATATTCTTCGTGGACCATCAAGCCTTATTGTACTTAGTGAATAAGCCGTGCACCACGGGAAGAATCACACGATGGTTGCTACTACTGTTGGAATTTGGCTTTACAGTTACGGTAAGAAAAGGGACACAGATGTGTTAGCCGATCATATGTCAAGAATTCCAAATGGGGAACCAGCACAACTGGTGTTGAAGATGATCTCCTTGATGCTTATTTGTTCAAACTGGACATGGTACCCAAATGGAGGGAGGAGATATTTGATTATCTAGCTCATGGTTTTCCATAGGAAACACCCTTGAACAAAGATAAAATATGACAGCTTATCAAGCTTGCTGTACCTTATCAATTAATTGCGGGAGAACTATATAAGCTGGGTAAAGACAATGTCCTAAGAAGATGTCCTAAGAAGATGTGCGAGAAGATGAGTTCGTCCTCATGATATTGGATGAGGCTCATTCAGCGATAGCAGGAGGGCATTTTTGGCGAGATCACGGCTCGCAAGGTACTTCAAGTAGGATTATGGTGGCCTACATTGTTTGGAGACGCCATAGAATTTGTCAGCGATTTGCTATCCCACAACAAAGGGACAAGATGCCGCTCACCCCTATTATTGTATGAGTAGATTTTGTTGGACCTATTAGTCTAGTGGCACATCCATCACATAAGCCCAATATGTGATCGTGGCCACGGACTATTTCACCAAATGGGCAGAAGCCAGAGCCTTGAAGTAAGCTGATGCACGAACAATAGCAAAATTCTTATATGAGCAAATTATCTCGAGATTCGACTGCTATAATCACCTTATTAATGAGGTGATTGATTTACTTGCTGGATTCTTAGTAGTCCATCAGAAATCATCACCTTATTATCCACAAGCTAATGGTCAAGCAGAAAGCACAAATAAAATTTTGTGTACTATCTTGACCAAAACCTTGGAAGCAAGTTGAACAGACTGGGAACATAAGCTGACAGCGGCCCTATGGACATACTGAACATCATATAAGGTAGCGACGGGATACACTCCCTTCCAACTAGCTTATGGTGTTGAGGCAGTAATGCCTATGGAATACCTAGTTCCAAGCTTAAGGATTGCAATGCAAGAACGTCTGACGGAGAATGCATTAGCTGAAAGGCTAATAGATTTAGAGAATCTTAATGAGACTAGGCTAATTGCATCGCATGGACTCATGGTTGAGAAACTATGCAAGAAGCATTGGTTCAACAAAAATTTGAAACAAAAAGAACTGGAAACCGGGAACCTTGTCCTCATTTATGGTGTAGGAAGCACTAGGAAAAAGAAACTCAAATACAGAGGCCTAGGACCCTTCCGAGTGTCTGAGATCACACCTCAGGGGTCAGTTATTAAGACAATTGACAACGTACAAATGGAGGATTACGTCAATGGAAGCAAACTCAAAAAATATTTTGGACCACTGACCCAAGAGTTGCTCTTGCAAAAACATCTCTTAAAACAACAAAAACACCTCACAAAGGACAAAATCCAGCAAGCTCAACAAGAGGCTAAGGCAAGGGAGGCCAAAGCCAAATAATTACTCCAGAAGAGAATGTTACACATCAACATGGCTTCCTTGACTCTCCTGGACAAAGAGGAACTGAACATTGAGCTAGCACAACTCAAGGTAGAACTTTTTATGGCTAAATGCCATGCAACAAGCATTGCATTAATAGATACGGGATCGTCATAACTTGATCTCATATGAGACATGGGGTAGCTTTGATAGACCTCACCTTAAACTCACCAATGCACAAGTCCACAGTGTGCACTTGATAACCACAAAAGCTAAGGGATTTTAAGTGTTAACATTTCCATCAGAAATAATTGCTTGGTTGGGAAAGTGCTTGTCATGCCTGCAGGTTCCATGATGGAAGAAGAAATGATCCTAGGACGATCCTAGATTTGCACCAGCAAATGTAGTATTTAATGGAAAAAGAGGATAGCACTACTGAACGAGGGTGACAATGTCATGTCCATACCCTTATAGAGCCTGACAAATGTAAGAAAACAGGCCATGATTGAGGAGATAGAAACATCGAGCATGATGACATCAACTCATAAAATAGTTCCACAAATCGTACACAAACAATATCCAAAGTCACAGGGTGCATGGAAATGGGTGCCCAAGGTTCAACTCAATAATCATCCCCACAAGGAGGAGAAGAAGGATAACACGAAGACAATAAGAAAGATTCCAAAAGGGGCCAAAAGTTAGAATTGGCCTTTACAAGAAGGTTGGCAGTACTTCAGATATCCCAACATCCCACAACGTATTCGTAAGCAATGGGTCTGAAAGGATTTATTTCAAGCGCAAGGATACTACCAAGGCAATACGACAGTGTGGGTGCCCAAACCCCGCTTAGTGGCCACCATCACAAACTGTCCCAATAACAACTTCAATATCGAGCCTATGGGATGAGACCCTAAGTTGACCAAGTGCTTGTTGGAATTAGGGTTGCAGGAAAGCACACAAAGCTTGGAGAAGAAGAAGCAAGAATGTACACCACACAGTGTAATAGATTGTGTCAATGTACAAAAGATAAGTTAGCCTTAGAATGATGGGCGTATATACAAGCCCAGGAAAAAAACCTCCTAAGGAGGGAAAAAGTGCCCCAGCGGTCCTAAGTGTGTTCACACACATCACTGCCTATATATATGGCAACAAATCTCCCCTGGGAGTGATGGTGTGAACGAGAGCTGGCACTCATGTATAGGGAAGTGCCATGCCCGAAGTAGATCAGTCCACAAAGGGGAGCAAGCCCAAAGCTTTGCGGAAAGTTTTAAACTTCTCACGAGGAAGCACCTTTGTGAAAAGATCGGCGAGGTTATCCTGTGTTGGCACATATGCCAAGCTGATCTCTCCTACTGAGAGTCTCTCCCTGACATAATGATAATGCACCTCAATGTGCTTTGTGCGAGCATGAAAAACTGGGTTTCTTGCAACTGCCAATGCGCTCTGACTGTCAGTGTAGATAGAGGTGGCAGACTCCTGTCCAACACCCAAGTCAGCCACCATAAGCCGTCTGAGCCACACACACTCAACTGTAGCTCTGAAAGCTGCCCTGTACTCAGCTTCACAACTAGAAGTGGCCACAGTAGGTTGCTTCTTGCTCAACCAAGATATGCATGAGCTACCGAGCATGAAACAAAAACCACTTGTGGACACTCTTGTGTCATAGTAACCAGCCCAATCTGAGTCCGAAAAAGCATGTAAATCTGGCGGCAACAATCCCCCCTTGGGATAAAACAACCCAAGATGTATGGTGCCACTCAAGTAGTGAAAGATACGTTTAACTGCCTTCCAATGCTGAGACCCTGGGCTATGCATAAACCTGCTCACCTGTGAGACTGCAAACTGAATGTCTGGCCTCGTAATGCATACATAAATGAGGCAACCAATAGCTGTCTGATAGAGTGTGACATCAAAGTGATCTCCAGCATCATGAAGACTCAACTCCATTGGAGTAGCAATAGGCTTGCAGTCTTCAAGGCCAAATCTCCGCAACAATGTCTCAATATACTTTGTCTGACACAAAGCAATACCTCCATTACACTGCTTAAATTGTATCCCCAAATAATGATGCAAATGTCCCAAATCTGATATCTCAAAAAGAGGCATTCAAATCAGCCTTAATATCAGCAATATGACTCTCATTTGGTCCTATGAGCAGCATGTCATCGACATAGAGAGCAATAAATAAACATCATCCACACGTTTAACATACAAAGTGCTTTCTGTTGGAGTATTCTAAAAACCATGTGCAGTCAAATATGCATGTATCTTTTCATACCAAGCTCGTGGAGCTTGCTTTAAACCATACAAAGCCTTTTTCAACCTGCACACTTTGTTTTCCTGCCCTCTTTGAACAAAACCACGAGGCTGTGATACATACACCTCCTCATGCAAATCTCCATTCAAGAACGCAGTCTTTATGTCCAACTGATGTACATTCCAACCATTATGAGTTACCAATGCACAAATGCTACGAACGGTAGTCATACGACAAGTGAGAGCAAAGGTCTCATCAAAATCAATTTCTTTTTCTTGAGCATAACCCTTTGCAACAAGTCTAGCCTTATAGTGATCAACACTGCCATCTGGCTTTCGTTTCAACTTAAAAACCCACTTACATCCAATGACCTTTTTACCAATAGGCAAATCACACAAAGACCATGTACCATTCTTCATTGTAGCATCATATTCACTTTGCATTGCAGCCAACCAATTTTTTGATTTTTGTGCCTCATCAAATGAAAGAGGTTCTTCCTCTTCACACATACTAGACACAGCCAAAGCATAACAATCTGATGCATAAGAGGCATGCTGAAAACCTGAACGAGTACGACTAGAAATAGGTGCATCAATTTTACTATCACACAAGGTTTGCACCAGCCATTTAGGCATACCTCTAGCCTGCTCATTTTCAGCCCTATCCTCATAAATTACATCCTGTAAATCTGCATCAGAATAGGCTGATCTATGATGTCGTTTGAAATCTGCATAGGCTGAATATTTGCCTCATTAGGACTTACATTTGAATTCCCACCTGTAAACAGAGGCAACAACGTATCAAATACATCCCGTGAGCTCACACCTGTCTCTTTGGTACATGATAACAAAGGCTGCACAGCATCTTCCACAAAAACAACATCTCGACTAATCAAGATACGCTTTGACTGCGGATGATACAATCTGTAACCCTTGCTCTCAGCACTGTAACCAACAAAAATGCATTTGATAGCTTTATCATCCAATTTTCTACGTTGTTGCACAGGAACTAAAGCATAGGCCAAGCAACCAAAGACACGCAAGTGACCAATAGAAGGCTTCCTGCCATGCCAAGCTTCGTATGGAGTAATAGACTACAAGGCCTAGTGGGACACCTGTTGAGTACATATGCAGCACACATGGCAGCCTCAAGCCAAAACGCATGTGGCAAAGCTTGGCTCTTGACCATACATCATGCCATCTCCACATAAGTGACCTGTTTTTCCTCTCAGCAACACCATTTTGCTGAGGGGTATACGGCACTGTACATTGGTGTTTTATCCCACGACTAGCCAGAAATGCATCAAACTCTTTAGACATGTACTCCCCCCCGATCAAAACAGAGGATTCTTATAGTACAATTGGATACATTTTCAACCATAAGCAAAAACTGTTTGAAGCACAAAAACACTTCAGACTTTGCCTTCAGTGGATATACCCATGCATGCCTTGAGTAATCATCAATGAAAGTCACGAAGTACAAGTGTTCAGAGTTTGCATAGACCCACATACATCACTATGTACAAGTTTCAATTTGCGAGTGGCCCGCACAGAACCATCCTTTGGAAACGTAAAATGCTGCATTTTGCCAAAATACAGCCTTCACAAACATGTTTTAATGGTGCCTCAAGAGGGGGAAATGAAGCAACCATATCAAATTTCTACAAACGTAGCAAACTAGCAAAGTTCAGATGACCAAAACGAGCATGCCATAGTTTTGCATCTGAAACTGCCTTTTCATCAAAAGCTACATTTGCTGAGCTTCCACACACTTGTCATAAGAATTGAGCCTATAGAGCCCACAAAACAAGGTGCCAGATGCAATAATTGTATCACCAAAAGTCAAATCATGAACAGTACATCTGTCATCCACAAATTTAACTACAAGTCCAAGTCTAGCAAGCACAGAGACAGACAATAGATTCTTCTTTATCCCTAGCACATACAAAGCATCTGAAAGTGTGAAAACACTGCCATTTGCAGCAGTAAGCATAATTTTACCAATGCCCTTCACTGGGTAAGAAGCATTATTGGCACATGTGACAGTATTTCCATTAGGGACAGCCTCAAGACAAGTGAACATATCACGATGCGAGGTAATGTGCTTTGTAGCACCTCTGTCAAAATACCATACATCAGAGTCAACAGAAACTGCCAAACATGCATCATGTACAGATGGGTCATACTGGCAATACATGCTAAACGCCCATTCTGTATCCTGCACAACATTTGCAGAATCTGCATTTGTAGAAGCATCCGCTATTGTGGCTGCATTTGACTCTTTCTTCTTTGCCTCTTTAGCCTTTAGCTTAGGGTAATTCTTAATGACATGATCAGTTGCCTTACAATAGTTGCACCTGATTTTTTTCTTACCTTTTATCAAGAGCCTTCTCAGACCTATTGTTGCTACCTGTGGAAGGGGAAGAAGTTGCAGACCTACTAATAATAGGAGAAGAAACAGTGGAAGGGGCTACCTTACTACTTCTTCTCTGCTGCTGGGCAACTGACGCTGCCTAGCCCTGTTTTGCCTGGACTACGCTTCTTGCAAGAGCTTGTTGACTAAAGTATCATACTTGACAACATCAAGTCTGTCCTCAGTAACAAGTCTCCACGTGGAAGCAAAAGTCTGATATGACTTAGGTAAAGCATCAAGAACAGTCTGCACAAGAGAATGATCACGAATAATCTCACCTGCAGAAATCAACTGTTCCTTGAGATCTTTAATCTCAGCAAGAAAAACATTCATATCATCATCTTCTTGCATAATCTTCGATTCTATCTCTTTACGCAGGTAATAGATTTTTGCCTCGTTTTTACGACCTGCATACAAACCAGCTAGAATATCCCAAGCCTGTTTTTTTTATTTTAGCTGAACGAATATGTGGAGTGATGTTACGTTTGACAGAAAGTGCAATCAAGGCATGAGCCTGTGCATCTTTACCATCCCAACGAGCTTGGTCAGCAGTGGGTAAAACAGCAGCAACAGTAGAGCTGCTAGAACGTGCAACATCCTCAACAGATCCTACATCCACAGAACCTGGGCATACATCCATACCCTGCACAATGTTCCATACTCCTTTTGCAACCAAAACATGCTGCATCATGTATGCCCAAAGTGGGTAGTTGCTGTCTCCATCCAATTTGTCATCAGCAGACAACATGAGAAATACATCATTGCTATTATCAACCATGGCCACTGACTGAAACTGATGCAAAAGCTACCTGTAATGAAGCAAAGACTAAACAAAAAACAACTTGTGCTATGTAGCACGGTCCACAATAGAATACATATGCCTGTTTTGCAAAAAAGTGCATTGTCAAAATTTTTGCACAAAATGACGAAAACACCTGTACAAAACTTGTAATGCAAAAACGGAGCCCGAAACGACCTCAGATGCAATTTTTGAGAACGTAAAGCCCTATGGGCATAATCTGCAGAGTATAGGGACCTGCAAGCACTCGTGAAAGCTCACCTCAATCGGAGAACGTGAGTCGGAGGGTGCTAGTGGCATAGCCCTGGGAGGACCTGATGCCTGCTCTGATACCAATTGTTAGAATTAGGGTTGCAGGAAAGCACACAAAGCTTGGAGAAGAAGAAGCAAGAATCCACACAACACACAGTGTATTAGATTGTGTCAATGTACAAAAGATAAGTTAGCCCTAGAATGATGAGCGTATATTTAATATATTTACATATCAAAATGGAATCTTCGTTGAAGATCAGCAAGATCAACCAACGGATCCATATAAAAGAGCCATGGACTCATCCGTTGAGGACCAGCAAGATCAACCAACTAGATCCATGCCCGAATTCAAAAAACAACTCTTACTCCTTGTTCCAATATCTTCCTCGATGTACATGTGGGTATCTTCGGCGACCCAGAGTCCGAGCACCATATGGTCAGTACCCTCTAGGATCCTTCGTAGGTCACCTAGCGCTTCACTCATCATAGGCCGCTTCCTTGGTCCGTCATCCACTGTACCAGAAGCTCACCATTTAAATCAAACTGAGGCTGCTCAAGACCTCGGTCAACCTTGTTACGCGAGACGTCCTCTGTTCACTCTCCGTGTCTCAAACTGAGGCTGCTCAAGACCTCGGTCAACCTTGTTACGCGAGACATCCTCTGTTGACTCTCCGTGTCTCAACAGTTACAACTTTAACAGATAGGTCTCCACAACCTCATTCACAAGACGGTCAAAATACTTTCCCAGCATTCTTGACATAAAACAGTCATTTAAAAACAGATTTCATATACAAATACAGTTCCAACAATATTTTCATTTTTTCTCATCACTCCACATCCTTTCACATTAGTCCTCATCTTTTCTCATCTTCCCATAATTTTTTTTTTCTTCATCGATCCTATCACATCACATCATTCCCACATCAAATCACATCCAATTGCATTATCCACATATCAATCCACATCCAATTGCATTATCCATACATCAATCCACATCCAATTGCATTATCCACACATCAATCCACATCCAACTGCATTATCCACACATCAATCCACATCATCCATACTACATCCATCCACATCATCCACACCAATCCACATCATCCATACATTCATCCACATCAATCCACATTATCCACATCAATCCACATCAAGCCACATTATCCACACATCCATCCACATCTTTCATATATCCATCCACATCAATCTACACGTCAATCCACATCATCCATACATCCATACATCCATCCACATCAATCCACATTATCCACACATCAATCCACATCATTCATACATCCATTCACGTCAATCCACATTACTCACGCATCAATCCATATCATCCATACATCCATCCACATCAATCTACATTATCGACACATCCATCCACATCAATCCACATTATCCACACATTCATCCACATCTTCCATACATCCATCCATATCAATCCACACGTCAATTCACATCATCCATACATCCATCCACATCAATCCACATTATCCACACATCAATCCACATCATCCATACATCCATCCACATCAATCCACATTATCCACACATCAATCCACATCATCCATACATCCATTCACGTCAATCCACATTACCCACACATCAATCCACATTCATTTCATAAGTATTCCCATTCTCATCTAATCATATATTTTTCTATCTCATCACTTATTTCCTCATTTATACTCATCAGATCACATCTATTTGCATCTACCCATACATCTCATCACTTCACATACATTAGCATCTATCCAGTTTACATCGCATCTTATCACATCCATTTCACATCACATCTCATTCATTCACATCTCGATTCACATGCTAACACATTCATTCACGTCCCTTATCGTTTATTCACATCCTGATTCACATGTTATCACATTCATTCACATCCTATATCATTCATTTACATCCTGATTCACATGACATCACATCTCATCTATTCACTCACATTTATCTGATTCGCATCACATTTCATCACATCTATTTACCTTTCATTCTCATCACTTTTATTCTCATCACATCCATCCATCCATCCTTTTCCATCTATCTGATTTGCATTACATCTCATCACATCTATTCACCTCACATTCTCGTCACTCCTATTCTCATTGCATCCATCCATCCATTCATTCCCATCTATCTGATTCGCATCACATATCATCACATCTATTTTGACCTCTCATTCTCATCACTTCTATTCTCATCACATCCATCCATTCTTTCCCATCTATCTGATTTGCATCCCATCTATTTACCTCTCATTCTCATCACTTCTATTCTCATCCATCTATCCATCCATTCTTTCCCATCTATTTGATTCGCATCCCATTTCATCCCATCTATTTACCTCTCATTCTCATCACATCCATCCATTCATTCATTCCCATCTATCTGATTCGCATCCCATCTCATCACATCTATTTACCTCTCATTCTCATCACTTCTATTCTCATCACATCCATCCATCCATTCATTTCCATCTATCTGATTCGCATCCCATCTCATCATATCTATTTATAGAATGTAAGAGAATTCTTATTTTTGATATAAAGATTCTTTACGTATCTATTTATGCATAAGAATAATGTCAGTGAAAAATAACACTTTTATAAAAATCCGTTTATGCATCTTTTTATGCATAAATTAGATTTTAAGGAGAATAACACTTTTGAAATAAAAATAATTTTTTTACGCATCTTTTTATGCATAAATTCAATTTTAATTGAGAATAACTCTTTTGAAATAAAAATAAATTTCTTTATGCATCTTTTTATGCATAAAATCAAAATTAATGAGGATAACTCTTTTGAAATAAAAATAAATTTCTTTATGCATCTTTCTATGCATAAAATCAAAATTAATGAGGATAACTCTTTTGAAATAAAAATAAATTTCTTTATGCATCTTTCTATGCATAAAATCAAAATTAATGAGGATAACTCTTTTGAATTAAAAATAAATTTCTTTATGCATCTTTCTATGCATAAAATCAAAATTAATGAGAATAACTCTTGTGAATTAAAAATAAATTTCTTTATGCATCTTTCTATGCATAAAATCAAAATTTGATGAAAGTAACACTTTTATTAAAAAAATTCTTTATGCATCTATTTATACATAAATTTAATTTTAATGAAAGTAACACTTTTATAATTAAAAAAATTCTTTTATGTATCTATTTATGCATAAAAATTAATTTTGATGAAAGGAACACTTTTATATTCAAATTATTCTCAATATACATCTTTCTATGCATAAAAATTAATTCTAATTAAAATAACACTTTTATTATAAAAATATTTCTAATATGTATTTTTCTATGCATAGAAGAAAAATAACACTTTTAAAATACACAAGCGGTTGGGATTACTTTTTTTGAATAATAAATGATAAATTTTATTTCACTAAATTTAAGAAAATTTTACCATAACCTCCTTTGTATGGCTGACCATTTTTAAAATTTTTTCATTCTCAAGTTACTTAGAAATTATCCCAATTGGTTTAAAGCATTCTAAACAAATCAAATTTCACTTTTTAAAGAGAAACAATATGAAAAGTTTAATTCTAACAATTTGATTACACATCTAGGATAAAGAAAGGCTGAATTCAAGAATGAAGAGAGGAGGAAAGCCTTTCCAACAAGGCATAGCATCATTTTTTATTTTATAGAAAATTAGAAAACCATTAAATGGAATAAAGAAAAAGTAAGATTTCTAGTTACATGAATTTTTGTGAGCTTTCCTTTGGCTTGATGGTTTGAGGGATCTACTCTTGTTTGCAACAAGAGTGGCCACCAATTCTTTTGAAGAGAAAATAGTCAAAAACTAATGAATTATCAATAAATTCATTGTTTTTGGCTCTGGGGAGGAGTAGAGTAACAGTGCATAAAACAGTATTAACCATTTACAAAGGAGGAGGCTTCATTTATAAGAAAAAGTGAGCTTCTAACCAAGAAAACTGATTCTAAAATTTTTCAGATCAGTTTGGTTAATTTTTGACCATTTTTAGGTCAGTTTAGCTTACTTTTTGGATCTAGTTGAAGCAGGAGAGAGGAGAGATGAAAATATCTCATTATTTGTGAGTTTAAAACTCAACCACACATGTGAAATAGGCGCCTCCTTTATGAGAAAAATTCTCCCACACTGAGGTGTCAAAAATACATCATTTCTTCTAAATATCTCTTCTTTTTTAACTAATAACCTTGTCCTTAGTCAACTCTTCATTTTATGTGAGTATTTACTCATTTTTTGGAGGATTTTCTTTTATTCTTCAATTTATCTCCTCCCTACATTTGGATTAATCTAATTGATTCATAAGAACCTTAATTCAAAAATTTCAGAAAATCTGGACCCTTACACTACTAAGGTCCTTTTTACCTGATTTCAATTTATTCTAATTGCACATTGAAAATTTCTTTTTGAATATCTATTTCAGGGGAAACTATTTTAGACACTAGGAAAATTTTTATATCCAAACATATCTCAATTTTGAATTACCTCCCTCTAGATATTTTCTCTCTCTAGGCCAAAACAGGGTAAAACATGATCTTTCTTTTATTTCATAGAGGGGAATAATTATAAGATCAAAAGGAGGGGAGGTTTTTACACTTGCACACCTCAAAAAGCCGGAGGGAGGAATCTTACACTAACCACTCAAGAAAAGGGAAGGAAGGAGTCCCCTTATGCATCATTGGTTGATGAGATCTTAGCCATGTTGGGACTAGGTGAGGTTCTCCTCATTAGAGACTTCAACGCTATGAGTCATGATCAAGAGTGAGTAGTCTCAGTTATATAGCTTTGAGGACCTATCAGAGTACAACCACTTGACCAAGAGGACATAGGATTGCAGCCGGCTTCTCTGGACTTTGGAGCTATCACTAGATATGGGAGGCACCTCCTGAAATTGGGTTCTGAGCATGGTCTCGTTACTTATAACAAGATGGCACAGTGGCCCCTATCTGGTGGTCTCATAAGCTTTCCATTTCGTGGAGAATCGAGCACGGTTGATTATATTATGGGAACCCCTGAGCTTGCTTCACTTATCTTTGAGTTCACCATCCCCACTTGCCCTCTTGGAGCTTACCTCTCCTTCTCCATTGCCTGTACACCACCTAGCCCACTGCCACCGCCACCCACCTCCCACTATACCAAAGTCCACTTTACACACGAATGTGACCACATATATGCCGATAACATTGATCGTGGTTTAAACTTTGGTAGATATGGACCCATCAATTCCCCCTGCCACCCTCACCTCCCAACTCACTGCGACACCATACATTCTGTAGCCACAGCTAGCTTTCCATACACCCCCTCCCCTCCAATGCTAAGCCTCGGATGGGTACCATACCCCAGAATGGTTGGTATGACGACGAGTGCCGCACCACACGTGCTCATCTCAAAAGCGAGAGGTAGTGACTAGTCAAATCCTTAAGCATGATGCTCAAAGGATTAATCGCTCTCTCACCGCAAGAAACGATCATATGTGATAAAAAAAATATTGGGAGATATACCAACTCTTCTTGAGTGGAAACTCTGAGGAGGGTTGGCACCGGTTGAGGGAACGATGCCCACACACCCCCATCACAGATCCTCACATCTGGCACACTTATGCACACACTTTACCATATTCCTTATCAACCTCCACTCCCACACCCACCCGAACCTTGCCCCACTACATCCACTTTCTTTACATCAACCAGGGTGGAAAAGGCCAGTCGAAAACTCCAAAATGGCCGCTCCCAGGATCACGAGGGGATGAGATCAGAGCACCTATCACATGCAACTCGACAATTCCCTTGCACCCCTCTTGGCTTACATGTTTATCAGGGCACTTCCCCACACTTGGTCATCACCCATACACAGTTGGGAATACTATCAAGCCCAATAACTACAGGAACATCATGATCGGCCATACCTTGGCCAAGCTATATGGATCCGTGCTAGAGACAGAACTCAACTCATTGGCAGCAAGAGAGGGGCAAGCACAAGGCCAGACAGTGTTCAGGCAGACCTTCTCCGCCCTGGATCACATCTTCACACTCAGGAGCCACATTAAGTAGGCTAAGGCTGATGGCCCGATGCATCTATTGTTGCTTTGTGGATTTTCGCAAAGCCTATGATATGGTGCCACATGATCACCTAGTACAGCACCATAGATCCTTGGGTTCCATCAAACATGATTTGGGGCATTATTGCTTTATATGAGTTAGTGGTTGGGAGGGTGAGATGCCGTTGAGGGCTCTGAGAGGAGATATCTAGTACTATTGGGGTGAAACAAGGCTGCTGACTATCCCCCACTCTCTTCGGGCTATACATTGAAGAGATCTCAAACTTTATTGACAGAGTGGGAGGTGGAGGGGCATCCCTAGCAATCATACTTGTGTTTATTCTCTTACATGCTGATGCTATAGTGGTTATTGTAGACACATAGAAGGGACTACAAAAGCACATGGATGCCCTACAGGACTTATGTTTGCAGAGGGGCTTGTTAGTTATCATGTACATCATATCGTGAAGTATCTGGTGCAAAGTAACAAACCGCCACATGCCTGTATTTGGTGGATGTAAGTTGTAGCCTAACCCACATGTAACTAGCATCCTCATCACGCATGATATGTTGATCATACCCTGAAGGTGCGACCTAAATAGGATTGCTACTCCTCTTGACCCCTATACTCCTCCTGTCCTACGGGTATGCCTG